>NC_056470.1:26534652-27134652 GCF_008729295.1 Plectropomus leopardus
ACAAAAAGAGTGTAAAATGCCCAGTGGACTGATATCTTGAACTCAGTGCTTATGATCAAGTGTCTCCCCTGACAGTGTGGTGGTCAGAGCTCTACAGCTGTGTGTCAGCCAGCATCTGATGGTATTAAACACGACTGACCCGACGCTTGACTCACTTATAGGAAACGAGCTGCAATGAGACATCGAGCCGCGCCTCCTCTGATGCAAGCTTTGCTACACGTTATTCACGCAGGAGCTATTCACTACTGGGCGTCTCCAAGAACTCCCAAACATCCTGATAACACCTCCATTGCTTAGGTTTTGACAGTGGTTTGTCTTTTAAATTTAGTTTTCAAATATGCGTTCTTTTGCAAAACATAATCTGCTGACCTTCTGGGTATAAAACTCAATCCTACTGCAGACAGTGCTAATGCACAAACATTTTACTGTTTATCTCTGATTTCTGTGTCTAATGTGGAGACCAGTATTTAGTGTCACTTTTTCTGTTGAAATTGTCCTGTTAAATATACAATATTTATTTGTGGTCACATAAATAGAATAGAATAGAATGCCTTTATTGTCATTAAACAGCTGTACAACGAAATTTAAGTAAAACTGACCCATACATATAAAATACGCTTGTTACAGCAGAGTCTGCATGCATTGGTCATGTATTTAGAAAGTATTTTAACTTTCAATCAGTGTGCCTCAGATGCTTTTCATAATGCAAACCTATAACATAGTCTTCTAAATTAGGTAAGCTGGACAGTAATTGTTTTTTATTCCTTTTTTATTACTTGCCATATCCTTGAAGAGAACTTATTTTTCAATATAACGAAAAACCAGTTTCTTGCCTCTATGTAGAACTCAAACTTTATCTTATCTGAATTATTTTTGAGACCCTTCAATATTTAGCACATCGAGTGCCTCTATTTGTAATTACCATGATCTCACCGTGTCGGCATCAACAACCAGGTACAACTTTCTGTGTAGAGTTGGCAGACGCCAGATTTCAGAAAGATTTGTGCTGATTTATTCATTGGAAGCCACTGAAATATCATTCTTTTAGATGGAAGTCACAACTTGAAAAACAACAACTTAAAAACAAATCTACTCTACAGCTACTGTGGGCATAGCAGCATTGTATGGTATCCACATCAACAAAAACACAAGAATGAAAGTTGGCATTGTATGTTTCTGCAACACACTGATATGTAACATCTTTACATTATTATCCAGCACATATGTTGATGTTGTTTACATTACAAAAATGCTGCAGTTAATGTGTAGTTATGTTTAAACAAAAAAAAAATCATGTTTTGGCTTAAACTTAAAAACAATAGTATTTGCTGGCAAAATCGCTGCTGGAAAAAAATGCAGATGACTTCCTAAAAACAACCTTTTTTGTGGCACAAAAATAGCTAGAAATGCACTGATGCCTCACAAAAAAACAACAACTTTTATTGGCAAAATCACAGCCAGAAATTTCACTATTGTCTAATTAAAAGACACCTGCTTTTGGTTGAGGGATTGCCGCTGGACATGCCACTGAGGTCTTGCTAAAAAAACACCCACTTTTGGTGGCACAATTGCTGCTGTAAATGTCTTGTTTGAAAACGTCTGTATTTGGTGCCCCCATCGCACCAGGAAATGCCGCTGATGTCTCACTATAAAACACCCACCTTTGGGGGAAAAATTGCTGCTGGACATGCCATCGATATCTCACAAGAAAACACCCAATTTAATGGCAGAATCTGTGCTGGAGATGCGGTGATGTCTTGCTAAAAAATAACTGTTGTTGTTGTCTGTTGGTCTTAAACAGTGTCTGCAGTTTAGCAGCAGTTGTGCTTAGGTGTCAAGCCGTCCCCTCCCCCTCCTCATGACAAAGTCAGCTCATATACATGTACTTATGTCACTTTAGAAACGTTGATATGATATGTATGACACATAGAAGTGTAACATATCTGCGGTATACAGAGTAGTACAGTGTCAACATTTTCTTCTGGTGACCGGGCTGCCCTCTTACAAGAATGTGGGACAATCATCAAAGTGATTAAAGAAGAGTAAACTTGGCATAAGGAGAACTAAAAATGGGTAGCCTGGTTTGCAACTAATTTTGGCATCCCGGCAGCCCTGCAGCAAAAAAAAAAATCTCAATCCAAAACATTATTAAAATGAATTAATTTGTGATTTTCAGTGCAACTCTTTCCTATCCTTACATAAGAAGTACTCAGTGAGTTGCAGCATGAAATCTCACTCTATGAAAGAACAGGATCAGCCTTATCTCCACTGTACCACCACGGGCCACGTGAGCAGTCAGACAATCATGTACTAACAAGACAGAGCTCTGAAGGCTATTGCACAAAATGGCACCAATGACTTGCAGCCTTGCTGGGAAAGAGATTAGAATTCATACAACACGGCCAAGACTTCCTGGACAGAACATGTTTTTATGAAAATCCTGTCTCTGCTGCGGTGCTACAGACAGCATCAAACCCCATCCAGATTTAGACATCAGTGCATGTCGAACAAGAAGAGATTAAGATCTCTGCTGGTGTCTGCCGCTGATTGATAAACCCTGTCCTAACCAGGAACATCTGGAGATTATACTCCATTGTGCTTTCATGCTGCAGAACATTCAGAGCGAGGGGGGAAAGAGGCGCACAGTGACGGAGAGAACAGAGGATGTTATGATTCTCACAACCTGGGGCCGGGAGATGGTAACACGGTTTGACTAGCGACCTCTGTCACGTGACGGGCTGGCTGGCTGGCAGCGGAGCGAGGCAGTGGTTACGTCACCCTGGCCCCTGGTCGTGGTAGTAGTAGTGGTGGGAGGTGGTGGTGGAGGAGGAGTGGGCTGAGCAGCTGTTGCAGCTAGTATGCCAAAGGGCTGCCCATGCTCGTTGCATGCCCGCATCCGCCGTCACTATCTGACATCCTGATGCATGCACACATGCAGTTTTTTAGTATTTAACAATTCCAATTTGTTGCAAAGCATTAAAGACAGTTCATTACATGTTCTAAAAAATATTTAAAAATCTGGGCTTTTTAAATTTTCAAAGGAACAAAAGTATAAGCACTATTTCAGCACCTGATAAACAGTGTATAAACAGAAATAGGGACATTTTATGTGCAACTTCTGCTATGAAGACACATTTATATAATCATAGATGTAATTTGTTCTCATTCTATACACCAATCTCCAAAAAATGGTGCCCACATGAGTTAAAGTTGTTGACAATCACATTAATAACATTTGCTGGTTCTATATTCCCAATGTTACGTTTTGCGGCTTTTCTCCTTTTAAAAAATATCATTTTATTTTGTCTTGTCTTTGGGAAAGTGTTTTGTGATTTTTTATCGTTATCTGATATCTTGTAGAAAAAAGTAGTGACTGATTAATCGATGATGAGGCTCAAATATTTGCAAAAAGAAAATCATATTTTGACATATTGCACCAGCAATATCATTAGTTGGAATGGTGTTTTGTTTTTGTTTTTTTAGATTATATATAAGTACAGTTCAAGAGAGTCAGGAAAGTTGGGAGAGAGAGGGGGGAATGACATGCGGCAAAAGGCCACAGGCTGGACTCAAACCCGGGCCGCTGCAGAAGCCTCAGGCATATGGTGCACACACTCACTAAAAGAAATAGCAAAAATGATGATGATGTAATATTTGCTGAAGTATGAACCAAATAAGCACATTCTCTTATGCCTGGAATACAATTTGTAGACCGGAGTATTTCTGTAGCACCAAAAATTCTTCCTTTTTAAAGGTATGTTGTAACACATTTCTATCAAAAAAAGGTATCTCCTGCAATTTCTATATTTTTTATACTATTTTTGATTAATTGTTCAGCCCTAAAGAATAATGCAAATAATTGATAGTCGCAGCCACGTATTTCTCTCCATACGTGAGGAACCATATAAATAGTGACCCCAAAAGTGTTCTTTCCGAAATGCACAGTAGCAATAATGTAAAGGCTGACTCTAATAGTGGATTTTTATTTGGACACTGTCACACATTCCTGAGTTAACAGACCTTGCAGTCCTATAATGAGATGAATGTCTCGCTGGCTTCCTGCCACAGACCGTAATTCTCTGTACAGTGGACGTTTTCTAGCTTTTGCAGAGAAGATTAGTTTCCCCTTCATATTGAACTTGACTGAATGGGACTTTCCAAACATTACTAACCTAAAAGCTTTAACGATCTTAGATAGCAACTCTGCAACTAAAACTCTCCTCCAGTAACAAAGGCTCCAACTGCCACACCATAAGACACACCCTGAAATTTGCAAACATGAATGCATGACAATGGATAATTCCTGGTCCTTCTGTTAAATAACAACACGTCCCCTCAAGGGGTCCTGTGATGTGCTTCAACCATTTCTTGGCACGACAGAGACGAGAACACGTCCTGGAGGACGAGCAGAGAGCGGAAGGTAAAGGGAGGGGCGTATGATGGTGTTGTTGCGGGAAGAGCTGGACACTGAAGTGACAGACAGAGGGGATAAATGAGCGTGCTGGCAGACTGTGAGCGCTGTGCTCAGAGGAAGGAGGGGAAACGCTGCACCACTGATAATGAGGTGACCAAGTTTGAAGAAATTACTTCTGCTGCTGCCATCAAAACTTTTCCTACGTCAGCCCTCAGACAAACTGCACACCAAGACGGACAGAAACACATACAACCCATTTTCAGTCCGAGCGTATAGCCACCCAAAACCAAAATATTTAGACTTTATTCCTGAGCGTCCGTTTATCCTGTGTGAAATTGTCCTGGTTAACTTACAGCACACGGTGGAGTTCACATTAACGGCAGAGCGCCGTGACATCTGAGCCGGGGTCAGAGGAAGTCATCTAAACATATATCGTATTAGACATGTGACCTATATAAGAAGATGAAGCGAGTGTGAGAGGTAGCGTGATGTGAGTGCGGGCAGACTAGAGGCTATATCTTATTATATCTGTAATACACAGAAAGGATGGTAATTAACAAAATGAGGTCAATGAAGGCGTTCATAACAATGGTCTAATAAGGCCAGCGTTCCTATAAAAATTCAGTCGTCTCATTTGAAGTTATTTTATATGCTGAACCTTTAACGGCTCAGATTTTCAGATTTATTTATACAGGAAAGCACTTAAAAGTAAGATCAGGTGTTGTATTTAACTGGTTAGACTAAAACTGGCGTTAAGCAGGTTCCTGTTCAGTAGCGCATAATTCGATGATAATAATTAGAAAGTCATTACAAAGTCATTAGTTAGATGAGGTTATTCTTTGCGTCGAATACAGTACAATTTGGCATTTTATTTTTTATTACTGATTAATTTACAGGTTATTTTACCAATTCATTGTCTTTAAATTTCTAGTGTCAGTTCAACACCCAAATATATTCTTTTTATTCCTTTATTTTATTTGGAGTTGGAACCAGACAATTTACAGTTTACTTTAGCAGTTAATATATTCAGAGCTAAATGATTAGTCTATTAGTTAATCAGTTGAATGACAAGAAATTAATCAGAAACTACTTTAATAATTGCTTCATTATCCAATGTATTCTTTTTTTTGGCAACAATGTGAAGATTTGTTGCCAAAGAATGATAATTTGGTTTTTTTTTTTTTACTGATGGTCGAATAAAATTAACAATAATAATAGTAATAATGATAATAATAAACATTTTATAATAATAATATTATTATCTGTTTGTACATTTCTATTTCAATATGCACTGAACCTCTGTAACCTCAGTATTCAGCTGGCTGGTCAGTCCAGGTCAGGTCCTGTGGTTCTCCACTACCGAGGCGTCTGAAACATCAAAGCAGCTCACACCCAGGAAACCATCAGCAGGAGAGAGCACAGAGGTATAATGAATAAACATTGGTCTGCTCTGCTTCCTGGACCAGGATGACAGAGAATTGGACCGAGTCCAGTTTGCTTCCTCCAGTGTCCCTGAAGGCGCCACTGAAGCCTCGATCCTCCTCGAGTCCCGCACCCCACTTAAAGCCTCATCACACACCGTTCGTGTCTGTCTGTCTCCCTCTGCACAAACACCACATCTCTCCACTGGGTCACTCACCACCACTGTACCGTGACACTGTTACTATGACAACGTCCCACCTCTTCCTCTCCTCAGCAACGCTGGCACAAACTGGGAGGTGGGGGAAAGAGGAGGAGGGGCAAACACACCCATTTACACACTTACACAGACAAGCATGGCATGGAAATCTCTCTTTGATGGTGATGCAAAGAGACCTGTACACTGAAAACCTCCCATCCTCCTCCTCCTCTGGTCCCAGAGTGTGATGAGAGGCAGGAAGCACCCCGCCCACTCAGTCACATGACGCCATCAACCATGACCATAACCAGGGCCTGAGCATCCACACTGCATCAATCTCTCTGATTTATTCATAACAAGGCTTCAATTATTCAGGCGCGTGACCAGGTAGTGGTCCCCAAACTATCCGGAAAGTGTTTAAATTAAGACATCATCTATAATCTCGGCCATACCTCAAGCCATAAGACTCAATGTTAAATCCATCTAACAGACTAAATGGGGAAAAAAAGACAGTGAGACTCCAGCAAAATTCACACACCAATATATAGGCTAGCAGCTTTAAAGAAAGTCAGCCTTCCCGTCCAAACGCTAAGAAGATTAGACCAAAGGAAACACGACAATGTTCAAAAATAGTGTTCAGCTTTATCTACAGGCCTGGGTGGGTATCCAGCTCTGCCAGCTGAAAACTGAATTGTGCAGCCATCAACATGTGTGCACCACCCGCTGCTCTAACTTTGAGGGTGACGCTGTCAGAGACACTGTCGGCTCTGTGGTGTGTGCTGAGCAGCCGCCTCCTCATGTAAACGTGCTGCGACTGGGGCTTTCCTGGGTAGCTGAGTGCTATGAGGATGGTGCTCAAAGTGAATCATAGAGACAGCTGATGGAATATTGTTTGAACTCCAGATAAGACACATAAATGAGAAATAAAGAGTAAATATCGGGTTCATCCTCTTGTTGTTTTTTCCCAGTGGGACCGACATTTTTTTACCCAAATGGTTGGCTGGCATTTAAATCTGGAGGTCAAGTTTTTGAAATATTTCAGTCTGTTCCAAACCGAGTGACGCTGGCAGCATGGCTAAAAATAAAAGAACATTTCGTTTATTACAGCTTAACAAATGGTAGGTTTTTCCTATGAGTATTATAATAAATGGGTTTTGTAGCTACGGGTCAGACTGGATTGAAGTAACTTATGTTCACAATTTCTCATGCAGTCATTGAAAAAATAATTCATCAGAAGTGAAAATAACCAGAAGCTGCTGCACCACACAATTCATCAATTCAGCACTCAAACTGTTACAATACACAACCAACCAGTACCCAGCAGCCAACAATACAGAGACTTCCTGTAAGCTAATCCATTTGTCAACTTTCCACTGTTGATTTTTTAATACCATAATGGTCGTTGTAGCTCTAATTGATAGTGTGGTTTGCTAGCAGTCAATATTTTCTCCTAATGCTGGCTGTGTGGTGCTAACAACTTCACTGCTTCAAGTTGCACATTACACAAGTTTTCATTACCTATTTACTCAGATTTTAACACCTCCAGAACACAAATAAATAAATAAATAACACACAGACTCACAAAGTATCTATGGTGGCCCTTAGAGGACATTTACTGAACTTTCAAGGGCATTTAAAGCATTTAAAGCCTTCTCGACCCTGATCAAAGGGCAGGTACAACAGTACTGTAACACGTGAGCAGATCACCTTATGAGACAGAGGGCATGTTGTAATACTCAACACGCTCAGGTTGGGTACCATTTATATGTCTCATGATATACCACTGTTGACGATAACCATGATATTTAAAAATGAAATATTGATCATGTTAATAATACATATATGATAATATGTAAATAATATTTACATTTTTGCTCTGTCTCCCTCCACAAAGGCCATATGGTTGCATTATTTCTTTCCATTAAATGTATAATAATCGTATTTTTTTTGTACGCTTTTGGAGAGTTGTGGTTATTCTCTTTCTACCTCCCTTCGGATTTTGAGTTTATTTAATTTGCCAAAAAAGAGACAAAATGCACCATAACTGTTACAGTTGAATTAGACCAATGGCATTTTTAATAACTTTCTCTATAGTTTTTGCAATAATATCATAACTGGGAATTCTTCTGGAAACAATAATTGTGCCCATTTGGGTACTTCACTCAGCCTCCAATTTTAAAAAAAATTCAAAATGAGTCCAAATTTCTGAGTTTCATTATTTTTACTTGGAACAATTTTGTATTTATTCAGAACATTTTTATAATCCTCAGGTAGGATGTGTTGCAAAGGCCAATTTTGCATTTCAAATTACAAATACTAAACTGAGCAATGGTTGTGTTGTTTTTTGAAAAGTGTAACCACACTTGCTTTCAGCTCGCCATTGACCTCCGTGTTTAGACCGCAAGTGTGTCAAACGTGTCGCACACACCTCAACAGAGAGCTTCCCATTTTCATCTATATGGCTGTGTGAACCGGGGTTGTTCTGAAATGTGTTCCCCCTAATGGCGTTTCCATCCAGTTAATGTGTCTTGCCCCCTTGGTGATAAGGGTTAGGAATAACGTTTGGTTCAAGTTTAGGTAGAGTGAACACACACATCGCGGGTAAAAAATCTACAACGTAACACCCACCACAGAATCGTGTCTCAGCTGCATCACATTTGTAACCACAACCTCAAGTGTTTATTTACCCTGCAGGTCTATTTTTTTCAACAGTATGCTCATAATGGTGAGGTTGATGCCCGGGATAAAGGCACTGATTACATATATTTATCTACATTTTGCAACCTGCTGTGTATGAACAGAGCCAGAGAAAACCAAGGTCTCACAGCACTTTTGCCCAGCAGCTGGGAAGCTTGGGAGATATTGAGGCGCTGCAGTGTTTGCTCACGGGCAAACTGGATCCTACACTGTACATTTACTGCCACTAGACAACATCAAGGTAACCTTTCCTTCTGCTATGATCGCCAAGACCTGTCTGCCCTGAGTGCAGCCACTGTCTCCTTAAACCACACACTCACTGCCCACACACACTATACACTGCGCTGTCAGGTCCTGAAATTTGGCACAGTTTGATTTAAAGTGAATCTGTAATTGCTAGTGCTGACGTTAATCAGTTTTTTCCCTTAAAAGTACAGAGTTCGTAGCAAACCCTGTATCTGAATTAAGTTGGAGATCACAGGCGAGCATGAGAAAAAAGCCAGAGGACAGGGATCTACTGATAGTCGGTGAAATTAAAAGCTTCCCCGTATCTCTGCAGCAGAGTGTCCCCGCAAGCAGCAGCAGCAACAAACCAAACCCAAGCACAGCAAGACAACACAGCAGTAAAGCAAAGAGGCACTGCAAAAAGGAAATGTTTCAGCAGCACTGTGTACACACCTTGGCATTAATATAGGGGTCAAAGGGCCCACAGCGTTTGAACTCTTTATGGTCTACAGAGCTCTGGGAGGAAGAGAAGATAGGCCAATGGTTTTGGTTCAGACAAGCAATGAACAAATGAATGATGATCACAAATGAGTCAAACTAAATAAAAAGGGAAAACAAAATCAGAGTTGAGTTAATGAACAATCAGATGTCATGATCAGGCAGGGAGAAATGACACAAAATGAGATATACTGCATATATATATATCACATAGGTGATTTTTTTTTTTTGGCTTGTTTGATAAAATTTAATGGTTCCAACTACATTATATGGAGCTCATAATGGTTCATTTCTCCTCTTCCCACACAGGACAGGCCAGAGATGGAGCCGGTCTGGAGGCTGTCTGTGTAGTAAAGCATCCAAACAAAATATGAAAACATACGTATGAGTTGAAACTGTTAAAATGGTTAGGGGGGAAAACAAGCACTTCTCACACTAGCACGGCGTCAAAGCACTTCAGGTACCACAGTAGAAGTAAGACTCACGATGCACGGTTAATGCGTTCTGGTCACAATCTTTTCAACATTCACTTTGTTCAAATACAGTACAGAGCATGCCATGCTGAACTAGAATTAGAAATATCTCCACGTGGCATTTTGTTGCTTTAATTGGCCTCCTTGCTTGTGGGAAAATGATCGACTTCCCACAGCTGCTGACTTAACAGTTACAACTGTAATTGTGAAACTACAGGAGGTCAACAAACGCGCTGAAGAGCAAGTTTCTGTTTTACTTTAAAAGACGACCAAATGCGTCTGCAACGTACACTAACTCATATTCTTACATTAATAAATTTAATAAAAGTGCAGTCTTAACAGTTCAGCGTGTAGGATTTAGGGGGCTATATTGGCAGAAATGGAATATAATAGTATAAGTATGTTTCCTTCAGTGTATAATCACCTAAAATTAAGAACTGTTGTGTTTCCGCTACATTTAAAAAAGCTGCTACATAGGAAGCGGGTCCTCATTTATGGAGATCGGCATGTTGCTCCACCATGTTTTCATGTTTTCATGTTTTCGTGTCAACCACTGCACTAAGAAGCCCCTCAGCAATGAGCAGAACAAGAGTTACGTTGATTTGTGATGTGAAACTGCTTTAGTCAGTGTTTCTAGCAGTTTAAATCACTGGGTCTAAAGAAAACCTCCTGAATGTCCAGATCTCTAATTATCAGAGAAAAAAGGTGAGCACACATTAGCATGTTGGTCGAGATGCCAAACAGAATCCGAAATACACAAGTTGTATCATGAAACTGCTTTGTTAAGTGTTTTTACCCGTTAAAATCACCGGGTCTGTTTGTTTTGGAGATGAAGAGACCTTTGCAGGTAATTCTGATAAAAACCTCCTGAACAATAAACACTGAAGTAATTCTAACCAGGAGAAGTTTCAGCTGGTTGCAATCTGCAAACCTCATAGCTAGACGCCACCAAATCCCCCTAAATTTTACACACTTCGCCTTTAAAGAAGGGATTATTTTTCTCTGATAATCTAAAACCCAGATATCCAGGAGGTTTTCACCGACAGCTGAATTATCCCCAGAGGTCTCTCCCTCTCCAAAACAAATAGACTCTGGATTTTAAATCATTAAAAAAACTGTAGAAAAAAAGCAGCTGTTTTGAAAACAAAACACCAATGGCCTTATCTAGAGCCAGTGTTTGGTTTGTCTGTTCTGGGCTACTGTAGAAATATGACGATGTCTGTGGACGAGGACCTGATCCCTATGTGGACATACGTAACGGCTCATTCTACGGTAACAAAACAACAAGGTGATTACACTCTAAAGCAAACATACTTTATTATATTCCATTTCTGCTGATATATCCTCCTAAATCCAACACACTTGACGTTTAAGACCGAAACTTTAAGACCAAAAAACACACACACACACACACACACACACACACACACACACACACACACACACACACAGACAACCACAGAAGAGTAAATGCAGCGGCAGACCTGCTCGTTGAGTTTGGGGTGCGAGGGTCCTTGGTGAATGAGCAGTTTGACGATATGTTCGTCCCCCTTCCACGCAGCCAGGTGGAGAGGGTAGCAGCCCTTGTTGTCGGCGATGTTGGTCAAGGCCTCGTTTCGTAGCAGTGCCTCCACCACCTCGCTGCAGATGAAGGAAGGGACCACACTAATGAATACACACGGCCTCAGCAAACAGCCAATCAATAGCTTTATTTTTCCCAGTTGGACAATTGTACGTGAGGGCAGACCTCATTTAATGCAGAGCATAAACAGAGGAGCTGAAGCACAGTTTCTCCCAAATCCCAGAGTTATTTATCATTGATCTACCTGTGTCCATTTAGGGCAGCGTGGTGGAGAGGGGAGTATCCAGTGCTGTCCACACAGTTCACATTGGGGCCTCTCCAGATGCTGTTGAAAAAAAGGATTGATTAAGTTTCCATAATCAACACATTTTTACCAAGACATTTCCATGATTTTTCCATGACTTTAAGGCAAAGTTTCAAGACCATTCATTCTCTGAAATCACTGACATTCACTGAATGACATTCACTTCGACGATCACTGATGCTCTTTATCAGTCCTTTTTCAGTACAAGGAAATGGGTTTTTATAATATATTAAAAAATGAATTCAGAAAAGGATTAGAACTGAATATTTAAATATAATATAAGTACTGATCGTTATTTATGAGAGGGGAGGGGGTGGTGCAAAAAGGGGGAGGCATGTCAAATAATTTTTAACCTCTGGGGAGAAACTTTTTTTTTGTTTTTTTTTAGCTTAAAGGAGGGGCAAACAGCTTTAAATGTCTGTATATTGTATTTATTTTAATGCTGAATTTTAAAGAAAACATGCCTTCCAAATCCTTCTTCAAAAATGTTCACTGACATTTTTAAAGTAAAACATTGTCCATTTTTTTTCTTTTTTCCTCAAAAACTTTTGGTGATTTTAAAAATATAAGGTAATTTCTTTTAAAATAAAAAATTATGCCATTTATCACAGCCAGAAATTGTAAAAACAGACATTATCATTGGATTTTCAAATTTCCAACAGTCCTTGAACACACCATGTGATATTATGCAAGTTTGTGAAACAGATTTCCATAACTTTTCCATAACTTTCAGGGTATATTTAGTTTTCCAAAGGTTTTACAGGCCTGGAAATTGCTATTTTAAAAATTCCATGACTTTTCCAGGTTTTTTTTATGACCGCACTAACCCTGCATAACACACACACCACACACACACACACTACACCACACAAACACTAGCCTATCCCTCTGTAAACTCTCTAACTGTGGGTGTGACGGATTGTGTTGTGATTGCTATCTCAGTGCCCCTCAGTCTCTCACAGTTCACATCAACTCCACGTACACACAGGTGGGGGCGTAGGTTTCTCTGTCGAAAAACATGTGAGAGGACGGGAATGAAGAAGCACAGGCCAGCTGAAGCTCGAACCACAATACCAGGAAGTAAACTATCACCACTGAGCAGCAGCAGCCAACATGAGCTTATTACGTCTAATTTACAGTAACTCAACACAACCTCAGCCTGATTGTTCCAGGCAAAGTGCTGCAGTCGAATGGGCTTTTGTTTTAAGCACCAACAAACAAAGCTTTGGGACACAGCCTAAAAGCATGCAAGGGTTAAGTGTGAGGTAGGCCAGCATTAGCGCGGCACTTTCCTTCACTGGAGCTGAACTCAGCTGTCAGCTCAGATTGGTTTGTTTCTTTTAATTTGCAAAGAGCGCTGTGGAGAGGAGGAAAGAGAACGACGATAGAGGGGAGGGGGTGGGAGTAATTTAAGAGGCTAAAGGATGTGTGGTGAGATGGAGTGCCAGGGCTGAGATGTGAGGCTCTCTGAAAGACCTTAAGACATCCTAAATAAATCATGCGACATGGAAATCCCAGCACTGGTGAACCAAATAACTGCGAGTCATTTGCCAAACTGAAAGAGAATGGGAGCAAAAGCAGTGGGGCTCACAGAGAATCAATCATGAATGGGAGAAATATATTTCACTGGAGCTGAACTCAGCTGTCAGCTCAGATTTATATATATATATATATATATATATATGACTCTTTATTTAGCTTTTGATATATTATAGAAAGCTGTCTCAAAATCAGTGCACACTGATTTGACATTGGGACAGTTTCATGAATTATAACTGGCTTGGATTTTTATGCGAGCTAGAAAAGTAATTTCTACGAATAAAGCCTTAAGAGAGAGAACTCCACAAGGGAAAAGAACAGCAGGACGGGCCATTTGTAAATCTTTTCAGTGACTATGTTTACAAGCTTTCTTATTCCACTATTATTCCAAATATGCCTAAATTTCAATTTGATACAGCAATAAATGAACAGCATACTCTGTTTGTATATTACAGATTGAAGCCTTTTTCTGAATGCAGCATTTTCTGATGATAACACGTGAGATAAGCCTGTATTATCCATGTTTCAGGAACATTTACTGAACATGTAACACATTCAAAATGTGCATTTCAGCTGGGGTTTTTACTGCAGTTTGTCTCTCGCCCATTTGCGGTCAGCTTTGTGTGTTATACACAAACCAGCTAATGAACAGTTTGCAAGGACAGGATAGAGATGCATGCCCATCAACAAAAGCCCAACTCTATACATAAGAAGTAAATCACCTACTTTTACACATTAGAAACTACACTCCACTTTATGTCCTTTCGCTCAAACATGCAGCCCAAAGTCTTTCACATAGCAAAATTAATAACAACACAGACACAATTTAAACTTTTGAAACCTGAGCAAATTGGCTTGATTTCTTTCAAAGACATGGGAAGAAGGCAATGACCAACTTGAGAAGAAATTACCAAAACATGGAGCAAGGAAAGAAAAAGGAAAGTAAAAAAAAAGAAGAAAACAAACAAGAAAATTATTTTTTTTCCTTTTTAAATAAATAACAATATTTATGTTATATCAGTTTAATATATAATTAGGATAAATATAATTATAGTTTTCTGGTTAGAACCAGCAACCCTGGCTTGTTTTTAATAATTTAGTAAATCTATTAATTCCTTGCAATTTCCTGAACATTGCTTGCTCTAAGCTGCTCTGTCTTTGACAGAAATCAAACCACCTGAGAGCGGCACAAGAAAAGCGATGTTGATTTCAAAGGGATAATGGATAACATTAATAAAGTTTTGTAAGACTAGAAAATTACAACAATAAAACTATTTTAAAAATTGGATAAAATGAAGTAAAAAAAACTGTATTATTATACTTAGAAATTAAAAGACAGATTAAACTGTTTTATTTTTAAAAATACAGAAAGCTTGCCATTCTAATATATTGAGATAGTGATAACAGACTTTCAGATACGCAAAAATATTTCCACGCCCTCTTGCTCAAAAAGCTGACTGAAGGAATAAAAGACAAAGGTGATAAAATCCTATCCCAATTCGGTTCCACTTTTCCATGTTTTATCGTGATTAAGACACATTAGGGCACGTTAATCTGATTAAGCATGGCTGCATGTAAACAGAAATATTAGCGGGTCGCATATTTTCATTAACCATGTAAACAACTTAGCAAGAATATTGTCTTTTCCTTTAACAGGGATATTTTGTGCGTGTGCAGGGTTCATAACACGAGCTCACGAGACACCACAGGAATTGATCCATGTGTGAACGGCAGCAGGGTGCTCAGCCTCCTCATATCAGCTTCGGTGCCACTGTGTGACTTTGCTGCTCGTTTTTGTCGCAGTAATGGCTGTTTTGCCCCCCTAAAATACATCTCCTATAATAGCTCAGAGAGCAGCCTGCAATTACACAGTCAGAGCCGTCTCATTAAATAAGTGTCTTGGAGGGCTCCATCGCCTGCAGAACAATGGGCCTGACAGAGCACAGACACACAGGGATGCACCACTCTACTAGTCATAACCTAAGCCGTTTATTCCTTACAGCAGGCCTTCTGGGTCTCATCTCACCGAGTCAGGCAGCCATGAAGACATGGGACATCAAAAGCAGGGCGTGCTAGGAGCAAATACTACAGTGGGAAAATGTGGTGGGAGGAAATGCTGCAGATTGATAAATTTCTGTCAGAGAGGGGGAAAAATGTGCGAGCTATGATTGTGTCAGCTCTTAAGGCATTGCACACACACAAACACTTCCTCTTCATTCCTCCCGAACCAGTAACCAAATTTGTAGTTAAGAGTACAGAGACGCTGCCTTGTGCATGGCCGCTGAACACATCAAAAGGGAAAACTGAGACAGAAACAGACCTCTAGTTGCTGTCCTAGATAAAGAGTTATGTAACGGCTTACAGAAAAAAGCCCATAAACAAATTAACATAAACATGAACAGAGCGGCGACTACGACTGCAGAATTTAAAAAATTCGGGCATAAGGCATTAACGACTAATGGAGTGAGGCATGAAGGCTTGACATGGGTTTGGAAACCTGATTTTTATGTGTAAATATTAGTGCATTTTCTCTGGGTTTTTAAGACATTGCAATATAAAAGTCAGTCTATGTTCTGCAGGGCTGTCCCAAATACCAGTTTTTGGGCATCGAAGCTTCAGTAAAAAATATCCGGGATTAATCAAAGATTTAAGGGGGTGAGACGAGAGAACATTTTTTGAAACACTTTTTAGTCCATGCATCTAAAATAACAGGAAAATTATGGACTTGCAGGTTGAAGTATAGAGATCTCCTGGGATGACAATTTTCTGCAGGTCAAAGCGGAAGCTAACTTGGCCCCGTTTCCCTTGTCAAAATGCCTATGGGATTTTTCCACGGGATTTTGGTTTATTGCAGAAAATAAACTATTTTTATTCAGCAAACATAATCTTCACAAATCTTAAGCGTCACTACAGACCTTATTTCAGGCTTTTAACCTATAACCCATTCCAAAAAAAAACAATGACTTCTAGACTCATTCCTCTATTAGCCATAAATAGATAGAAAAAAATAATGCTTTAGCCATAAATAGATAGGAAAAAATAATGCTTTGCTTTTCAGGTGATTCACAAAGTTTGTTCTAGATTTGTGGCATGCCAATTTCCTTTGGCATTTCTGGCACACAGCTCTTTGGGGGTCATCTTCATACATTTTGTAAAGACGCTCGACTTTTTTGGATATTGTGTTAAGAGTAAGGCTGTCAAGATCGATTAAATATCCTTCTGTCTCAGAATAACAAATAATTAATGTTGATGCATAATGAATTACGCTGGATAACTATGTCTTAATTTATGGGGGATTTGGGATTTTGGGCGTAATGGTACAGAAAAACAGAGCATTCGACTACTGATTTGGAAATCAATTACCATGGCAACGATCAAGGCTTTGAAGTATCCAGGTCAGCCCTGATCTTGTGTTATATGTCTTGCAGGTCCAAGCCCAAAATTTTGACAATAACTCTTGAGACATGAGACAAATTATCATCATGGTAGATGTACAAGAAAATTAAGGCCGACAGCTGCACACAAACAAAATAAGAACATTAAGTTAAAGCTAAATTTGAATCACTGTGATGAGTAAAGAAAAAGCGCACAGATAATGATGATAAAACAGTGACAAATAACAGAAAGCATAAAAAAAATTGCTTGGTTTAAATTATATGTGAAAGATAAAACTATATTTAGTGAGGTATATCATGAGACATATAGCAAAATTGCCCTTTGACATTCAAAGTCATAATTTTAAAAATGAAATCTAGAATAAAGGCTAAAATGCATGATGGTTTTGCACACTGGTCCTCCTCAGCAGTCATGACTCTGATGTGTCATTGCCAGAAGTTCTAAAAATGCCACTCAGAAACACAAACATTGTGTCACATGACCAATGAAAAAGTAACAGTGGTGTCATGCATCACAAACCGCAGGATGATGTCACTTTCTGTTTTTCTGTTTCCATGATATTACAGCGGTGATGGGTGTTAATTAACGCTATCAAAATAATCTGCATGCAGCGGGAACAAAGATGTCAGCTCATTACAATTATTCACTGTCATGGTATTTAAACCCGCTGTAAGCAGAGCTGCCTGCGGTGGCAGCTTTAAGTGCAGTCCGAGTGTTGCGTCCTCTGAGCATTTTGGCAGCATGGCACTCAAGGGCATGAGTCAGAGTGGTGCTCGACAATCCACTTCATCCTCTTACTACGGCTCACAACCAACCTAACCGAGGGACGGGGCTTAGGCCCATAGCAGGGCAATGGGCAAAACAGAGTTGATTTGGTTTGGGAGGGGGCACATTCATGCGAACCGACGGAGGAATTCCTGTTTGAAAGGCTGAGCTAATCCTTAATTTCCCTGAGGGAATATCAGCGGGATGAAGCTGGAGTTTGAAAAAGATTCTGGGGGGCTGTAATTCTGTGTCGTACAAAGCCCGGCCAGTACGAGAGGAGGACGGATAATAACATTTCCCCTCTTTTATGTTTTGTCTGCATTAGCCTGCTGATGTTAGTCACACATACTGAAGGCATTTATAAAAGACATTCACTTCCAAAATATGTGGGGTTTAACATAAATCTCCACTGTGTTTTAGTCTGAAGTCCAAATGTCAAGATGCAGGGTTTCCCCAAAATTCATTTATTTGTGGCAGCCTGCCACGATCAAAACACCTGCTGCCAGGTATAAATTATATATTTCTGAGGCTGGACAGTTCACAAGGAGCGATATTGGAAAATACATCAGGGTTTTCCACATATGTATTTATTTGTATCAGGCCGACACAACTAACAAATCTGCCGCCACTAGGGCTGTACCCAAGTAAGAATTATGTCAGTCAAATCAGATTTGGCTGTTTAATACGAATGTTTGGCGATTCAATTTTGTTTTCCATAAAAAAAGTTTTACAGTTTGAACGAGGCTCAGTAAGACATTCAGTAAGACATTCAGTGCAACAGCGGCATTCATGCCATATAGTAAACAAGCAAACGGTGCTAACGTTGTATCACAAATGTGCCACAACAGTTTTTGCTGACACTGAATATAAACAAAAGCCAGAGACTATATTTTATCAAGTTGCTGTGAGCTGTAAATTCACCACTTCTTCACCCTATGGTACAGTCTCTCTTTCCCTTATTGCTGCTGCCTGCATGTTTGCAGCTGCCAAGAGTAGCATGAAAGCCAAGAGCACTCACTCTGGACCAAAATCTGGGGATCCAAACAATCCCAGGAGTACACTGCACAGAAAAAAATGACTGCTCAACTTGAGGAAATCTCAGTCAACTGAGGGTCTCTGACTGATGATTAGAAGTTAGCATTCACCAGCCTCTGCAGCAGCTTCTCCTCTAATCCACTGATCTGATCAGCTCTAATCAAATCAATAATCCACCTCACGACTCAAACTCCTCATGACTCTACTGAGGAAAAAGGCTTTTTTATCCGTGATTCTCAAACCAAGAGACTATCAAATTAAATAATTGGTGCATTTAAATATATCTGTCAGTTTGATTAAATCAAGTTACTATTGATAATCTGATCTCTATCAGAGGTAGAAAAAACAGATGTATGATAAACAATAATGATTACAATGCTTATTTAGTTTTGCAACACATTATGACTAACCAGAATTACTAGTTTGACTGCCTTGCAGAGCAAATCTTTTTAGTGCACGACTTGCATCATGCACCAACAAGTTGAATAATATAACAACAGCTGGTATTAAAATAAGCATTTCTATTTCGCCAGTATCAAAAAAATCATGGTATATGATTACATATTTATTTATGGAGCCCTGGGGAATAGCCAAGGCAAAATCCAGTCTTAGCTTTCAGCAAATAAGGACCCAGGTGGGTGTTAACCCGATGTCAAATAAACAGATTTTTCCTCCAGCCTATTAGTGGTGTGACCACACTGGGGATTAGTCTAGCCTGGGGCACTGAGCCCAGCAGTGACTGGCGCATGTCAGCCATCGTCAGGGAAATTGGGCTTAATTATGCATACTGCTGGCGGGTGGCGAAACCAGATGCCCCGCAGCCAAACGGCCAACCTGAGCGTCTCCTCCTCAGTGACTGAAGTACCTGCCAGAGAGCTCCAGGCCTGCTGAAGAGTACTTTTAATGAGGTAAAATCTCAGTCAAGACATCATGTCACGACCAAAGAACTGCAACAAAGTAATGCTCACTGATCGTGGAGGTAGTTACAGACCAGATTATTGTTCTGAGGCAGTATTTCAAGTTTGGCAGCACAGGGAAACTGGAAATTTATGACACAGTTATAAAAGGCGTCAACAACTCTATGACTAACACTTTAAGGGACAATTTGCTGCCTTTTAGCCAGCTTTGTATCATAACAATGTGGATAGTATAAGTAAATTAACTGTAGCTGACTTCCCCCCATTTTGCCAGCAACCACACCTCCTTGCTCATGTGCCAGCAAAAACCCTCTTGGGCCGCTGCGTGAACTACAGAATGTACTTGCTTATGTTTGTGAACTTAGACCAAACTCAGATCAAACTGTAAAACTAGGCAGTGCTAATAAAATATAAACCAAGATTCTGTTCCTGCCCTTTTTCTTCCCAAAATTTCTTCAGAAGCATATTTTAGTGCACTGTTTGGCTGTAATATGAGTGTTTGTGAACAGGAAGTGAGCGCCACACTGTTTCCTGTATTATAAAGAACGGTGGCTGAAAAACCTGAGATCAATCGGTCAAACTTAGCGGCGGTTGTAGAACTTGAACCTAAAGTGTGGTGTCATTAAAGTGTGATATGTGATATGCTTTACTGGCGTTGGTATTCGATTAACTCTTGTGGGAATCCCTCAAAATCAACCAAATTGTGAAATTGTCAACATTTGCCATTTAAGAAAATCCTTTTAAACAATAAGTGTGACGATAAACATTTGAAAGGGGCTAATGAAATGTATTTCTCTTATGTTAGTGCTACAGTAAACAGCCACAGTTATAAAGGAACAGAAAGTATTAAAATGGAGACAGTGATATTTGGCGAATTAGGTATAGCACATAGCTTTAACAAAGCCTGATTAAGTCTTAATGACTCTTGAACACAGCATAGTGACTATTTCACAGAGCAACTGTGCTGCAGCAGGAGGTGTGAAAACACTGCGTCTGTCCACAGATGATCAGAGCTGTCCACCAGGCTCCAGCACAATCAAAGTGACGGGCATGAAAATCACTGTGGCAGGCTGAAAAAAGGTGGGATGACTACAGAAGGAAGATAATAGGGGAGAATCAGATGGGGAGAAATAAAGAGGCTGTATCCAACAAGCTGGCATTTCCCCTACCGACTTCACAGCAGACACCACTGTGCACAAACAAACAACAGAGATCTCACTGTTTCACACCAGCATCCCCTGAGCATTTTGCTTTAAGAAGCAAGCTGATGTGCAGTTTCAACTAAAATGTTGCCGGATGGACGGGCAGTTATTTTCAGTTATGCTGACAACCCACTTCTGGAAATAGCACAAAACTTCTGTCTGATCCAGTTTGTATGGTTGAAGATTTCGTCAAATACTGCTCAGTTTGCTCACAAAACTCAACATTTTTAAGACTAAATTTTTGTGACCAGACCTTATTCATTAATATGCTGCACGTGCATGAATGTAGGTGAGTATAAAAGTTACAGTCTGTTGCAAATCTGCTTAGTCATGCTTGGCCAGAATAATTTGTTTTTGTTCCTTAACAGTTTGCACAGATATAAAATCAAAGGGGATCTTGGATAATTTATTTCCTGTGTGAACATACTGAGGGCAGTGCTATTACTCTGGCTCCAAGTACAACATGTTTGAAGTCTAGAGGTGGGGTGGAGGTTGGCGTGGGCCCAGCAGGTGGGCAGGAGGACTGCTGAGAGCAGCAGAATGGGAGAGAAAGGAAGACGCCGGTGAGCAAGCCAGACGGATGAAAATGTCTGGGGTCGGGGGGCCGCTGACAGAAAGCTAACACTCATGATGTAGAACTGCACAGGTCCAGAGGATGGGCTCGACGTCTCTGGTCGCTGTGGTGGCTCTATTATAAGGTTTTCAGTGAGTGGGGTGAAGCAGAGGTCACATGAACAGGCGCACATGAGACGCAGTGAATGTGTCTCTGTGTTGCTGTCCTGCTCATGCAGCAGCTTTCTGGGTTTTTTTAAACACAGGAGGAACAGAAATATTGTAAACTATAAACAAAAAGAGAACTAAACGGCCACCTACATCCTGAAGGTTAACTTTAAGAATAAACATATTACAATGATTGACAACCTGTCTAACTTTGTGTTGCATGGCCTGTCTGTGTTTTAGTGCTTACAAACATATTGTTCATCCATGACTGCATCTTTTAACATTTAATTAAGGGTTATGACTCCTGTATTTTATCTCTGCTTCTGTCTATTGCTGTTTCTTGTTGTTATGGCTGCTCTGCATGCCTGCGTGTTATGCTTAGCGTGTGTCATTTCTTCATGCTGCATGCATAACTATTGTGTGCATGGCTATGTTGTGTTAAAAATGCTGTATGTTGTTGCTGTGCTGTTGGTTTGTATTGTTGTTCTGTTGTTTCTAGTTACGTCACATGGTTTGTGTTCTGTCTTGGGAGTTCCTGTTTGTTGTAGCTGTTGCTGTGTTTATGGAGTCCTGCTGCTGTTATGTGAATTTTATCATTTTACAGGTTTCAGAACATCTCGCCAAAGGACTGCAGTTGAAAATGATCCTGATGGCTAACACTGGCACATTTACAGAAATGTTAATTTTGATATTCAAATAATTGATTTAGTAATTTTATCAAGCCAGAAAGCCAATCTTTTGCTGGTTTCATGTTTCTTAAATGTGAGAATTTGACGCTTTTCTTTATCATATATAATAATACACTGAATGAATAAGTTAAATTTTTGAACTGTTGGTAGCATCTGAAGACGTGGAGGGCTCTGGGAAATTACACGGGACATGTTTCACCATTTTATGAAATTTGATTGACAAAGCAATTATTTAACTGAGAAAATAATGGGCAGATTAGTCGATAATAATCGTTACTTGCAGACCTATCATTCATCAAAGCTAAAATTGCTATTGTTATAGTTATCGTTCTACTTGCAGATGGCCCTTGAAAATTAAAATAATTGTTAGTTGCAGCCCTTGCCCTAATTTTTAAACCTTACTTTATAATATTTTAAAAAGCACTATTAAAACAGAAGCTGCATCCTGCTGGTTCAATTCCAGCCTCAGTCGCTTCGCTGCATGTCATCCTCTCTCTCACCCCTTTCACACTTAAGCTTCCTATCTAATAAAGGCCAAAAGCCCAAGAAAAAATCTTAAATTTTATTATTATTATCACTGCTTGGCAGCCTTACATACATATTTTCTATTTCAGACAACTCCTTGAAAACTTTTCTTCTACAAACTAATTAAGAATCCCCTGACCCACTTAAACGAAAGCTATTTTTACCCCACCACCATTCAGCTAAAGTAATGATGGCTACATACTGAGTGGAAAGGACACTGTATTTGTCAGTTTCTAAACTCCCCCCCTGCCCTCCAAACACACACACACTCACACATATGTGGAATTCATCACTGCTCCTAAGTGCCTCTCTGCTTGCTTTCTTACACTACACAAACATGGGCCGTAAACATAACGCGCCGAGCAGAGCATCCCAAACTCAGATGCTCCAGGAATGCTAACATGATGGTGTTAGATTTCCCAGCTACCCTTGCTCCCTCCTGGGCTGAACCAGCTACAGTTTCTTGCAGTTCAGAGGTCAACAGTTGATGAAATGTGACTGCCAGACCTGCTGTTTGCCAAGCTTTTGGCTACCTAGGAGTGATCCGAGGCTCTTAAAGTGAGAGAAACTGCCTTGTTAACGCTGCCCGATCTGCACACAACAGGAGGCAGGGAGACAGTTTACAAGAGCTAATACGAAACCTGTCTAAAGACTGAGGGTGTCAGATTCCCGCTGTGAGCTTGTCATCTGCAGACACACCATCTCAAGTCCTACAGTGCACCTTCACACTCAGTGAATTCTGCATGCACAAAATAACAGAGAAGCTCTGCGGAAATTTTGTGTTTTTAAAAAGGACAGTGTGTGCTCATTTTTATGCAGAACGTTTTCTCGCCGACACCGGTCTGACAGCATGAGTCTGCTTGGAATGAGCCAGAAATTGTGGATGTAATGGGATGGAATGATCTGGAGTTTTGCCCAAGCCTCTTAAAATGCTAACCAAGTCATCACACTGATAGAAATGCTTCCTTGTTACCGGAGTAACATGTTATAGAGAAAACATATTTCAAGAGGTCCATGCAAGTATTTAAAGCAGATTTTTATCACAAAACATTACAAAAGCCCTGCATGTATTCACCTACGAGTAGGACACTCTAAATAGGTGGTCCAATTCTATCCAAATGACAGCTCTATTTTCTTTGTAAAACCAAATAAGTACAGAAAAGCCCCCGAATGGTCTTTAGGGACTGATATGAATATGAAAAGACATCATTCTACGCTTTGTCAGTGGGACAAAGGACATGGCTGTGAAGCTGGGAGACGAGCCCTCATCTGGCTAAGCTCTCAGAGCGTCTGTCCAGAACTCCATGCATTCCTCTGTTAATTTCCCCTCAGTGGGCAGGCACTTTCCCTGCCAGGGACTGCTCTTACCTCCGGTCTGACCGCAGCAGCTGCCTGTGTTTGGACAACCTTGTCCAGGAAGTGCTAGTGAAGAGCGCTTCCTGTAGACCAATGGGATCAAAACGGGTCATGGGGCCCTAGTGAAAACTATCGTATGGAGGAAAACACAAATGCATGACCTAAAATGAGGCCTAATATCAGAGCTGGGATCAAGCCATTGTTTTGCGAGTCAAGAGTAAATCTGAAGACTGCACACTGAAGTCCCAAGTCAAGACTGTCAAGTCTTAAGTCCTACACTTCGAGTTAAGTCCCAAACAAGTCATAATGTTCTCTTCACTAGATGTAATTCCATTTTAACAACAGAGTAATAATATATTACAATTACATTTTCAAGTTGTATTTATGTGTTAAAACAAGTTTACTGGAAGTTGTTGCTTTTCTGTCTGTAATTTTTGACCCCACCAGGGTGTCCCACACAATCATGTATTTGTGGCGGCCTGCCACAATTACAACATTACATACTGATAATATATTTGTGGAGCTGGACTGTTCATTAGGAGCACTACTGGCATACATAAACTGTTAGTTCATTGATTGCACAACACTGTCAGAATACAGAGTGTACTTTGGGCACAAATGGAGCAGCAGAACATCAGACACAGTGAAAGTGAAATTTAGGAGTTCATTGCGCTGATTCTTAAAGTTTGCTTTCACTCTCATCTGCAGCGGCTGCTCCTCTCATCCTTTGATCTGATCCGGTCTGACCGGAGCAACCGATCAATTAACCATCCTGTGACTCAAACTTGTCAAACTGCTGCTGAGGAAAAATAACAAACTCACTCTGCCTTTGCTGATTTCACAGACATGCAAAAATGTCCAAAAGAGGGCACAGAGAATGATAAAAAAGGGACAAACAAAACCGAAGAAAAATAAATAAATAAACACAACCACTGCAACACTGCAACAGAGTAAAAAATATATTAAATTTACAACATTCATAAATTCTTTTTTTAAAGTTTGATTTTATTTGTTAAAAGAAGTTTATTGGAAGTTGCGTCTCTGTCTTAAATATCTAACCCACATATTTTTGCACACTGCAATTTGTTAGTTGTTGTCCATTGTGTAGTTTTTGTACTCAAAGAAAATTATCTCTAGACTAAAATTTACAGTAATATAATGTTAGTTCCTTGTCGTTCGCTCCTGCAGCTTGACTGGATTCTGTCAGATTGGTTCAAATATGAGTGGATCTGGAGAATTAAGTGTTGACTTAATTCAGGAAATGAAGGGAAAATAATTTATTTATGGGACTATTTTTGAATAACATATTTGTTCATCTTCGAGCTTGTGGGAAGATATCAAGTATTTTCAAGTTAAAAGGCTCAAATCCAAGTGAACCTTCAAGTCATTGGTGTTAAAGTCCAAAATGGGCTGCAAGTCTTTTTGATTTTGTCAAGTTGAGTCCAAAGTCCTCAAATTGGAGACAAGAGTTTGATCCCAGTCTAAGTCATATGACTTGAGTCCACACCTCTGCCTACCAAAGAAAACACTATGACCTAACTAGTTCCAACAAACAGTAACAACTCATCAAGTTTACTTCTGCATCAATGAAAGCTACACCATGACCTTCCAACTCGAGGAAGCCCCGCCCAGCTCATTTAGGTGATAATGGAACACTATGGAACAAATGTTTGGGGCGGCGGCGGTGTTAAACATGCCGGGGGTCGCTGTCTATCCCATGGCAACCGCTGGGATGCAGCCTCCTGGGAAAGCAGACATTCCTCAGAGCAGAGCTGTTCAACTGCCTGGTTACAAAAACAACGCAAGTCTTGACATGCACGCCATTCCTGAGCAAGAACGCCAAAAATCTAGTGAGAACACACACAACACACCTCCTATGAATAGTGACAAAACTGATCAGTTTGTCCTAGTCACCTGCATAGCCTGTGGTTTCATCTGTACAAGAGACGGGTACTTGTTACTGACTAAATTCTGCAAAAGAGGCATAATATCTTCCTACAACAGGACAAGATACAGCAAGTCAAATTAACCCTTTGAAACCTGGCTCGACACCAGTTTTCTTGTAATGCGTTTGGACACCGTTCAAAGGTATCCAAACCTTTGAAACCTGAGCAAATTGACTTGATTTACTTTAAAAACATGGGGAAAATGGCAATGTGCAACTTGGCAAGAAATGGCCTGGAAATTGCAATATTATTATTAGAAAATTAACAAAAACAAAGTGCAGGATGTGTAAATTACACACGCCTTTCTACATGTTAACATCACAAACAACACAGGCTATAATTTGCAAGAGAAAGATCAAACTGATCAAATCTCCTCTGACAGGATTACAGGCCCACACTTTCCAACAATGGATGATGAACAACTTACAAAGCGATTCTGGTAAAGGGGAAAAGAAAGAAACACGCCCACCACCCACAGCCTCTGCCACTGTAGTAATTCACTGTGATGTTCTTAAACGTATTGACATTTTCATTATGCAAACCAAATCAAATGTCACACACAATAGCAACAATCCCCCAGGCTGTCCTACGGTCACAAATCTCTCAACTGTCCTGTAAGCTCAGGTGCCCACAGACAACAGGCTTTTTTTAAAGTCTGTACACTATTAGTTTATTCATTTCCTACAAAGTCTAGCCAATAATTTCCCAGAGCTACTGTTGCCAAACATTGATTGCGCAAGTTAGAATAGATGACACAACGGGCTCTTCAGTCCGCCCCCAGATCTGTGAGCGAGAGTCAGAGCCAGCCTTGACTACATGACATCTTTGAATTGGATTTCCGATTAGATGGCTTTAATGTAATTACCTAGAGTACATTGTGCAGTCTGCGCTGAGTAACAGTGATGCATCACCTCGAGTTTCGCCGTGACACTTGTCCCTCGAAACAAGGTGGCTGGCACAGGGCTCCCGGAGGAGCAGGATTATTTTTTGATTGACAGACATTCGACTGCATGTGCTCATCATTAAAATAAAAGTGCAGAGAAGCCACTTGTAAGCTTTGACATGCAGCACTTAGCCTGACCATAAGTTTGATCTGAACACGTCTACCAGTTATACTTCACTTTTATCTACTATGTGCAGACATACAGAAGCCTGTGTAGCTTTAAAGGAACAGTTCACTCCCAAATCAAAAATGCATGTTTGTTTCTTACCTGTGAAGCTATTTATCAAAGTAGGTTGTTCTGATGTGAGCTGCAGAGAGTGAAAGATATCAGCCGTAGTTATCTCCGCCTTCTCTACAATATAATGGAACTAGATGGCACTCGACTTGTACTCGATGCAGCAAATTGTACACTTTAAGAATCAAGATCATAACCTGGTTACTCAAGATCACAGCAAACCTTGTGAGCAGTTTCATGTAGGAGCTATTTTGTGTCTACCAAACTGTACTCACCAACCGTATGGCTGTGCAGAAGGAAGCATGTCTAGTCATGATTGAGAGGCTTGTGTTTGTGATAGTGTTAGATGTAAACATTAATGGCGCCCCCCTCGGCTGAACGGTAACGTCAACTAGCAGTGAACTAGCAGCAGATGCACGCTTCCTTCTGCGCTATAATACAGTTGGCGAGTGTAGTTCAGTAGAAAGAAAAGAGTTCTTGTGTGAAACTGTTCACAACAAGCAATGTGGATTATCTTGAGCAACCAATTCATGACTTCTAGAAAGAGACACTGCTGTTGAGTTTTTCAAATGTATTTTTTTGGTGCTTTAAGCACCACAAGCCGAGTGTCATCTAGTTCCATTTTATTAAAGAGAAGTCAGACATCTTTACAGCTGATATCTCCAGCACTCAGCAACTCATAACAAAACAATCTAGACTGATCAATAGCACTACAGGTAAGAGGAAAAATATGTATTTTTGATTTCAGTGTGGATTGTCCCTTTAAGGAATAGGCTCTTCTCAACAACAGAGCTGTTGCAGGTCTTATTATTTCATACAGCACAATGACTATCTCAACTATGGCTGTATAATGAAACTACATCATCTTCAGAAAAAAGTGTCTCAGCCCAGGGAAATTCAACAATCCTGCTGCGCTAAGCCTATAATTCAGATAAGATCTGCAGGACAAAATGAAATGCAGAACTTATCAGATCTATTATATTGCATCCTATTATTTAATATTACCCGGCAGCAGCCCTCATCAGCACAAAGTTAAAGGGATGGTACATTAGACGCAGCCAAACTGCCTCTTAATTATATGTGAGAAATCTGATGCCATCTTATGTTATTAAAAACAGGGACTTAGGCCCCTTATCAAGAATTTTACCATTATATTGCATTTTAGGGAAAGGTGTCAACACTATAAATGAGTTTTAAGCATTTTTATCTGCGCATTAACAGACTACAGTATGTGCACAGGTGGCACATGGGCAAGAAAGACAGGTACATGCTGACTGCAGTCTGCTTTCTTATCTCTGAATCAGAGCTCACAGCTGATAAAGGGAGGAGTGAGAGGGCCAAAACGCAATGTTGACAAGCAAAAACCTCAACAGAGCAGCTAAACCTTTCTAACCTTTCACTGTAGGTCTTGCATAGATTCGAAAAACCACATCAAATGTCTAGCTCACCGAGGGCTTCCTTCTGAAACTACTCAAAAACAGAAATGAAATCTGCCAGACTATATAGCTGTATTAAGGAAAATGAGTCCAATTTTGGGCTTAAAAAAGATTTCCAAATTAATACTACTGAAAACTGTAAGTCTGGTTCTTGTAGCTGGCTTTCTACTGCGCCTTCATTAGTGAATGTTCAGGTCTAGACTGAATGTAAGCAATTAATAATACATCTGTGTTAGCTTTTAAAGAGCCCATGGGCTGTTTTGTTGCAGATTTCTGTAGTTTAGTTGCATCATTACCAACCAGGCCTTTTATGCACATTACAGTGCAGCTGGCAGAGACAGGGAGCTAACAAAGAAGCATGCCACTGCTCCTGCGCTGCACGGGTTTAGGTTGTGTTTGTTTGGCAATGCAAGAAAAAAACATGACTCTGTGGAATAATATTCAACATACTTCAGGCTATAACAGAAACCGATGAGATAGTGTTTGACAGGGACAACACTTGTGGTCGTCCTCCATTCAGTTATATCCGCTTCCTTTCCCAAAGCCTACCTGAGCAGGCTGGAGAGCGTGTGAGAGGAGGCGCCGTGCCCGCCGCTGTTGCCGCTTCCCCCGGTCCCAGACGATCCGCCGCCGGTGCCAGCGGACTGTCGCTTCCCCGATAAAAGCTTCTCCACGGCGGCCAGGTTTCCCGTCCGCGCCGCTTCAAGAAGTTCCTGCTCCTTCCCCATCGCGGATCCCGGGGAAAAAAATCAGAGGAGGCGGCGGGGAGGAGAGGAGAGGAGAAATGGGGGTTTGGGTTGCGGGAGTGAAATTCCTCTGCGATCCCCGTTTTTGGTCCCGACCTCAAGTTATTCCTGAGCGCTGCTGCTGCTTCTCGTGTGGAGAGGAAACAAAAGCTCCCTCCGTCGCCTGGTCCCGGTCCACGGTGCCGCTGCTGCTCAGGGGGGAAAAGTTTGGTTCAGCAGCACGGTACCACCACCGAGCAAACTTCCTCTGACCAGTCCCCTGAGCCTCGTCCGTCACTTCCTCGAAACTGCCCTTTCTTTCTGCATCTCCAATCCAGAAACGCCTCAGACACACACACATACGTACACACACACATACACAACCCCTGGCTCCCCCGCCCTAAGTGATTCATGTGGAAGTTGGATCGGTCTAAGCAAGATGGCGACCGACCTAAAGTACGTCAAATAAGTGAGCAGAGAGTTTAAAAATTAAACCCATCCAGTGGTTGAAATGTCTGTTCTGGTGTCACATATAGAGTCCGGAGCAAATTCCCAATTTTAACCCTTTAAGGGACTGTACATTATTTATCAGCGGTGGAGGGTTACCTTTAAAAGGACGGAATTTTAGGGCCACGTTGATGATTTTTTTTTGAGATTTCAACAATGAAGTTGTAATATTATGAGAAATAAGTCCGAACATTACGAGAATGAAGACGTAGTTTTACAGGAAAAAAGTCATAATTTTATAATAATGATGATGTAACAGTATGAGAATATGGTCTTAATTTTACAAGAAAAAAAACGAGAAAAGGGATATTATATCGCGGAAATAAACATATTGCCAGCAAACTATAAAACAGGCAAGAGCACAGGCAGCCTCCTTAGCAACCACTGTACTAGGTGTGTTACTATGCCACAGGCAACAGGTAACCTGTGCTTGTCCAAAAATATGCCAAAAGAAAACATTCCTGAACAGCAAAAAGATGTAAAGCTACATAATTAATGTTTTCATTAACGTGTTCATATAAGCTTTTCACTGAAAAAGATTTTTTTCATATGTAACCCCTTTGTAATCAACATTTTGATTAGTAACCATAATATAACTGGGATTTTTTTCTCAGTCATTGTAACTGATTACAAGTACATTTATTTTGTAATTTGATTACTATAACTAGTTACAATAATTAAATTATCCCAACACTGTTTATCAGAATAATGCTCAGAAACTTTAATTTACACTAAAATAAATCCAGTCACCAAATGTAACAACTGTGAATGAGACTATCAGCAACTTATCAATGTCCTTAATCTTTTCAATGTCTAATCTTCTTTCAGTCCTTCATGGTGTGAACAGGAACATTTCATGACATTTGATAAGATGACAGCATAGACAGTAAACAGTAGGGATGGTCATCTAAACCAGTGATTCCCAACCTTTCCCTCAAGGAACTCTTTTCTATTATGAAGTAAACAGATGACCCAAACTAAGTGGCATAGTATGTCACTTAGTTACATACTGTTCCTTATATGGCTATTTCACATTAGGCCTATATTCAATGTATAACAATACATTTTAAATCAACCATACACACTTAAAAATCTCTCTTTTTTTGAGAAATTCAGTGTTTTCTTCTTCCTGACACTAGGCCAATCTTCTACTAGTTTTGGGCTCTCTCACTGTGCACTTTTCTAATACACGACAAGGCAGTTTAGCAGAGTGAAGGTTAGATATATAGGCCTATTAACTTGCATTTAGGTCTTTACCATTCCCTTATCATGTGAGATTATTTTTGTTATTATCTAAAATGTAACAATAACAAATTCATTTAGTTTTCTTCAGGAATGTTACTGAAATTCTGTGATATAGGCAGACTATTTATTTAAGTTTTTTTTACACTCCTAAAATCCAGAAGGCCTCACGTCCCCCCGGTGATGCTTTGGCGACCCCTAATGGGAGTCGGGACCCGTAGGTTGGGAACCAGCGGTCTAAAATGTGGTTTAACTGGCAGTTTTAGAAGTTTAAGAATTCAGCAATGAATTAAGAATGCAAACATTTATAGTAAATACAAATAAAAATCACACAATACTCGCTCGCTTAGATATGAAAGTATTGCCGTGTGTTTGTATCCAGCTGCTTGTGTCTATAAAGTTCGTTTTAAAACAGGAAACGGAAACCCGCGTAGTATGCTAGCAATAAACAAGAAACGTAGCATATTGACGCTATCATTGCTCTCACAGCAATGAGTTACCAACATTAAATGTAATTAATCGTCGCACGAAATTCGGTAATCTCAGCGTTATTTGTTAGCCTCATTGCTAACTAGCTCCGCTTACTAAGCTAACGTTAGCTTACCTCTACCGTTAACTCGGTTATTCCCGCTGTTTCGTTGTCGCCTCGCTGCACAGAAGGTAGGTACATGTTGTATCCAGGCAGTTTTATTTACCTAAATGCGACCATAAACACAACACCGTATACTCTTGGTTGAGATTTCTCCCCTAAAGTGATATTTCAGCTAAGTACACACGAAAGAAAACGGTCGTCGTGTAGCTTCAGCACCAAAGTGAGAGCTATCCAGCGTTAGCCAAACTGCTAACTAACGTTAACTAATCAAATACCTGGTCGATATTTGCAGAAACTGAGGCTGTCAGTCAGTGTTGGAGGATCTGAGTGATTATGGCCGACCCTGCACGGATCAAACCAGAGGTGACACCTGAGAGAATATCTCCTGCTGGCGACGAGCATCCCAAATCAGAGGAAAGTGAAGATGTAACGTTACCTGCAACAGCAAAACCTGCAGATGAAAAAGAGTCATCGTCTCAAGATCAGCCCAAACAGGAGAATAAATCTGTGAGTTCAGGGAGTAATTCATGTAACAGTGAGGCCAAAGTAATACACCAGTGTACCATACCAGAGTTTTCTTAGGTTGTTTTTTTGTTTTCTATTATTTTCAAACCTGAAGTGACCAGGAACATTAAAAACATGGGGAAAAGGAAATGAGCAATTTTGTAAATGTTACAAAAATGGCAAGAAATTAGTACTGTAAGAAAATAATTTCTATAAGCCTCAGGAAAATCTACATATAAAATTAAATAGTTATATATTTAAAGTTGTTACAGAACTTTTTATACTTTTTAAGCGCTCTCTCACAGTCATTTCCACGTTTTTCTTAACTTTTTTTGTTGTATTGTTTTTTTTTTGTTGTATTGTTTTGTTTTTTACTGATTTTTAGGTATTTTCTTTTTCCAAGTGTCCTGCTAACTTTTGTGTCATTTGTTCTTTTGTTTGTTTCCATGTTTTTCCAGTCAAGCTAGGTTTCAAAGACGCAAAACAAACTGAAAGACAATTTAAAAGTGAACACTGTCTTGGCTGTATGAATGTGTTTTATATGGTTTCACAAAGGGCATTTCATTATATTCAGTGGCTCTAAACAAATCTGTGTCCCTCTGTAAAGGAAATAGCAGCTGGAGAAGATGAAGAGGAAGGAACCTCTGGCCAACCTGCCTCCAAAAGACTGAAGGTGGAACCAGAGAAGAAGAAGGAGAAGCGTCAGAAAGTTGACGAGGATGAAATACAAAAGATGCAGTAAGATTTGAGATTTCCAACAGATCATTTTAAACCAAAACACTTTAAGTTTTATCCCAGTAACGTCACACTGTTGTTTTCGTCTTACAGAGTTTTGGTGTCGTCCTTTTCTGAGGAGCAGCTGAATCGCTATGAGATGTACAGACGCTCTGCCTTCCCTAAGGCTGCTATTAAGAGGGTTAGTGTCCCTAATGCCTGAATGTTTTTAAATTTCTAAAACTACTTTTTTGGCTTGATGTTTTTTTTTCCTCTTCATTTTCTAGCTGATTCAGTCCATAACCGGATCATCGGTGTCTCAGAACGTGGTGATTGCTATGTCTGGTATCTCTAAGGTTTTTGCTGGTGAGATTGTTGAGGAAGGTGAGTGGTAGGCTTACAAAACGGAGAGAGTTCACACCAAATTAACTACAACACATAAATGCTTTTCATTTGCACTTCTTAGTTTTACTTTCATGCAGTTATATTGTCTGTCTTTATCCTCACAGCATTGGACGTTTGTGAGAAGTGGGGCGACACGCCACCGCTTCAGCCCAAGCACATGAGGGAAGCAGTGAGGAGGTTGAAGAGCAGAGATCAGATTCCCAACACAAAGTACAAGCAAATTCTCTTTCACTGAGGCACCTGTGCTTTAAATCGCCTCTGTCGTCATACTGCAGCCACCTGGACACTGATTATTCCCTACGGACTAACCGTTAAAATCTGTGACTGTAGTATTAAAGAATGGTCAATACAGACAAGATGACAGTCTCTTATATGAAGATAACTGCAAGATAAATTCCACTCAACTGTCCTCGTGTGAAGGTAAATTCTTGCTGCAACACTCAGTTCAAATGGTGCGAAATTATATTCATGTATTATGGTTGTAAATACATTGTTTTTTACCAATGTTTTGTTCTCGTGCCTTGTTTATTTTAGAGAACCAGTTAGCTTTGGAAAGAGGCTTTAGTTAGTTTGGATAATTGATTGCTTAATTTCCAAAAATGTGCACTTTATTGCTTTTGTGTAGCTATACAAGTGCACATTGAGTATTAATTTAGATTTTTGAATGACTTTTAATACATTTTTGGATCCTTTTTCAGATTATAACATTTCTAGTGTAAACTGTAAAAACTGATGCCATCATTCAGATCACCTTAGAGTTAATTTATTATGTGCCACAATGCTAAAATAAAGAATTTTTCAAGTTTTATTTGGAAAGATTATGTACACTTTTTATTGGGTTCAACAAACTAGTTCAAACTACTTAAACATACAAGTTTCTGTATATTATGACAACACAAACGTGGAATCAGCAGGTTTTTTTTGTTACACGCAAACATGCATTTTTTTTAAAATTGAAACTTAAAGGCACAACTGAAATGTGTTCAGCATTTAATAATTTATTTTTTTCACTTTTAAAATATTTTCCACATACTAGCTCTGGTTCACAGAACCAATTTTATATTAGTCTCAATGAAGTGATAAAGACGATTACAAAATTCAATGTAACTCTACACAACTGACAAAAATACTGTCCACAGGGTCTCCAACATTTGCATCACTTAGGAAGATTTCACAAGGACTCCTCTGCAATCCTTTGAAGTGATTCACATCAAAACAAGTGCAATTTCCAGTGAATTTTTCACATGAGTGCAAGTCATTCACAAGGCATGAACTATGCAACACAACCTCAGTACACACATCTGTGCCCAGTGGCAACAGGTTGCCGGGTCAGTCTTATGAAACGAGACAACACTCGTGTCCGAGCGAGTCTCGCTTCACTGTCCGTCATCTCCTTTTTGCATTGTTATGAGCAGCTGGAACTCAGAGCACCAGTTTGTCAGCAGGGACGCTACGTGACATTGAGGCCTGACAGAGGAGAGGGGAAACCAGATAAACTTAACAGCTACATGTCGCATCCAGCATGGGATGTTCAATTCTGTACCTTTTTTTATCTACTAAGGCCATGCAAAAACATAAACATCAAAGGCTGAGATCACAACTAGAAGTTATACTGAGGTTAAAGGGCAGTTTCTCTGCTTTATTACACTGATAGTTAGGACGTGTCGAATACACATGCAGTTAAGGGAAAAACATTAAATCCTGATAGACAGGTAAACATTTTTCTTAAAAAAAATCCACATCCAAAATGTGTAGTGTTACCGTTCTTTGTCATGTTTTTGGTTCAACCTAAGCTTTCTTTCTATTGCTTAAATAGCTTACATTCCTCTTCAAGAATGTAAATCTGTCATTCATAGCTTGCAAGGCAACCAAAGGATAGAAAGAAAAAAAATGAATGGGGAGTGCTCTGGCAAGTCCAGCCACCAGGGGTCATCCCAGCCCACAACAGGACTATGATGAATGGAAGTGAAAGGTGGCGTCACAGCCGGGAAGATAAGACAAGGATGCCTCCACGGGCAAAAATGATAAACCACTGATTTAACAATAGAACATTTGTACCTAAATGTATCTGAGACAGAGGTCTTTTTCATGCAAGCATTCATAAAATGAATCTGATGATCAAATCCATCATTGTTAAAAACTATGCATTTGACAGATTTATGCATAGAAAAGGGACAGTGACAGACTGGCCTCAGATAAAATCTGCAGATCAGGATTTAACACACTGACAAATATCAGTTTTTGTAGTGAATCTGGTCATTTACATGACACACTGTACACGCTGCATACATTGTCAGTACTACAGCATTTTTATGTCTTCTTTGTTGATTGATATGGCTTCAATATACTTTAAGGTAACTGATATTAAAAAAAAAAATCACAAAACTAAATAAATATACAAATAAAAGTTCTTGACCACTATACTATACATGACAAATGTGCCCAGAGGTAATCACACTAGCAGTCTGAGTTGTTTCCTGGCAAGCTACAAAGCAAGTTTTAACAAGATCAAGTATTATAACTCTGGTAGCTGGTATAATCTTCAAACCAGAGAGTTAGAGTGAAAAGACTAACCCGGTTACAACACTGAAGCTACTGTGCATCCCGCTCTCCACAGCCGAGGGAGAGATCGAAAGGCGTGTCGTCTTGGGTGGACATTCGGAGCACATTGTTTCACAGTACAAAAGAAGCACGATCAATGTTGCATAACTCAAAGAAAAATAACACTGGGGAATGATTCAACCTGCTTTTTGAGAACTGTATGAGTGTGTAACCATTCCACTGGTGATAAAGCAACTACGGTGGAAAAAGAGATGCATCCGTCTCTCAAAGAAAGCAGTGCTTTGCTTTCTTTAAATAAAAAAAAAAGTGCATTATTTTCCCTACCTTTCACAACACATTTTCAACAAGTAACAGCTGATAATATTGTCATAATACTTTTAAAATGAAAAGGAACACACAACTAAGTGACGTAATCTACATTACTAAATCCACTGAGCTTTACCGGTCTATCTGTAAATGTGCTACATGTAAATTAGCAGTGTTCACTAAGCATGCTTGACATTAAAGGGTAACTTTTGAAGTATTTTTCAACCTCGCCCCTAATTTCCTATGTTCTTGTGTCTAATGGGAAAGACAGTTTTTGAAGTTGGTTAAGTATTCAGCGAGAGAGCGCTGGAGCCGGCAGCGGTGAAACAGGCTGCAATGTAAACACTCACACTAAAAGGGCTTGTTTTTTTGCAACAAACAGGATCAGATTATTATTCTTGGGGTCTGACAACAATATGGAAAGAGAAAGACCTTTTTATTAAAGAGTATGATCCTTTTTCTTTTTACCGGAAACAGCCCAGAAATGGCTATTATTAATTTTAGCATGTATAGATTCAGTATATTTTTACATCTAACTGGATGAATTAAGAGGTTTAGTTCAACCAAACCAGAGCTGGTGGTTGCTAGAAGAGTGGAAACAAACGAAGACGGCTTTTGGGAGTTTTATTTTGTTTCGCTTGACTTTGAAAAAGTGTGTTTTATGATGAGAAAATTACTGTTTATTTAAATGTAGTCTGGTCTGTTTGGCAATAGTGATTTTGGGGCTGTTTCTGGTTAAAAAAAAGGATATTACTCGTAAACAACAAGGTCCATCTCTACACTGATCCTTTCCATAATGTTGTCAAACACTACGTCTGAGCACGTCAGTGGCAAAAACAAACAATTTTAGTGGACTTAAACTGACGGTGCACAATTGCCCCAGTGGTCACATAGCAACCTGCTTAATCATGCCGGCTGCAGCCCTCTCCCTCAATAATAAACCAATTTCAAAACTTCTTGTTCCCGTTAGTCACTTACACACAGAAACATGGGAAAATAGAGCACTTGTTGACGTATACAGCAGGTTCCCTTTAAGTTGTGTTTTGTAGAGGAAGCGACTGATGGGACTAGCAGCTGTCTGGCAGTGTCAGTGCATCTGAAGAGGAGGATTTGGCATGTGCTCAACTTAAACATTTCCGAAACACAAATAATTAACTGGAGAGAATTAAAGCTTAATGATATTTATCCTTGCATGCTGTGTGACAAACTACAACTACACAATGAGTTTACTGTCCACACTGAGTTGGATGATAAATAGGAATATTTGTGTTTAGTACAGCAGTGAGGAATATCTAGACTGCCAGATAAAAAGTAGTACTGGTAATGTACCTATAATTTAGTTCACCATGTCCCCCTTTTAGTAATTGTTACAGGGGCTCTTTTGTAATCTCAGTGTGATATAGGAAGTGTGAAGTGATCCAAACCCTTAATTTGGATCCATCTTCTCAAACACGTCCGATGTCCAGACATGTTTTTACGGAGTCTTGCTGGTTCCTGACATTCAGCCTGATGCATCCCGTCACTGTCCCTCAGCGGAGCAGCAGGTTCAGAGGTGAAAGACAGAGCAGCTCACAGAGTAAACGTGGGGTCATGTTTCCTGATTTCCAGAAGGAGGCGTTCTCTGTCACCAAGGGCCTTGGTGAGAGCAGCCTGGGCATCAGAGAGCTGGGACTCCAGGGTTTGTTTCTGTAACAGATTATGGGATTGGTTAGTTTCAGCTCCAGCTGATGTTTGCTTTGCCAAGGTGCCGCACGCCAAGCGGGCGGATATCAGATTCTGCCGGACAGCAACAGGTGTAATCACAATACCATTACACAATCTTGTGTGCTGAACACAGCTCTGTGTTGTGTATGTCGGAGCTGACCAGTAACAGGACACCAGTGTTACAGCTGTATTTAAGACAGACAGAGAAGATTACTTAACAGTTAAACATGAGTAGAATCCTTAAATCTAACTCTGCTGAGGTTTCAATATCTTCACCACCTGGCCCTGTGAAAGTATCATAATTCAGAGCTACACACAGCCTCACGGTTGGCACAGTGTTGATATTCCTTTTGATAGCAACTAAATTTGTTTGCAAGCTGTATCTTGATTTCACACTTCACACGCACATTATAATACTAAACAGAGGTTGTTTGTGTGACTGTGATACAGACAGGAGCACTGAGGGCTTGTTTTTTTGTAACTTGTTATTGTTTGAAACTTTTGGGGGTATTTTGGGTGTGGGAATAGTCTGCAGCATGATGATAAGTGACTACATTTACTTTTACTTTCAAGTTGAGGCCTCAAGTATTATATCCTGTGAATCCTGTAAATCACTTACATGCATATAAGAATGTTTTTCGTGTAGAGAAACAAAATTACCATAGATGACAAATTTGATTATCAAATTGAAATATACAGTGTACAACAATTTTATTTTATTTTCAAGGGGCCTATTTTCTTTTCTTCTCTTTTTACCATTTTTAATTACATTTGACATATTTTACAAATTAAATGTCTTTAAATCTTTAAATAAATAAACATGGGCATTTGTCAAACCTAGCCATGGAACGATCTGAAAATTTCATGTCGTGATAATGTTGGCCAAAGTAATGTGATTCACGATATTATTATGCTTATGATCAAAATACAGTATGTTTAAAACTCTTACATGGTGCTAATACATACTGGTAGCACTTCACATTTTGTAAATAAACAAATAATTTATTGCATCACAGATAGGGCACATCTTTTCTAGTGAAAGACAAACAATACTAAAAAGCCAGGCTATTCAGCTGTTTGGAATGGCACCATATCTTTTGATATGAAATATGCCGATGCTCAGATAAAATGTTTTATATTTTTGAGGTTGGTACATCTGCAGCCTGCAGAGTCTCTTTTATCATTAGTTGCCCAGCAGTCACTGTCGATGTTGCTTGACACAATATTGTGTAAATTCTTATCTATCTATTGTAAATTTCTAAATTTCTATTTCATATTTCTTTTATATTTGCTACACGTTAGGCATTCTGTGGACAGCAAAGTAAGAATTTCATTGTACAGGGAAACATGTTTCCATACTGTGCATATGACAATAAACACTTTGAATCTTTTGAATCTTGAATCTATTTACGATTATCCTAAAAATGGAAAGTCATCACCATCTCCTTATTTTGTTTTTTACTGTGATTGATCGTAAAAAACGTTTAACATTCGTCCCATACCTAGTTGAACAAAGCAGGCAAAAAACAAACACATTTCACATCTAAAGAGCCACATGTAGAAGTCCTGATCTTTCTTAAATCCTGTCTACTCCCCTTGGCTGCAGAGAAACACTAAACTGAAGCACGTTCAGTATATTGTACTGCTTGGTGTCTCCTACCTCTTTCTGCTGTTGAGCAGAGCAGGAACCGTTTAGGTTGTCCGGTCCAGCCACAGGAACACCTGCTGAGGCTTTAGGGTCTGTACCTTCAGCTACAATCAGAGAGGAAACAGTGAAGATCACTTTCTGTTCATCTTTCTGTAAACATGTTACAGCAGATGTTGGTTGTTTGAGCATTTGTGGTTTCATGGTTCATGACCCTGTTAACATGTGGGTGTATTCACAGTATTGACTTAGAGAAGTTATCTTCTCGCTTACCTTTGAGCCTCATGATGCCGTCCTCAGAGCGCTCGAGGAGCAGCTGATCTACAACGAATGAAGCTGGGACAGGTTGAGGGGCTGTGGGGTAGATTTTAGGGCCGTCATCCTAAAACAAACAAAAGGGATCTGGATAATTAACCACATACAGTACCTCAATATTAGCTACCCATAAATCATTTTACTGTAAAAGATTACAGTCTGTCCACAGCTTCAATTCATTTATATTTTTCAGTGGGACAATACACTCAGTATTGCCACTGCATTACTTGGACTCCAGGGTATATACACTGAAAACACATGAACAACATTCATGTTTTTCAATTCAATGGATTAACAAAGTGGATTGTCCTTAAAAGTCAACTTTTTGTGAGAAAAGGATCCTTTCATTCTGTGTAAAGTATTAAGACTACAGTGTATATACACTGGAGTCCAAGTAATGTACACACACACAACACACATATATACATATACATATATGTGTATATATACATACATATATATATATATATAAATTGAATATTAAATTTGAAATATCTAAAAATCATATCACATCTATACAAAAATTCACAATGTAATTTCTACTTGCATCTAATGATCATCTTATTCAAAATCAGTGGACCACAATCCAGACTTCAAAAACCCACCTTCATAGTGATGGTGACGTTTCTCATGTGTAACTTCATTGGCTGACCATCAACACTGAACTCGTCTTCCAGAAAAGGACCAATATTAGTCACCGTGGACGCTAAAAGCTCTGCCTTGCAGTCTTGCACTCTAATTTCCACAAAGCCCAAAGACTCAGCCATAGCAGAGTGTCGGGCTGCACATGGACCTGTTTCTGCTCGCATGCACACTGCTGGAGAGCCCCTGCTGCGCGGCCTGTCCTGCTTCTGGACCGTTCCGCTTGGAGCTGCAGAAACAAAGGACAAGGAACAAATGTAAGCCATGTGGGCACTTTACAAGTTCCTCCATGCTTTCCATACTGTAACTTGATGAGGTTCCTTTTCTAGCTGAGTAAATGTGCCACCACGCAGTAACTACATTCTGATTTAGAGGCATTTTTGCAACATAAGAGATGATGCAAAAAGTGCTTATCGTTCATTGTTGTGATTACGCTGTTCAACTCGGTGCAAATCTTCAAAACTTGTGATGATTTGTTTGTCTGAAACTGCTGAGATTAAATATCAATCAATACCTGGATGATACTTGAGTAGTTAAAAATAAACATGTTGGTAAGTTTAACTTCACTTAAGATGTCAAAGAAGATCGTAGACCAGGACTGTTTTACATTTGTTTTGTCCTTTTTATTAAGCCTATCCAAAATACTTATCTAAACATTCGCTTTTCCAGAAAATGATTAGCAACCCTCTGATTAGTGGACTATAATTAGAATTACTGCCACGTTGGTTGTATGCCTCCACCAACCAGCCAAGTTGCAGTTAGTGTCACCAATTCAGTATCCGACCAAATATCTCCCCTTCTGTTCCCGAGTTATGATGCTGAATATCTGCCAGAAAATTGTTGTTGCTGAACATTATGATTTCACAGCGAATTTGACCTTTGACTGTTTGGATGTAAAATGTCATCACTTCATCAATGCAAATGATCTCTGATTAGACATTTGTGTGAAACTTTGTCTTGACAAGCGTATACACTCTTGAGTAATGGCCAAAAACCTATTTTGTGAGGTCACAGTGACCTTGACCTTTGATCAGCAAATTCTTCAGATCATCCTTAAGTCCAAGAGGAGGTTTGTTTCAAATTTCAGGAAATTCCCTCAAAGCAGACATTTCCAAAGTCTGGCTCAGGGAAAATTGTGGCCCTCCCCTTGACTTTCAAAATGTACTATATGTGGCCCGCCACACAATGTTGGATAATCAAAAAAGCTCATCTTGCATTTTTTCCCTCACCTCACAATGACAGGACAATCATACAGTGCGTCAAGTAGAAACTATGGAGGCAGAATTTATGTGTTTTCATAAATCCATTAATCCAAGGTAAACAAGCAAACAGAACGGTTACCTCACAGCAGACATTTCCTGCTAGGTAGTAAACATGCCCACAGCAAAGAGGCGTAAAGTCAACAGTGAGGATTGTTACTTTCAGAAGTGATGGAAACTTGAATTCTTTTTCATAGAATGATGAAAGAGTTGTAATTGTGTCATTTGTGTGGGATTTAAAAAAAAAAAAATAACCCACTTGATATGAGAGGCAGCTGGCCCACAGGTATTTTTTACAGTATATAATCTGGCCCCCATTCAAAAAAGTTGGAACACCCCCAATTTAAGGTGTTCTTGAGGTATTGTGCTCATGAGAATGAAATAAACACGTACTAAAAATAAAACGCATTCAGCCGTGGCTTTTGCCAGCATTGAGGCATAAAAAATGGATTGTTAAATATTACTAGTAAATAGAAAAACATGATTGGAGAATTTTTTAAAACGTTTGTTGATAAGAAACACATAGCATGACATGAATAATAATCCAGTTACCTTGTATGAGGCCAGCGTGCAGGTCCGATACACGGACTGTTCCCATCTGCACAGGACTCACACTCTGTGTTTCTACAGCCACAACTTGGTCTTCTCCCTTTACTTCCATGGTGCACGCTGTTCCATTCAGGATCAGCAGCAACACTGAGGACTGTAACAACAGCACATCACAATAACATCACATTCAAACAACTCTACATTTATATTTGAAACAAATGTTTGAATTCATTTTTATGATTATTGAGGACAAGAATTTAAAGATTTTCTTTTGAGATATGACTTTGTTTAGGGAAAATAAGGTAACTCCACAGACAAATTCAGTGTATACATGGATGCCTATGAGCAGAGTAACCCACCATGTCCTGAGACACGTCCTCAATACTTTGTGACAGAGAGCTGCTGAGGTCAGCTGATGACCCTCCCTCTGTCCCTGGCGCTGGGCTGCCTCGACTGCCCACAGGAGTGTTGTTGGGTCGCATGGATTCCACACCGGACTCTGGAAACATGATACAAACTTTTAGTAGATACCACCTGTGTAAATCAGGGGAATTGCTTTGAAAACCTTGTGATGTTTAAGCACCTGAGTCCATGAGAACAACAAAATTGTCGCTGACATCACTATCCACAGAGAGATTTTCGTCAGGAAGGCTGCCATCCAAGATAGCACTATCAAAGGAATGCTGGGAAGGCGACTGCTTCATGGATTGGTGGCGCAGGCTGGCAGCCAGAGAGGGGGAGGACTCTTCTGAACGTTGGACCTGTTCCCTATGAACACACACACATATACGCACACACACAGTTGTTTAGGGACAGCCAGTGAAAGCATGTGGCACACAGCATGGGTTCCAGACACACAAACACCATTATGTTGCCAACAGCACAGCAGGAGAGCACTTACTTAGCCTGCGGACTAAACAGTTTGCTCATCCCTGAGCCACGACTCAGCATGCTAAAGGCGTCCTTTGTTATCGAAAACGCCCCTTTGGTCAAGTCCAGCGAGGCACTAATGGCATCTTTGGTCACATCCTTGGTGACGTTGATGGCGCTCGACAGCTCTCCCTCCAGGCTGAAGTTGGACGGTTCGCGGGAGAGGACAGGGGAGTGTCCAGGTGAGAGTGGAGGCGAGAGGAGAGGGGTGTCCTCCTGTGTTGTCAAACCATCTCCGTCCAACCCTTCCTCCACGGCCTCACACGCCTCCTCCACCACCTCATCCTGTTCATCCTGATCAAACGCAGAGACCGTATTGATGGAGGAGATGCCGTTTTCCAAACCGCTGTCCTCCAGGACCGCAGAGTGATGTATGGGGGAGATGTCAGAGTCTGTCATGCTTGGGCTGTCAGTCTCTGGAGTGTGGGGAACTTCCCCTTCAGGCTCTGTGTTCACTGGCGGCAACAGGAGACCCACTTCTGCAGAGTCCACCAGGAGGGCAAGACAAGCTGTGGTAGGTTTTGTCTTCTGGCCGTGAGCCTGCTTAACGTCTCGTAGATCCCGGCCCAACTCGGCCCCTAACCGAGCCATGGCGTCCTTCATCCTCAGCAGGGCGACAAACTGGTAGTGGTTGAGCCACATCTTCACCGGAGTGATGGTGTGGGCCAAAAAGTGGATAGAGGCGAGTGAAGCGTCTTCTTGCTCTGATGAAGGGCTGTGGGCTCTGCTGGGACTCGAGGAGGAAGATGATGACCCATTTTTAAAAGCAGAGGGCTGACACATCCACACAGACATGGCGAAGGGCTCAACAAAAGGTTGGGTTCTGCCTTTGGGGAATCGCCGAGCTCCGTCAAATCCAAGGGTCACACGGGACAGACTGAGAGACCAGACATCCTGTGATCGTAGCAGCTTTCTGTCCAGAGGTTGGGGCTCTGTCTCTTGAGAGTGCTGGAGGAAGGCTGATGGGAGGGGGTGAAAGGCACTCTGGTCTCTGGGGTAGGGGCAGCAGGGAGGTTTGGACTGGAAGAAAGGGCAGCTGGCGAACTTGACAATAGTGCTGTTGAGGTCAGCCCTGGAGCCATGAGGACAGAGGCGAGTGTTGCTGAGAACCATCTGGGGTACAGTTACAGAGAGGGACTGTGGACGCTCCGGATGATCCAATATAGAAGAATCCAAGGGGATTATCAACTATAGAAAGGAATAAAAAAAAAAAGTCACATTAACCATCAGTTAATGGACGTTTGTTAGAAACGCAACAAGCTTCAGTAGAAATATTTAAAATTTAAAAAAAGATACCACCACATGGTTTTATGCCTCTGTGCATCTGTCAAGTTGCATTTAGTTTGCATCCATGTCTGTGACAACAGTGATGCTTCACACACATTTTCCCTTCAGCGACACAGAAGATCTCTACAATCAGCACAGTTTCAGGGTGGACACCCAAGGTTAGGGTCACCAGTTCAGTATCCAAATGTCTCCCCTTCTGCTCCTGAGATATGATGTTAAATAATGGTCAGAAAAGTGTTTTTGCAGAACACTATGATGTCAGAGTTGACCTATGACCTCTCAGATATAAAATGTCAGAAGCTCATCATTTTATCCTAATAGACATTTGGATTAAATCTGAGTGTATGAGTTCTTGATTTATGTCTCAAAAACATGTTTTATGAGGTGACCGTGTCCTTGACCTTTGACAACCAGATTCTAATCAGTTCATTCTTGTGTGCAAGTGGATGTTTCCACGAGAATGAGTCGAATGCAAGGTCACAGTGACCTTGACCTTTGAACACCAAATTCTCATCAGTTTATTTTTGAGTCCACTCGACTGTTTCCCTCAAGGTGTTCTTGAGATGTTGCGTTCACAAGAATAAGACAGAGGAGGTCACAGTGACCTTCAGCTTTGACCTTTGACCACAAAAATCTTACTACTTATTCACTGAGTCCAAGTACTAAGTCTAAGTGTTTGTGTATATTTGAGGAAATTCCCTCAGGGCATTCTTGAGATATCGTATTCACAACAATGGACCGGACAGATGGACGGACAACCCGAAAACATAAAGCCTCCGACCTCAGCTACTGCTGGCACAGAGGCATAAAAACAGTGATTTGTAAAAACAGTTGTGTTTTCACCTTAAGCTGAGCTGCATCCATGCGGACATCTACATGCTCTTCAGCCAGGCTGCTGTCTTGCAAATGGTAGAAAGCTTTGACCTGGTCCAGGGTGTGCAGCAGACCCCTGGAGAACAGATTGATCCACAGCACGCTGGCTGGGTCTACACAGAGCTGGAGGCCATTCAGCTGGGCATATAGATTTGAGGTGGGCACTGGAAGAAGGAAAAAAGGTGAGAGACACTGATACAGGATGTTCGCTAGGGGTGTAAATCACAAGTTTCATCATGATATGATATTATATCTTAATGCCTGCAGATATCACAAAGTCTGCCACAAAATAATTTGTAACTATGGCAAATACATGACCATCTGATCTGATTATTAACAAGTAATTCAAAATTAAAAGTCCAGTTTTTCAGAAGAAGTTTTTGCCAATCACTGACTAACACACATACAAGATGGACTGAAAAAAACATTTTTTACAAAGTTGCACGATAAGTTTTTGTCATAAGCACAAAAACAGGTCTGTAAAACTACACTTAGAAAGAAGGAGGTTGTGCTGCAAAGAAAAATACATTTTTGACACAGTATGTGAGTAAAGAAAATATAAATTGCTTATATAAAATCTAAACAAAAAAGGTTAAATACGTTTGCACAATACCTGAAAAACTGGGGTTGTCAGGAAAGTAGTATTCGGTGAACTGCAGATGAACTGCTGGTACGTTGTCTGGCAAACACAGAGTTTTACGATTGCAGGATATGAAAGACCGCGTCTTCTTGTTCTGACGGCCTCTTGTAGACACCTGGATGTAGAGGTGCAGAGGTTAGAGCAGTGGTGGAAACATAACTTAAAATGGGATTTGATTTTGCTCTTCTCTGCTTCATTCAAGAGACAATTACAAAGAAAAGGAATTCAAATATGTAGTGAAAGTATGTTTCACATGATATACTGTAACTAAACTACCAGAGTTTTCAGTGATTTCCTGTCATACACTGAAAGTGGAGACCCAAACATGTACAGAGTTTCCCCTTGGTGCCTCTTGTTCTATCAAATGGGGAACTACAAGTGTCTTAAACTTAAAATAGCCCTGGAAATTTTAAGATGAAAAGTGTGACATGTCCAAAGTGAAACTGCAGAATCAGTCCGAATGTGTCATCCCAAGTGTCAGGGGGGTTTCTCACTCTCACTCTCAGATAAATGGCAGCCAAGGGAAGTGACATATGAAACTTTTCTTTCTTTTCTTATTTGTACTGACACTTAAGGAATAATTTCAGAGGTCAGTTCATAGACTTCACATCATGCAAAATGCAGCATTTAGATTTTTAATTAAAATCACTAAAAGGGAACACATTACTCCAATATTAATGAATTTACACTGGCTGCCCATTTGTTTTAGGATTGATTTTTAAGATTTTACGTATTACTTTTAAAGTAAAATCCGTAATCTCAGTTTATTAATACTACTACTACTACTACTACCTACTACTACTACTAATAATAATAATAATAATAATAATAATAATAATAATAATAATAATAATAATAATAATAAAAGTTTCTATATAAAACTCAGAACTTCAGGAATTATTACAAGGCTATAGTTGTTAGTATGGCAATCATGATACAAGAATATGTCCTCTATTATTATAGTTCTCCAGAGGGGCAATCTGATGCATCTACACATTATCACATCAATGTAAGCGATCAGAAATCTGATCAAACATATAAGATATCTGCTTTGAGAGAGACTTTTGTTCCCTCTGTAAGGCCTGTCAGGCAGATGCCTGCGGGGCTGCTACTCTAACACAACGTTTTCTGATTTGAGCTCGCTGCACGTGATGAGTACACTGCAGCACATGACATTCGTGTCAGCTGCTAGCTAACCACGGCGCTAGAGATGGAGAAGAGCCACTAATAGACACAAATCTTTCTCGAAAATAGTCCCGTGTGTCCATTTCTGTTAGAGATGTCTTGGTAATGCTTGTGGTTAGTAATTAGTAAACGGGCTTAAAGCACGTTGTCACATCTTTTTATCAACTTTTCACTCTGTACTCTACAAGCTTTACACACACACTATTCAAGGCCTTTACTTCTCATTTGCACAGTAAAAACTCAATGAATCATTATTGTGTAATTTCTTAAAGAGATGATAAGGAAGTTGTTTTTTTCCTGTTGTATGATCCACTGTAGATAACAGTTATGTGGCTGGAGGTTGATTGGTTCCATTGAAGATTTTAACATTTTAAAAAAACTCAAAATCCTCAAAATCAAAACCACCAGTGGCTACTTTATCACTCCTAAAATGTTCTAAATGCAAAGCGACTTCCAGCGTTGTCAGAGAAACTGCCCGACTGCTCCCACTGGGGAACAGAAGTCTCTCGGTCCAATCATTCAAGTACGGCCTCTGTTGCAGCAGGTAAATCAAATCAGCTGATCATTAAAGCTTGCCTGGCGAATGTCCACGTCATCCATCCTGACCACCACACAGCTGGAGCGCAGCCTCTTCAGTGATGACCCTGAAGGAGCTGTGACAGAGTTCCTGCTGGATGGCTGCTCTGTGTCGGAGGGGCTCGACTTGGGACTGGACTGTCCATCTAAAGTATGTGCGCGGAAGAGAAAACACTTTGTGACGAGCAGAAATGACTCACTCACAGAGGAGCGAGTCTGCTTCCTTGTTAGATCATGACACTGATGTTAAGAAATATTTTTACATATCAGGATTAGTGTCTTTCTTATCATTAAAATGTCATTATAACTGAGTCATGTGTTGATTTGTATGGGGGGGTGGGGTCATAGTTGCTACTCCGTGGTATTTTGTTGTGCAATGACAAAGAACAAATGTTTGTTTTATTTCATTACACCATTTTGACTGTTTCCTAGTTATTTTGATGCATCTGTGTACTTTTATTTTTGATAAGCTGTCACAAAAGAAATATATTCCCTATAATAAGACACACATTTATATTATTTCTGTAGTCATACCTTTAGCGGTCTTTGAAGAGTTGTCCTTGGTTGTCTCGGGTGCCTCAGTGTGCGGTCCAGGGAACCCAGAAGCCTCTGCTCTCCTCTGATACTCCTGCAGCAGTTTTCCGGCCCACTGGGCCTGAGCCTCCATGGCTCCGCTGTGGCGTTCCCAGTGTCGACATCCATCAGCTGTATTTGAGCAGCAGCAAAAAGGCAGTTATGACTCAGCAACATTTCTGGGCTTAAAACAAAATGTCCTCTGAAGAAGACCTTGTTTGTTGTTCAGCTCAAGTCTGTATGTAACAACTTTATGTAAAAAGGGAAAGTTCAACTGGAAAATGTAGTGTTATTTATTAGTGTGCATTGTTTTGCTGTAAGTTGAGTGAGTGTTGGTAATATCGGCCATAGAGATGTCTGCCTTCTCTCCAATACAACAGATGATAGCACACCACTTGTGATGCCCAAAGTGCTAAAAAAAAAAAAAAAGCCTCAACTGTAGGGGTCAACCGATATTGGTTTTTCGGAGCCGAAGTAGTTAATGAGACCGATAACCTATATGCCTTTACAATAAAAATGAAAATCTTTCTGTTGAAACATAGAATTTGAAAGATGACAGCAAGTTCCCTGCAACATAGTCAAGTGAAACTTTAAATAAAAAATGCAGAGATAAAAATAGCTTTCTGAGGTTTTTCAAAGTAAAAGTTCCTCCCAATACTTTCTTTGCATGTATTGCAGACTGCCTTCCCTGGTGTTGGTTGAGTGTAATACTCCCATACTGCACTTTTGAATCTTTACCTTAGTGCAGACAGAGATGTGGGTGGGACATTAGGTGAGACAGAGTGGCGAGTTAAAACAGACCAGAGGGGAAGACACAGCTGCAGCGGAGCCAAAGAAGCAAAATGAATTAATTTTATTGCCATACATATAATTGGCAAAATGCTAAATATCAGCCTAATAATCGGCCAGGCAAATAATCTGTCGACCCCTACTCAACAGCAATGGCTCTTTCCAAAAATCATGACCCAATTACTCGAGATAATCCACAAACCATATCGGCATGCAGAGGAAGCAGAAGAGGACGTAATTAATGTTTACATCTCGCACTGTCACAAGTCACAACCCTCTCGTCCATGAGCAGATGCACTCTTCCTTCTGTGCAGTGATACAAATGGTGGGTTTAGTTTGATAGAAAGAAAATTGTTTCTATTTGAAACTGCTCACAATGAGGTCTGTGGATTATCTTGAGTAACCAGGTCATGATTTCTGGAAAGGGACGTTGCTGTTGAGTTTTTCAGATGTATTTTTTTGGCACCACAAGCCGAGTACCATCTCGTTCCATTATATTGTCTGTAGCTGTATTGGCTTGTAAATTTGTCCTCTTTGTGTGTCGGTTTAATGAGAGCTGGAGTCAAATTCCTTGCATGTGTCAACAAACTTGGTCACTATGCAAAGCTGGATGTGTTAATATGTATACATGCTTTAAACAAAGTTGCACTGAGCTGATATATGCATCTTTCTTTAATATTCACTTCAAAGACTGTAATTCTAAATCAAACCAAAAAGCAAAATAAAAGTGGTTTTTTTCTGACTTTGTTTAATTGACCATAATCGGCTGCAGAGGCGACCCCGCTGCTCTGCATTCAACACTTGAGGAATTCCACAGAGAATAATGGCACTGGGCACGCTCTCCCAGGCCATTAGTCTGCTTGAGTAGTAATCCTCCTAACAGTTAGTCCTGAATGAATGCTGTGGATAAAGATGGAGCAGGACACAGCCTCTGGGTGAACTGCGGTAAAATTAGAGCCAGAGAAAGGACCAGCCGTCACACTCACCAGGTCTGTGGATGGGGTAGTAGTCAAAACCCAGCTTCCTGAACGTCAGCTGCATGGCCCCTTGTAAACCCGGTGGTGGCGCGTCATCTGTGCAATATCACATGAAAGTTGTTCAAATCCACCTTGTCAGTAATTATCTTATAAATGCTCAGCAATTCACTGTATTTCAGGGATTACTTTGAGAAAACAATCATGGCTTTATGTGGAGGTAAAACAGCAGAAATACACTTGAGTTACAAGACAATAGAGAATACACGTGATCATTTTTGAGAAAAAAATCGTGATTTTTTTTTTTAAACTAACCGTCTTCCATTGAAGAACTGTCGTTGCATACGTGTAAGTCCAAGCGGGATATGAAGGTGTGGTAAGAAGACTCCTTGACATCATAGAGATCAAAGTACTGACTCATGTTGCTGGGGGTGCGAGTAGGAGCGGGTGGGGGCTCTGTCCAAAGGCTGTGGAGACCAGGCGATGGAGGAGCAGTCTAAAACACACACACACACACAAACACATACACAAATATTTAGCAACATATATATCATAGTGAAACAAATGCAAACTTTATGATGTACAGAAAAACATAGTATTTAGCAATAGTCTTGTCCCAACTAATTTTGATTTAAAAGCTCGTCAGTCTTTATTTTGCAGTTTTAGATTCACTGTGGAACCTCTCATTTAAACTCAATATAGACTCTATTAATCTGTGAATAGACTGAGTGTGTTTTATTTATGGTACCATAATTTTATTTATATATCAGGTAGACAAGTAAAAAACAACAGTTGTTAGTGCTGACATGGGGCTTTCACATTTAAGTCTACAGATCCGCTTATAAAATGCATTTGAAATATTCATATTTTTGTCATAAATAGCGTAAAGCTAAGACGCATCTGTAGATGACTCATTTCAAACCACCTCTTAATTTGGGTTGGATCTGATTTGCAAAAATCGCATTTCATGTGTTCTTTTGCTGTCCAGACTTTTTAAAATCTATCTGGATACAATTTAGATATGCCAAAAACAGATTTGAGCTGGCATTCTGAACAAAGCCAAAATGTCCTCTGTGATAAAGTCCTACTTTAATTTCTCAACATCAAATCAAATAAAACCAATGTCAACACAACAGTTCTTAAAAGACTTTAAATACATTAGGATCATACGTTTCAAAGTAGGCAATGCTCTAAATTTTCCTTTAAACCTATAAAAACTGTCATTAAAACATTTCATCATAAAATTGTATTCTCTATAGCTCTGATTATTCTGCACAACATTTATGTGAAAGAAGGCAAGGACCTGTAGGGATTCAGCAGTCCTGCTCTTCCTCTGCTGGGCAGACTTCTCCATGGCCTCACTGAGAGATTTGGCGTAATGGATGATGGCTTTGAGCTGGGAGTCCGTCAGCACCCACAGCAGGTCGTCCAGAATGAAAAGCAGCTTGGATGCCAGCACATTACAGTCCTTTATCTAGAGGGAACAATGAAGAATTAAACTTGACTTGTGACAAGCAGTTTGCAATTTAGATGAGTTCGAGTTTGGGATTTTTAACCAACGCCATGTCAGAGTAGTGAATGACAGGCAGAAACATGGTCTTACTCTGCGTTTTAATGCGATGCGAATGCGTCCCTGGTTGGTGATGAGACGTAATGGGGTGCTACCGAGGTCCTGGTCGTCACTCACGATGGCATCTGCCTCGATTCGTAGACTCTGCCAGTTTATTTCTTTGAATGTCAGCACCTGATTGAAACAATAAACGCAGCAAACACAAAAAGGAACTTAACTCCTCTGAAACAGAAGTTTTGCCCACTCTTGGTATTCGAGCTCAACATGTTGTCTTAAGAACATTTCTGCTGTTTTGGATAACAACCTGAGCCCTGAGTCCCGTGTTAAAAGGCTAGTTCAGTCATGTTTTTCCTTTTGAGAAGCATCTCTACAATTTTTCTCTTTTATTTATTTTAATGGTTTTCAAAGAGTTATTCATGCTTTTAGCACCTCGCCTGGATTTTTGTAATTATGCATTTACATGCCTTAACCAGAACATGATGACATGACTTCATGGTGTCCAAAACACAGCTGCCAGACTGTTCATGTAATCATGTAAGCATAATCATATCTCCCCTATTTTAGCTTCCCTTCAATGGCTGCCTGTTTGTTTCATAATTGATTTTAAAATTTTACTCTTGACTTTCAAGGCCCTGCATGCCATAAAGGGCCTTTAAAGTAACCCGAGGTCTTCTGATGACATCCTGTTAGCTATTTCTCAGTCAAGGCTGAAGACCTAGGGTGACAGGGCAAGAAAATGCATGGCCTTCATTTGAATCATCTCTCAAGACTCACTTTTACTGTCTGGCTATTTGTCTAAATTATTTTATCTGTCTCCTATGCTGTCAGTTCTTTTTGTACCCTTTATACATTTCTTTTCTGATTTCTTATAGCTGTTTTATTGTTATTTGCTACATGTCAACTTGTATTTGATTGTATTCCTGCTTTCTTTTATTTGTCTTTGTGTGTGAAGCACATGTAACAGTAGTTTGAGAGCTATATAAACTAAGTAATTATCATTTATATTATTTTTTCAAAAATTGAGACAAAAAACATCATCTTCCATCATCAATATGCAATTGACATCGGTGTAGTAGCAATGTGGCAAGGCAAATGGTTTTTTTAGACAGAAAAATAAAGGCAACAAATGCATTTCCTTTAAGTGGATTACAAGACCTCATTCAGAAACGTTGTTTATCTCAGTATCTTCCCTGCAGCTAATAAAAACCAAAACAATTGGCCTGATTAAGTGATTTACTGCCTAATGAGCACACACTGTTTCTGTGGTAAGACGTTGTACACAACGTGGAGGCAGAGCTGTCTTAAACTGGGTGAGGAGGGGGACTGTACCTCTCCTCTCTTTGGGTCGGTGACACGGGTGTAGCGGAGGTCACTGCGCTGCCATTTGGGGTTGAGGCTGTTGCCTTGTAGCTGCCAGAGTTCGAAGGAGGCATGGAAGGCACGAGCCTGGACCTTGATGGTAATGGAGTTGATCCTAACAGACATGCCCTCCACCACTTTCTCAGCAAAGCCGTACTCGCTATGAATGTAAGCATGAGCAAAGGCAGTGTTCATCATATGCATGACATGGGATGTAGCAGAGGAATTAACATCAGATATGTCGGCTTAGCACAGGATTTCTGCAGGCTTACCTCTGGCCTGCTGTGATAGCTATAGGAGAGGGGCCATTAGGGGGACGTGGCTCCTCACATGTCCTCATCTCTACCTCCACCTTATCCAGGAACTGCACAAAAGAGGAAACTGTGCTGAGCATACAATTGAGTAAGAATACATCGAAAAGAACCTAACATTTACATATGATAACATTACTGAGAGCACAATCTATGGAGCAGTATAACAAAACAGTGAACTAACTATGCAGGGCACTGTTAGAGTCATGCCAAAGTTGGGTTATTTTGGGATTAAAACATGAAGCGAAGAAGCTTAGCGCTGCAGAAATGCGCAACAACTCTGGAAAAGGACAAAAATAGCATCGTTCTTACCAGACAGATGGGGCTTGTTTTCAACTTTGTCCATTGTATCTAAAAAGAGAGGACAGCAAAGGTCCACAGAGTCAGTCACAAGCACTTGCCACAGCATTCTGCGCTGTTTATCATTCAGTGGCCGCAAGGGCACAGTGGACATCCAGCTCCTGCAAGTGCCAAACTGTAATACTTAGTCATAGTGCCTCAATAAATCAAAATCTCATCTTAAGCTATTAACAAAGTTATTATTACTATGTACCAGATTATATTAAACAAGGGAAATGAGAAACAAAGTATGGATACCTGACAAAGGGAGACTAAAAAAAAAAATCAATTACATTAAAAAAATAACCCTTATTGTTATTAGTGATATTCCTAATATATTTCTCTGATATTTAAAAGGTCAACTAGTCTAAATTGCACATTATCCTACAAAATATGAAAACTCACTAAATAGAAGTTGATCAATAAAATGTTAATGAAAATAATACTTTTTTGGACAGTACTCACTAGGAAATGTGCTTGACAATTACAAAAGCATTTCCATTGGGTGAACGCAATTCCATTAAGAAGTAATAATTAATAATAATAAGTTTAACTGTCTAGTATTTTTGGTTCCACTTAATGAGAGTAGCAGTGTTTAATCAGCTGGATTCATTTTGCACATCTCTAATTGTTGATATTTTAAAGAGTCGACAATGATTATTAAAAAAGACTAAAAGACATAAAACATTACTTGACAGCAAGTCTATAAATCTGAGTTTTTACATGTGTGGATGTTTGAGTTTACAGAAAACAGGAATGCTTTGAACGAGGCTTCGCCACAGTTTCAACCCAATTCTCTAAGAACAGAACATTATCGTAGAAAACAACAAAGCTTTTGCAGTGTTTGACAACATTTTGGGCTAATGAACCTTAACAGCTAGTAATTACTGCATTTATATTTGCAAGACCTTTGACAGGACGCATTGAGCTTCAGACAGTCTAGAGGCCTCAAGCTGTGAATGTCTTAAAGCACTGTATTATTTGCAGTGTAAATAAATTATACGCTGCTGTGCAAATAATACGTGTATTATGCAAACATATAATTTGTATTATCTGTATAGCAATTAAAACTGATGTTGTGCCTGTAGATGAATGTAGATAAAAGTAATATATACACAGACAATGAGCACTGACCCTAAGGGCTCAAAAAAATCATCCTAGATTTTATGTCCAAAACTAAAACATTTATCTTAAATTAAGGACTCCAATGTTATTTCCATGGCCTAGGAAAGCTTAGTCAATATTTGTGAATATGAGCTAAGTCTAAAAGTTGTACTGATATTTTACCTTTCAAGGTTTGCATCCCCCTGTGATGTCAGCCAAGACTAATGTTACATGAGATTCACACTGTTCGGTCACAACAGCCCATAATATGCACTAGCACCATTGTTTGCTATTAAAGTCTCTAAAAAGGAAGTTAATAGGTGGGTGCATTATATGGCAATCTCTCTAGGATCACAAAATAGGAGGATGTAAATCCTGGCAGGTAAATAGTAGCATTTCCAAATGTCATTGTGAGGAGACAATGCTAACATGCGGATGTTAATCTGGTGTAACGTTTATCGAGTCCATCATGTAAGTTTGGCATATTAGGACTCTGACATCTGCTAAATAGCACTTAATGCAAAGAACAACTGAGGCTGATGGGTTTGCCATTAGATTTTTGAGTATTTGGTCACAAACCAAAATATTGGACAAAATCAAATGTCAGCTACTGGTGAGTCTAGAAGAAAAGTCCAGGGATCGCCAAAGTCAGTAGAACTCATCCTCTGGGGACTATGAATATTTATATAAACTTCATGGCAGTTATTTATACCAACAGAATTTGGGTAATTGCGACACCAGCCAATAGCTGTTGAGTTTTTCTGTTTGGATCAAAGTGGTGGGCTGACCTGCATATGGACCGGCACCACGATCCATAGAGCCGTACCTATTCAACAAGTCGGTCACAATTCAGTGTCACTGCTCTAGTTTCAGTAAAAGGTCTATTTTTTTCGGTGAGCGTAAAAAAGGAATAAAAACTTCTAAAAGAACCTCTTTTTTAAAGCAATTAACTGATAACTATTAACTAGCCTAAGCAAAAAAGAGAGTTTTTTATAAATCAATATAAATTGAAGAAATTTTGGCCGTCATATTGGAGCTTTTGTAATGGGCGGTTAGCCCTGGAGCAATTCTAAAAGTAGGAAAACAAACAACAGAACAAGTGATTTCCAGTAAACAGCTGCAAAGGAGACGTTTTTACTCAGAGTCAGCAGTCACTCTGTTGACTGATGGCAGCGCCATAAGTTTCAGTATAAGATGACGTTTTAAAAAGAATGCTGCACATACTACAAAAAAAGTGGGATTGTAAAAACACGAAAAGATCAATAATATTACTGGGGAAGCTGTTAAAACAATATTGTGTCTTAGGTTGGATATTTCAGTCAGTAAAGGCATTATAAAGTAAAGCTGAAAGCATAATACATACTTCACGGCTAAAACTAAATCTAGAAAATATAAAAATAATAATAATAATAATCAATAAAATGTCAAAAAAGGTGAAAAATGTCCCAAGTTGACGCCCTCAAATGTCTTGTTTTATCCACAGCCCAAAGACATTTATCTGTTACAAAAACTAGAAAATGTTCAAATTTAAGACGCAGAATTTAAGCATTTAAAAATTAGAGAATTTTTAGTTGTATTTCTTAATTTAAAAAATACTCAAACCAATTCAATTGTCTAAGTAGTTGGCGATTAATTTCATAGTTGACAACTAATCAATAAGTTGCTTCAGCTCTAACATACATACATAATGCTAGATGTATTAATATCATACAATGTTTGTTTCCTCCTTAAAAGTCCCCTTTGAAATGAAACTCAAGGAGAAATTGACGTTCGAGAGGTTAAAATATTTATGTAATGTGTGACAAATAACTCAACAACAACATTAACATAATTACCAGATTTCAATTTCAAACAAACTGTCTTAAACATGCTGTATTATTGGGATTATCTGGAAACAAAAATGAATCGTCCTGACAGCTCAAAGCACCCCAGCCAGTTTATCTCAGGATCACTGTAGCCTCTGGCCTTTACTGTCCGTCTGAATCATGGCCTGCCTCTCTGTTACCAATAACCCGCTCTGGTCTGAGGGATCATAACGTTCTCAGCTGCAGTGCGTATCTCTGTGGTACTGCCACTGCTCATTTCCACTGCGACGATGTGCACTCTGAATTTCAAAAAGCTCTATGACATTAATAAGCAGAAAACCCTTCTTTGTTTTGAAAATGAAGTGTGAGTCAATCACCAAGATGACATGAATTATGCTGCTTTTCTGCTCCAATAGGCTTCTTAGAAAAGGGAAACAACCTCACCTGTCAGACCAGCTACACAATCAGGTTTGACTAGTCGGTAACGTACCCTGATGGCGGCTTTGTTGCAGTAGACCCGGGTGACAGCCAGCCATGTCGGCAGGTCAAGCATGTTCTGCAGAACCTCTTCATCGAGCTCGAGGTTGGACAGCTGCCCCTCCCCCTTCAGCGTACTCAGATTGATTTTGTCCGGGGACAGATTCTTGGTGAACCTAAGGAAGGGAGGCCAGGTAAAAACAGTGAATATGATGGAGGTTCATAGAATTTTAGTAAAGGGAAACACCTGGCATCACCAGCTAACGTCACTGATGATCCGAGAGACAGAAATACACAAAATTTAATTATGCAGCTTGGCCAAGATGTTTTAAAAGTAGTGCAACTGAATGAGTCATCCTGAGAAACTGTAGCAGCCTCCTTACTAGAGCCACATGGCTGTGCTCCCCATCGAGGTTAACCTCACTGCTAAAGTAGTGAGCTCCGACAGCTAGGAATGGGCTTCAAACCCACACAGGGTGAATATAGCAGCAATCGGAGTAAATCAATTTGTTAAGTATTTTAATTTCACATGACTGAACACTGTTCTGACAAATCCCCATGACATTTCAGATATGAGCCGAGAGACACTGTTATAAAAGAAGCAGATTAAATGTCAAGCAAGACAGCTAAAGAGAGCTGCTCACAGTTGGTTAATGATATTAATTAAACTAATGAGACGACATGTGAATGTGGTCCAAGTTGTCAAAACATGTGACACTGTTTTGGCCTTAAACCATGCTGTACCTGATAAGCTTGATAAGCCAGCTTCCCGTTGACATTGAGCAACAAAATAACAGCTCAACACTTCTTATATTGTGAAGAAAACCTGGGCCATTGTTTTCTCAAAATGAACATTTCATATTAACTCCCACACTCCTAAACGGCCTTTAATGAGTCACGCCTAACATGCTGAGCTAGTTCACATGTCCAAAAATACCAAAACAGCTATGACTTGATTGTACAGTGCCGTGCATTTTAATACTTTTGTCTTCTGGATTGATGGAATATAAAATGGTGTTTTGCTGGTAGACCTAAATTGGAGTAATGACTACTGAATAGTGGTGCTATTATTTATAAAAACAGCAAAATGGGGTAATTACTCAGATTAGCATGGTTCAAAGAGTGCAGAAATCCCAGAGCTTATCAGAAACAAGAAAGAAGTCATTGTACAATCTTTTCCAAACGCACAACTGTTTGGTTTTACAATTAAAGAATACCACAATCGTTGTAAGACGATTAACATAAAAAGAGTCACCCTTGAAGTGGTCAAATTCAATCCAACAATCGCTCAGTGGTTTAAGAAGTCTATTGTATGCAAGTTTCGTTTTATGCTGCTCAGTTTGTTCAAGTTTGTTTGTCATTTCAACAGAGTTAACAAAACGTCGTTTATCATGGCCCAAGGTGCTTACACAAAATACACAAAATACAAAGGAGTCACAAACATCAAACACACTAGGGAAATAAAGGAAAAGTAAAATAACAAATGAAAAGAGCAGAGTAAAACAGAGAGATTATCTCCAAATGTGGTTTTTTGTTTTGTTTTTTTTTGGCAGTCAACACCTTGAGCGACATAACAGTAATTGCGAATATATGATAAATATAAATACAGCTGGACAACTGAATAATAAAAACTATAAGAAAGTCGATAATATAAATAATGCTGAGCTAGCAGCAGGATAAATAGCTGTTAAAAATTGTATATATACAGCAAAACATACTGCTGCTATGAACTTCCATGTAAAGATTCAAGCTATTAACACGAACGCAATACAAGTCGGTCTGGTTCAACACTGATGATATGATCTTGTCCTCATCTTGCCGGGCTTAAAATAACCATAAGAATACTGCTACACTGAGTCAGATACTTCAGAGATAACTGAGGAGATGCTTGGACTATAAAACCTCATTCCTATTTGAAAGCAAACTACGGTCAGCAACATTAGCGTGTTGCTTGTAAGTCTACCGACCAAGTATGTGTCCACTGTGTCCTATCTGCTGCAAATAATTGTTTTAATTATTCAGTGACAGAGACAACAGAGGGAAGGGTAGTACGAGTCAGTCAAATAGAAAGCTTCTGATTTAGCACACACCTATTGCCCAGAGTCTAACAGTAAACTTTATCCCATTCAGCTGTGGTAAGAGAGGCCTTTTAAACACATTGCTCTCTGACCCAATTTCTTAACAACTGTCAGCAAAAGAAGATTCAAGACGTTTTGACCCAATGAAAACCTTAACTATGAGGCAACACAGCAGGCCCAATGTCTCCTGCAGAAGAACATAGAAGAAGTAAAACCAGGTAAGGAGAAAAGGCTGCAGCCAGCCCTGAAGAGGATACTGAAGGTGACTGGACCGCAGTATTTGTCTGTGCACAGCAGGGTGGCAGACTGGAGAAAATTTACTGAAGGAAGACAGTGATCTGATTAAAACTACAGGAGCTATACTGAGTACTTTGGGACTAAATAAATAAAAACATGTTGGCATCAAGATGTTAAAGCTAAATTATATCCTCCATAACTCTCCCTATGTAGAAAATCTTTCCTTCTTTCTCCCAGAGGAGATGACATTGTTTTAAAAGCTGTACTGAGCAGATAGATGGATAGACAGCTAGATCGATATACTGGTATCAGACACAAAATTTGCTGAAAATTATCTTGAAAGATCTTAAAACCATAAACTTTAAGACTGAATTGTGGACAAATAACCTTTTTCTTAATTATTTGTTCCTGTCCTGAAGTAGGCTTTGTAGGAATATGGATTTTTGAGTGAGCTAGGTAAATCTACATTTCGCCAACCAATAATTGCAAGTATGGAGTAAAAAGATAAGTGGTAGGTTTAAAGACCTGTAACATCAAAAATAGGGACTTTCACACAGGACATATTGACTTATTTTGACAAAATAACATTAAAAGATGGATAAATGAAATAAGAAAAAAAATTATTTGTGGCAGTTAAGACCGTTAAGACATTTTATGGCTTAATATTTATAAAATTAAATTTAGACATTTTAAGGACCTGCAGATGGTAGGTAGGCAGGCAGGTAGATGTGTCCACAGGTATCAGACACTTAAATTTAATTGGGCTTAAGGCAGGTAAGTATAAAGTATGTGTTCCCGTGCAGAAATGGGTTTTATAGTATTATGGTTATTTGAGTAAATTAGGTAAATGTACATTTTCCCAGCAGGCAAGTGCAAGTACACAGTAAAAAGACAGTATTTGCAGGAGAGGTTGACTTGTTTTGACAAATTTAATCAAAACATGAATGAATTATATTATAAAAGAAAACATGCATTGCAGTTAAGATGTCATATTCAGATTTAAAACTATTTAATGACCTTTACGCCCTGATATTTATAAACTGAATTCTCACCACATAGATAAGATAGATTAGATAAATAGATAGATAGGCAGACAGTGTTTACTGGGATGAGCAGATGCCAAACCAGACTGTGCTTTCTAAAATTAAGTATTTAAGATATTTGGGGCCCCAAACCACTGACTGACTTAAAAACGACGAAAGTTAGCAGTGAGATACAGTTATTGAAGGTCTTAGGCCCTTTGAATCAAACATATTGTCTTTCTAAATCAAGTATTAAAGGCAGTCTGAAGCATATAACAGTATTATGGTATTCAGGTTGAACTGGTTTGCTGCGTTCACTGTCGCTGTCTGCTCTCCTAACGTTATTCTCGTGTTGCTGTTTAAGCTAGTTGTTGTTAAAGTGGAAATCAATGTAGCTAGCTTACATGATAGATAGCAGATACTAGCGAACCAGCGTTTGCGGTGTTGAAGGCAATAACGGTAAACTCATCCTCCAGCCGGGCTAACCGGCTAACACAAAGCCCAGCGATGACTCTTACCTTGACAAATGTTTCAAAATTTGCTTTTTTATAATCCCGGCCATGTCTGTTAGCGTCGTACCGCGACAGCAGATCCCCCTCTGAATTAAACATATAGGCTACTAGCTTCCAGGCACCTCTCTGCTCTCCACAGCCCGAGCTGTGTGCATCTTTTTAGCCGCTGCTGGCACTGCACAGCCTAGCTGCTGCTACCTCGCGAAACACCGGACACACACTGACCCCCCCGTCACATAGACACACACACACAAACACACATACACACACATACAAACACGCGAGACTCAATAACACAACTGCGACACCATGGCGCCATCTGCTGGATGGTGAGGGGAGTACAGGTGGGTGGCAGTGCGGGGAATATTTAACCCTCTGAAAACGTACCTATTTTGGGGTGTTTAAACTCACACAGTAAATTATCAATTATTATGCAATATTTTAAAAAAAAAAATAGCCAGGACCCTAAGGAAACCAATAGCACTGTTTATATTACATGTTTATTTACAGCTTAATACCACAAGTGCAATTTCACTTTCACCCATGCAACTGTGAACATTCTTTATTTAACTGTTGAGTTTCTCAGCGTTGTAAATACTGTATATATTGTTTGTTTATGTCGTCCTCTGTGCTTATTTCCTTCATCTTCATCCTGCACGTTTTTGTACTTATTTATTAATATAGTTTATTTTGCACAGTCTTTGCTATCTCTTTGCTGCTGCAATGTTGGAAATTTCCCCACTGTGGGACTAATAAAGGATTATCTTATCTTATCTTATCTTATCTTATTGTTTTATGACTTTCTGGAGGCCATGTGGAGTCCTTTTTTCCTGCATGGTTCAGCTCCATAAATTATGGTTCGCTGTTGCTTTAAGGTAATGTGCCCAAAACTGTACGCCCAAAAATATTTAATTATTTGCTAATTTCTTTGAATTAGGTTTACTACTTGTATTTTGTGACAAAAAAATATTACAAACATTTTTTAACAACTGGCATCATAAGGCGTACCATAGAGGGTTAATTACAGTCAAAATAAAAATACATGTTTACATAATGGTTGTAGTATTTTCAACTCAGTACTCCACTATGTCTGTTTAAATTTTGGAAGCCTAACCAGGGACGGGGGTTGCAAATTAGCCTTGGCTAGAAACCTGTATGCATAGCATCTACCTTATATTTCTTAGGATGCAATGTTTCGTGCATTTGTCCCTGTCAAATTAATATGTAAATAAACATGCTGTGCATTTGTGGCAGTGCAGAGATGGTTGTGCGTTAATAACTCAAATAAATCAGGTACTCTGGGTGTACTGTAGATAATATATTCTATGTTTCAAGTTCCAAGCTTTCATCTCTTTCATCTCTGTGCAGTGAAATGCTTTGATCTAGTTTCATATGGTGAAATGCAACCAAGTGTGTTTATTCAAGTACTGGACTAAAGAACAAATCTGTGGTACTTATACTTTCCTTGAGTATTTTCTTTTTATGCCACTTTATACTTTTATTTCACAACATTTCAGAGGGAAGTATTGTACTTTTTCCTTCACTGCATATATTGATTGACTTAGTTACTAGTTACTTTACAAATGAAGTAAAATAACAACAACAACAACAACAACAACAACAACAACAATATAAGTTTGTAAATTATGTTTTGTTATAAATTAGTCTGACAGTATATAAAAGTACAGGTGTAAACCATTATTATTATATTATCATCATTGTTATTATTATCAACAATTAAGATTTTTTTCTAATAATTGGGGTTTTGGAGTGTTTTTTTGTTTTGTTTTCTTTCCTTTTTTTGTTTAGGGTTTACTACATTGGGTACTTTTACTTTTAATACTTAGGGTGCATTTTCCTCTGTCTGTTTCCTCTGTTAGTTTAGGTGCTATTTTTGGCTTTCTGTTGTTGTATTGCTGTCTATATATCCCATTTCTGCTTTGGTTACTTTGTGAACTCTGTTTTTGAGGATGTTATATGAATAAAGTCATTATCATTATTATTATTATTATTTCCCATTGCAAGTAGGCCAGAGCCATATACACGGCTCATAAAAGTAGCCTACACCTTTCTGTTTTCTTCTTCAACATCACAGACGACAAACAAGGCAGGTGAAAATGTTAGAGAGGTTACATCTTTTTTTATTTCACTTACTTTTTTAGTCTCTCTCTCTCTCTCTCAAACTCTGTGCCAACTAAATTTTTAACAATGTTGGAGTGCTGCTTGAACTGAGACAGACGGTATTTTCTGGCAGCCTGTCATTGTGTAGCACCAACAAAGGAGCTAAAATTAGCTCGTCCACGGGGGTGTTGTATTACCATCACTGCTGATCAGAGCTGGAGCCAATAAATACCTGTGACATTTGACCTGGGAGTGCCCATAGTAACCTTTACATTAAATACAAAAGCCAGATGTTAGTCAGTGTTAGTGAGGGTTTTTTGCCCATTGGGAAAGGGGCTTAAGAGTACTGGTTGTTTTTACTGGGTCTCTGTACAACTGTAGTGGAACTGCCACCTTCCCATTAAGCACATCACCGTGTTTGATGGGAACTTGGAAGAAAACAGGGGCCCAAGAGGAATTTTGCCTCCGGGCCCCCAAACAGGTTTATCTGGCCATCTACAGTAGAAAACACATACAACTCTGCTCATTTTACACTGTAGAAATACAACATTGCTAAAAACAACATTTAATTTGCTAGGGGCTAATGGCAGAAATTTCCCAATCTTTTTATGGTAATTTTCACAATTAATAATGATAATGTTGATATATTATTTGATATTATTGATGTGTTATTTTGTTTCGGTTTAGTCTTACATTTAATTACACATTATTACCCATAATTATCAGTTGTGTTATGTATAAAAGTAATAAATATTTTTGCTCTAGTACTTTTCACAGAATATCTGTACTTTACTTGAGTTTTTAATGTTTCTGTCAACTTTTACTCTACACTACATTTTCTGAGTAAAATGTATACCTCCACTCCACTACATATCCCCAGGAAGTTTAGATACTTACTACAAAAATGGAAGGAAGGTAAGAGGGGACTTGTTCTTTAAAGTCTTTACATTGTAAAAAAAAAAAAGTAATATTTAAAAAAATAATCATATTACATTAATATTTAAAATATGCCCCCCCCCCCCCCCCCCCCCCCCCCCCCCCACACACACACACACTCTAATTCACAATAAAAATTGAGTGATTCAAGTGGGGATTTTGTACTTTTAGTAAGTATCAGAGTATATAAAACAGCATCTAAATGGAGTTGTTTATCAAAAAAGTGCCAGTGGAGGATCCCCTGCACCACCCCCCAACAGAGGTCCTATCAAAAGCCCTAATGTCCTAAAAATCCTATAAATGTCTGAAATTCCTATAAATGTCCTGTAATCTTAGAAATGTCCTAAAATCCTACAAAGCATCCTAAAATCCTCGAAATGTCCAAAATTCCTAGAAATGTCCAAAATTAGAGATGTCCTAAAATCACAGAAATCTCTTTTTAATTCTGGACACATCCCAAAGTCCTAGAAATGTCCTAAAATCTTGGAAACATGCATGGGGCTGCTGCTGCTGTTGAATAGCCCTGCTTTAAGACTTATACTCAGGTAGGCCCAATATTCTAATCGGTGAATTTAACTTCTACAAAGGTAATTTTCTGATAAGAAAACTGTTTCATCTCTTTCATCTCTGTGCAGTGAAATGCTTTGATCTAGTTTCATATGGTGAAATGCAACCAAGTGTGTTTATTCAAGTACTGGACTAAAGAACAAATCTGTGGTACTTATACTTTCCTTGAGTATTTTCTTTTTATGCCACTTTATACTTTTATTTCATAACATTTCAGAGGGAAGTATTGTACTTTTTCCCTCACTGCATATATTGATTGACTTAGTTACTAGTTACTTTACAAATGAAGTAAAATAACAACAACAACAACAACAACAACAACAACAACAACAACAACAACAACAATATAAGTTTGTAAATTATGTTTTGTTATAAATTAGTCCAACAGTATATAAAAGTACAGGTGTATACCATTATTATTATATTATCATCATTGTTGTATCAACCATTAAGATTTCTTTCTAATAATTGGGGTTTTGGGGTGTTTTTTTGTTTTCTTTTCTTTCCTTTTTTTGTTTAGGGTTTACTACATTGACTACTACACCACTGATAATATAGCCTGCACCTAGGGGAATATATAAATATATATTTCAAGCAGAGCTCAGTGTTTTCTTCTCTCCTGCAGGCCTGTGGCTCAGAGGCTGTTGAGGAACAAAACAGAATCATGTGACATGCGCACTCGGCCCTGTTGTTGAGTTTGTTATGACAAGTCGAGGCCTCGGACTAAATTAGGAGCGAAGCCCCAGTCTCTGTCCGGGCAAATCCGCGATGGAGGGCATGGACCTGGACCTGGACCTGGACCAGGAGCTCATGCAGAAATTCAGCTGCATGGGCACAACAGACAAAGACATCCTTATATCGGAATTTCAGAGGCTGCTCGGGTTTCAGTTAAACCCCGCCGGATGCGCCTTCTTTCTGGACATGACCAACTGGTGAGCTCGAGGACCCGTCCGGCCTGCTGTGCCGTTAGATAACAGTTACTGTACATTAGCTAGCGGTTCTCGTTGTTCAGAATATATTTTATCGGTTAAAAAAGGGAAAGAAACCACGGAGGTGTTATCCTTAATTGTGACAGGGATAGCGTTTACGTTAGGTATGTAAAACGTGGGTACAATGACAGCTAACGACGTTGTAGTAACGTAACTAGCGTTAGCTGAGTCACCGTGTCTCCGACTTTTGATTGCCTGTCAGGGACACAGCGTAAGGTAGCTTAGCCATTGCTGTAATAAAATGCCTATGAAGATGAATAAACCGTAGTTGACATGAAATCGCATCGAAGCGGGAGTGTTATATGAATGAAAATACATTAACATCGTGTTTGTTAATGTTTTTTTGTGATTCTTAAGGCTGCTGACCGGAGTTGTCGGCTGGTCACCACTTTCATGCAAAGCTAACGTTACGTGGCGAGTCATTTAATTGACGTGTTAAGTAAAAGTTTATTATTAGTTTATGTAAACTGCCTATTGTTTTAGTACTGTACTGTATTAGACACCCGTCACTTTTACGTTATCGTCAGCCAAGTTAAAACATTGACGTTATGTCTGTCACTGCTTCATGGCTTCAGTTAATTACGTAACCTTCCGACCGTGTCAGAGCTCACTGTGGTTGTGCAAGCCTGGTGACTATTTACCTCACTGTGCCAGTACAAAATGTATTAATATATATTTTTACATGCACTGAGAATACTTCTCCAACATTGCATATTTGACGGGGTGTATGGCTTTAAATTACGTCTTCCGGTGACATATTTAGAAAATGAAACCGTGAAGGAATGTGTCAGGAACATAAAGGTCATATTGAAGGCTTCCCCCTTAAATTAATCTTTCTGCGCATATGCAGGATTAAGCCAATGCAGGTCCGTGGCAGATAACAGAATCCACGGGCAGTGTAGGCTGTAGTAGTAACACGTGATGCCGTGTAATAGCTGCTCTGCAACGGGCTTTCTAAAAATAAAAACTGCTGGTTTATGGATGACCAGCGTGTCACGGGAAGCACCCATTCGCAGTCTCTCAGAGTCTGCAGATATCTCAGTTGTTTGCCACATTATATGCATAAGAAGCAGCCACAAAAATGCAACAAAGTGGTGTTATTACCAGTTAATCACTGAAGTACAAACAAGCCTCTCTTTTGTAGAATAAATGTGTTTTTGTGAGGGATACAGGTTTACACCACAGGGTTTTAGTAGCAAGATACTTCTATAATTGGACTAACAAGTGCTTATTATGCTTATTATTACTAAGGTTCACAAAATTCACAGTTTGGTTCAATATGGTATAGCGGTGTCAAGTTATGATATGTTTTTCATACAGCAAAAAAGTAGAAATCCCAGAGAAATTTGTGAGTTTTTTTATGAAATGATTTTATTCATGTATTTATTTAAACTAACATAAGCTTTTTCAAAATCTTTTTATTTATTTTTTACTTTGTACTACGATGGAGCTTTGACTGTTTGTTCTCTTAGCAGCATATTGATCAAAAACAGCTTCTTATTAAAAGTAAAATTTAATATTGTAGTTCTTAACAAATACAAACAAAAGAAGCAATTCTGTTTCTAAAATAAGAGAGAAATTTCCTTCTTTTTTTAAAAAAAAAAAATCAGTGTATTAAAATTTGTTCCTGTAGTTTTCATATTCATTTTATGAATATTTTGTTTGCATTGCACAATTACAACCTTCTAAGACTTATGGGATATGTTTATGGCTGACACAACTGATGCTGTTTGTCTCCTGTCTGTAAATTGTATGTGTGTGTGTCTCCTTTGGCTTGAGGAAGTTGTAGCTGACTTTTTTTTTACACTGTTTCTTACATTTATAGACCAAATTAATTCATTAAAAATGTATCAGCAGGTCAATAATAATGAAAATAACCAGGTTGCGACTCTAGATATGATGATATTTAAACGTCCAGTATGTAGGATTTAGAACCATCTATTGGCAGAAATGGTGTATACATAACTGTTTTCATTAGTTTAAAATTGCTTGATATTAAGAGACGTTGTATTAGTCATGAATAAATGAGCTGTTTATATCTACATACAGAGCGTGTCCTCTTCCATGAAGTCTGCCATTATGTTTTTACGGTATCACAGAACAGTAAAATCAAACACTGGCTCTAGATAGGACCATTCATTTTTTCCCATCTGCCACCAAAGTTCTCCTACATGCTTGCCACATTTCTGTAACCTCACTGCTAAGTGCCACTAAATCCTACACACTAGTCCTTAAATGCTCTAAAATCTGATTTCTTTTTTGATGAAAATGTTAGCATGTTGGTGGTACAAAGGCCAGCTAGGAAAGGGGACAGTACTTAAGCCCCATATTTGGTCTATGTTTATTTATAGCTGCGCAAACAGCTGGTGAATCGTCACAAAATATAACAAATATAAATCTGTATAGATCACCTGGATTTCTGTCTTCTGTTGTCCCAGGAATTTACAAGCAGCCATCGGAGCCTACTATGACTTTGAGAGTCCCAACATCAGTGCACCATGCATGTCCTTCGTGAAGGATGTGACGATCGGTGAGGGCGAATCAGTTCCTCCGGACACACCTTTCACAAAGACCTGGAGAGTACAGAACACAGGTAAGTCTGCTGGAATAATTAAATAGATCACAAAGCTTTCAACACATCTTGTAATAACTAAACTAATAACACTTACATGTTATGCGGAGTTCAGCGTATTTTCTGTGTGTCTTCCAGGTGCAGAGTCATGGCCTCCTGGGGTTTGTCTGAAGTACGTCGGAGGAGATCAGTTTGGTCATGTAAACATGGTGATGGTGCGGTCTTTAGACCCTCAGGAAATGGCTGATGTTAGCGTGCAGATGCAGAGCCCTGCGTCTCCTGGCATGTACCAGGGCCAGTGGAGAATGTGCACAGCCACCGGACTTTACTATGGAGGTGAGGACAGCAAACGTCACACTGCAAACAAAACAGGAATTGTTGCTTTTCAATACATATCAGTGGTGTAGTGGAGGGTATACACAGATATACGAGGCATATCCAGACCTTATTCTGGCTGGTTACAATCTACCCACCTATAAGCCAAAAAGGCACTAGAGTATATAGGAAAGTATACACACTAATGCCTTGATAACCTACCCATCTCCCTAGTAGTACACCCCCCTCATCAGCTAATAATAATAATAAAAGTATAATAAATTTTATTTAATATGTGTCTTTCAAAACACCCAAAGCAGACAAGAAAAAGAAATCATGCCAGTAAGTTAAAAACATACAGAACAAGACACATACCAACAGTAAAACCTTAAGCAAGCTCATTACACCACTGATACATATGCTGATACTTATACTCAAGAATAGACAGAAAATAGCAACTGTTTCGATAATTAATCTATTTAGTCATTTTTTCAGCAAAAATTCAAAACATTTGCAACTTCTCAAATATGAGGATTTGCTTTTTTTTTGCATCATTGTAAACAATATTTTTTGGGATTTTGGACTTATGGACAGACAGAGTGAGCTATTGAAGGTGTCACGTTGCGCTTTTATTACATTATTACAGAGTACAAGAATAATCAGCAGTTTAATAATCAAATCATTTTTGAACTGAGTTGCTGATATGCAGATAAACAGCAAGGTATCGTAGTGAGCAACAGGATGCAATAGTTGTTACTTAAGATAAAGTGCTAGATGTCTGGTATGTGTCTCCTTCAGTGAAAACTATTTAAAGATTGAATAGCCATTCTGTTTCAACACACACATATTAAATTAAGAGTCATTCATTTAATTGATTTATGTCCTCCTGCAAATTCAGCATGTGTGATGGATCTCTATAGGAAGTCCTTCAAGACTTCCCTACTTACAAATTAAGCAGCCGAGGGATACTCCATTAAAATAATACTCGGGCTTAATATTTCATTTAGGTGTTCATAACGATAATTCTTAACACAATCAGTTGCCTGGTGGAGAAAAGAATAGCAGACCTGGAGCACTTTAAATCTTGGAGGATATGGTGGGTGTGTGGTCCAGATTTAATTTACACAACCTTAATGTTTCAAAAGGATAATTTGCATTTTCAGACTGGTTAATATAATCTTTTTGGTCATTTTAACCTTACACATAAGCACAAGTTGGAGCACAGAACAGTGTTAGTGGCTTTGTATATTTTGACATACTGTGTCTTTATTTTGACAGATGTCATTTGGGTGATCCTGAGTGTGGAGGTTGGAGGCCTCCTTGGCGTCACACAGCAGCTTTCCTCCTTCCAGGCAGAGTTCAACACCCAGCCGCACCGCACCCTGGAGGGAGACTACAACCCCTTCGCCTCACCAGAGAAGAGCAAGTGCCCCAACAGCAACAACAACAGCCTCCAAGATGCCAGCAGTCATCGGGTCGCAGAGGAACATTGGGAGGGAAACCCCAACCAGCTGCAGCAAGATCAGAACGGACTTTCACACAACTCTGTGGATATAGTAGCAAACAGTCTACAAAGCAATCTTTCAGTAGTCTCTTATAACCAGGTAAGACATATGAGAGGGCAGATTTAGTGCAGAGCAGTTTTCGGCAAACAAGACAAATAATCTAAAGTGCATGGTCTAAAGTGCATGCCATAAATGCATTTAGGACGTGTCCAACTCCACTTTTGCAAGTTAAATGTTGCATAATCTGGGCACAAAGTAAGGCACAAGGGGCAAACGTGTAAGTCCCATTATTCATCAGAGGTGTGTTATCAGTGTAAAATGAATTGAACCAATCAGAGGGTCATCTCCCATTCCCTTTAAAAGCCAGCTGCGCCTGCAGCTGCCACTCTGCTATTTGCATGGCGAATTCGGTAAATTAGACAAGTGAGCTGTGTTCTGCCAAGTGTAATGGAGTAAGAGCATCTTAAACTGTAAAACTAAAAAAACAGAAGTTATAAACTTGACAGATGAACATAATTAAACTTAGTTTCTGAAATAATCAATGAAGTTACACTGTCTCTTGAGTGTAAATGTGCACAACATCTCTCTCAATGGGGATTTGGACTGCAGCTTTACTCTGCTGTCTGCTATTTTGGAGAATTAATGATGCATTATTTCACTGGCCTTCAACCCATCCATGCATCCCTGTATCTAAAACAGAACGCACAAGCAATGTAAATTCACCTATGTAGGTGCATCTTGCTATCTGAATAATGCATCCTTTAAATATCAGTAAAATACTGTGCCATTATGGCTTTAGACCAGGTTTGTGTTGGTCAATGGCACACTTGCTTTCTGCTGTCTCACAGTAGCAACATGACCAACAATGCACCTGACCACACCTCATCTTAAGACCCACAGCCCCAGTGCGAGTTCATGTGCTACTTACACAACATCAGCACTGGCTGTGAAAATGACAACTGCATCATTTGGAAACTAGCAGTGACAGTTGCATTGCGATGTACATCGCTTTGTGCAGGTTGTAAGTTCAGGCCTAAGAGTCTAAAGCCACACTTGAGGTTTTTGAAGATGTAACTGGACACAGCGGTGATTCGAGCAAGATGCTAAATTGTTGATGTTTTTGTGGGCAATTTTTACAACTTCAGTTTTCCAGTTAACTAAACTAAACTAAACTAAACTAAACAAAAACAAAAACAGCAGGCTCATGGGACTTTTATTAACTTTGCAGGTGTTTGGTCACAAGTCAAACCTGCCAATGTGGCCTAAAAAACACCTAAAAATGTATAAATACAGTTGAGACCATCAGCATTAGTGCTGTCATAGATGTCTGTACATTAAGGCAATGAGTTTAAGCACCCTCATTCAGACAGTGAGGTAGAACAGGTCTGGATTAAAGCAGTGTTCCAGTGAACAGGCTTACAGTCAGGCATGAGAAGGAGGTCCGAACAAGGGAACGCATCCAGCGTGGTGAGGCCAGCAGCAGGTCAAACACAGGTGGCAGCTAAACAGGCGCAGAGGGCTGTAACAGAAAATCACAACATAACAAACTGGCAAAGGGAACAGTGAGCTGATTACATATACTGACAGACTGATGAGATAATGAGAGGCAGGTGGCAACGATTTGGAAGTCTGAGGGCATCTGGTGGACAGGTGGAGAATGGCAGATCTGGAAAATTACTCAAAAATGCACGGGGCCCTGGGGGAAGTCGAGGCAGGGACAAACTGTGCAAAATAGAAACAACCGCTGTTGTGAAAAACTGAGCTGTAATTTAGCTTTCCGAACTTATTCCACACTGCACTCTAAAGTCTTTGTCTTTAACGATTTCTCTTCTCTGCAGGGTATACAGGAGCCCTATCCTTTTGGGCACTCTTAAATCATGGGACTTGTCACAGTGAAGCAGCACTAAACCTCTAGAGTCTGTCACACCAATAAGAGAAAGAAGAGGCTTTATCAGTAGCTGGCTGAGAGTGTGGAGATTCAAAAACACTTTTATGCAAAGTCCAGCTACACTTTGACAAAACCAGAGGCCAACGCTCCCAACGTGCAGCTCAACCAACATCCCACAACCCACTGTATGCACGTGTGAATGCTAAGTTAAAAATGAGTGCTATGAGTCTTTTGAGTGATAACTTTTTTCCAGACTTTTTTTTTTTAGTTGTCAGAGTGCAAATGAAACAATGACAGGAGTGTGTATTTGTGAAACTGTGTGCATATACGTGTGTGCATTGTGCAACCTGAAAGAGAGACTTTGGAGGAAAAGCCATTTATTTTGCCAACTGATTCTCCGGTTTCTGCTCTGACTCTTGGTATATTGATGGGATTGATCCCTGTGGCTAAATCTAATAATACGGGCATCTCTGAACAGATCACTGGATGTCAGTATTAAGTTTTATCTTAATTTTTGAAGGTATGCTGTGCAGGATTGTCGGTCACTGTTTTTAAACGCACTCACCAGCTAACATAAAAGTAAGCCAACCCTAGAATTACTCTCATTTGGCATATTGCCTCGCTATATTGGCATTATTTTTTTGGCCCCGTACCTCTTGGATGTGTGCTGCTTACTGTTTGGCACCTGGTCGCTACCTTTTACAAAGCTCCAACCTCACCTGAGTGCTGTGGCAGGTACATGTGCTGTAAATGTCCCAAATACAGAAAATTAAGATGAAAAATAAAAATAAAAAATTAAGCTTTATTAAATCCGGAAAGTCCCATTGAGATTGGGATCTCATTTTTAAGAGAGACCCGACAAAGACTTAAAACAAACATTGTACAATATTAATCTTAGTAAATACATAATATATTTAAAAAACACAGGTAAAAGGGGAAGTCACCACACAAGTGTGGCTGAGAAGGATTACTTTGGTATACTTTTTTTTTTTTTTTTTAAGAAAATCCTGCAAGGTATACCTTTAATTTACACTTTAAAGAGAAGGGGAACAACCAATTTTTTCAGAAAAAAACAACAAACTGAAGCTTATTCAAGATTACTTGTGCATTATGGGCAATAATTTCTATGCTGTCATAACACCTGCAATTTTAAATGTAATGTGACTTTTGTCCACTGGAGGGAGTCAGCCATTACTCTAACAAACACTGAGAAACAGAACTATTTTTGACAGTATAGCTCCTATGATTTGTTCCAGTTTAGTCCTCATCATTGTACAGGAACATGTTTTTGTAAAGAATTTAGAGCCAACAGTTATATAATATTATTCCCTCTGAAGGTTTCTTCCCACACATGAAATACAGTCTCATTGCTGGCACTTTTGTATACACACATCTATAGAAATATAGAATATTAGCAGAATATTCATTATTAGTAATAATGCAGTATTATAGATTTCCCCGATTATTGTCTTAAGCTAAGATTTAGTCTAGTTTTACATGCTTTTATCAAAGTTAAACAAGATAACAGGATTAATGCAAGACTTTGAATTCAAGCCATATGAAGTAAAAACACAATTTCACATCATGAAAACATAAATGTTCTTTGTCAACGTGCTCTGAATTTTCATTTAGAAGCTGTTTTGGGCTTTTTGTCATATTAAGTTGAATGTATTTGATGAATGTAGAAGAGGACAAACATATTAATTCACCCAAAGATTCAAGATTGAATATTTGCATTGATCTGACAGTTTTATTAGTGTAGTTTATGTTCTTAATATTTCCATTACAATAATGCGTACATTATGCCACAGTCAAGTCTACAAATGTTCTTTCTAATCATCGATGAACTTTTTAAACACATTTGAGAATTTAGATTCGATCATTTCTCATTAACTGTACCAGTAAAGTTACACTGACTCATGCTGTCTTCTTTACTTGCACTAACTGGCTGATCTATGCACTGAGTACTGCAGCCTCCTCCACGGCGAGGCCTGTGCATACTTTTCTCCACCACCAAGTACAGTTAAGTCCTAAAGGGTTTATCGACTCTGTGATTTTATCTCGTCATCCGCAGCCAGTGTGTTGAGACCACCTTGTCAGGTAAACAGCCTTGTAACTGAGGCACTAACTGTAAGCCCCAGGGTTACTGAGCTTCAACATGACAACACCAGCCAATAACTACAGCGTGTCACGTGAATCTCTGTGAATTACCTGTGCAAATTGTTAATGTTTCTCTCCGCAGTCAGAGGTATCTGCTGTTAATTCATCATGTGTGTTTAGTTCTCAGTGTAATGTCTCTCTGAGGTTCCCACTGGCCAGATCGCAGAATGAATCAGTTGGCATTAGACTCATACAACAGCACATTTATGAGAGTGAGGAAGTGCAAACAGATGAAAGCTTTTTTTTCCCTGTATGTCTGATGAATGTTTGTATGATTAAATTATCACTGAAAACTGAAGTCTTGGTGCTCTGTTTTTTTGTTTTCCAGGACTGAAAATATCAATAGAGTCAATCTGAAGTTAAAATTTTATACACATGTGGACACCAGCTTTTCTTTTTTTTCCCCCACGCCGTCAGTGATTTTATGGTCACTGACTTGCAGCAGTTTAACCAAATGTTCTTATACTCTGCTGTGAGCATTTTAAGTATTTACTTTACTAGGGAAACTGTAATTAACAGGGGCCTGGTCAGGCTTTCATGGATTTACAGGGATTTAAAGGCAATTCAAAGTGCTTTACAGGAGCATAGAAATACATAAAACTGGCATAAAGAAAATTGTAAAATTGCATTTAAAAGGCAATAAATAGATATAGTAGGGGAGGAGGGTTCTTCCTCCAGAAGAAAAAAAACATTAAAAGACATTTGTTGTCTATTTTATTGTCTCATGGTTATTATCGTCTTATGTGACTTTATATTTTGTGTATGCTGTATTATTTATACTTTTTAAATATTTTATTTTTCATACTTTTTAAACCTGTTTATGATTTACTCATTATTACTTTATTACTTTTTCTTTACTTATTATTATTTATCTCTATTTGCAAACAGGAAAACTGATTACATCGTTACTGATACTTTGCATTAAAATAACTAAATTTGTTGTTTTTTTCTTTAAAAAGACAGTTATGTCACGCAAAAACAAGCAAACTGTGTATGTTTTAAGTGCTGATTTAAATTAGTTCAAGGACAAAAAAAAGTTTACATTAAGATAAAAAAAACACCAAACAATTAATTTATTAAAACCATTATCGAAAAATGTAACCTGCGCTTGCTCATTGTTTTTCTTCAAACGGCCGAGCCAGATTCCTACATTCAGCAGCTTTCTACCAAACAGTAAAACCCCAACAGACAAACAGACACCGTGTGCAACTAAACCTAAAATAAGCAACAGCACACAATACAAGTGTACTGGTACCTGATGTCAGTGAGTACTCAAAATACTTTCAAAATGATGAGAGTGACGAGGACCGTCTCTTAATTGAGGGGTTACTTGAAGAAAACACGAGCTGCAGTTAAGAGACAGATCATGGCCAGTAGATGTGTCAGATTACAGGTTAGCCTGAAGGTTTACTGGTCAAAAGCAGCATGCAGCTCCTTTAAAATGCATCTCCATCTATAAGGGCTCTTTTGTCTCTGCAACAGCTCTGTCCAGCAGCAGAACCAAACTGCCTGAGGGAGAAACTCTCTCTTGACATTTGCAGAGGTTGACGAAAAAGCTTCAGTGAGTTGAAGGAGTTCATCAACCCAAACTTGAAGAAGTTGTGAGTAGGTTGCTAAAGCGTTATTCTGCGACTCTACTGCTGCACACTCAGCCACCCTCACAAAAGTTCAACCCCAGATCAAAAGCACATATTATTCCTCTTACCTGTAGTGATATCTACCCGTCTAGACTGTTTTGGTGAGTTGCAGAATGTTGGAGATATCGGCCACAGAGATGTCTGCTTTCTCCCGGCCAGTGCCGAGGCCTCGTCTGTCTCCTCTGTTTTTGGTGTAAGTTTGGGCTGAAGTCAAGGTCCTCAGGTGAGGATGTGCTGTATACAGTCAGAAGTCAGACATCTCTCCAGCCGATAACACTTGGCAACTCACACCTAAACAATCCAGATAAATAGCACTAAAGTTAAAAGGAATAATATGTGTTTTTGATTTTGGGTTGAACTTTCCCTTTAAAGATGATCTGTGAGGGTGGTTACGCATGCAGCAGCTCTTTAGAATATTTCAACACCAGCGCACAAACACTACTGTTTAGTTTAAGCAAACATTTGCTCACTCGCGCTTTCTCTTTCTTGTACTCGCTCTGTGTACCAGTTTTTCAACTTTTCCGCTAATAGCTTTCGACCTTTCAAAGCAGCTCCCACCATGACTGTCCTGGGGATGATTTGGTGATATGTTATGGATGTTATGCTCTGGATCTCATGTGTCCTTATATAGTCAGCCTTTCTGGTGTTTTAGGAGTCAAGCTCAGATAAAGCCTTTATAAATACACATAAAAAGTGAGATACTGGATCGTCTTTTCTTCTGTCTTTCAGTTAATTCTGACACGTTATGACAAAAGTTAGCCTCTGTATATCACTCTCCATCTGATCCTCTCCGTTCTACAGATGAAGCCCCCAAAAGGCCCAGTGGTGACTGATGAGTAAAGAGGTTTGGGACAGTTTTATCACCACAGAAATTCACTTTTATCTCTCTGCAAAATGGAAAGCGTCGATTATATGAAAACAGTGTGCTAATCCTCTGACAGTGGAATAACTAAACAGAGAGTTTTAGTCGAGTGTAAGACTTCATAAAGTGCAAATTCCCCTTTTCTGAGTATCAAAGCTCCTCAGGTCTACATTTCTGCTGAGGCCTGAGCTGTGGATTTATCCCAAAATAGTCATAAATTGTCCCACACCTCTCACACAGAACTGTGAACTTTGACACACTAATCTGATCAGATTAGATATATTTAGCTTCAAATGTTTTAGGCTCACAAAGTTTCAATATTATCCCAAAAAACTGCCATACTCAAAACGCTCATATAAAGTCTTCTTCAGCTTCTCCCCAGGCTGTTAAAACTCTCTGGCTTTGTTTACTAAAGGAACCCTCCATACGAATACTGCAATACTGCCCCAAGTCATTATTAGTTAGGCACTTGGAGCAACCTCCCTCACTGAGACACACCCTTTCCTTCAGAATTGATATGTCACAAAGGCACCGTGTCCCAAATAAGTCAAACTCTCACTGCTTGGACCAGCAGTCTAACAGGGTGTCTCCGTAGTTGGAGTGGACAGAAGAGATCCAGCTGTGAGCGCTGGACAGGAGACAAAAACTATATAGAGCACATCCTCACCTGAGGGCAAACAGATACAGCCTCCACAGGACTCTGACTTCAGCCCAAACTTACACTAAAAGCAGAGGAGCAGTTCAGGAGCGAGAGGAGGCCTCAGCACTGGAAACTACTGAACCCGCAAACACTGACAAGGTAAGACTGCAGCTCACAGTACCACTTGTATTACTACTACTAGGCTATTACTGCTATTATTATTACTACATGATACTACCTGCTACTGACACTGCGACCACTTCTGTTATAAGGAGTTGATGAAGTATTCGTATACTCTGGTGAGCTATGAGGGGCCCTCAACACTGTGGGGAGTGAGAGCTTTTCATTTTATTATTATTATTTTTTCGTGCTTGATAACCAAAAAATAATAAGAAAAAAAATAAAATTAAATAAACACAATCAAAAATTAATTTATAATAAATAAATGAAATAAGGATAAAAATAAATAAATACATAGATATATTCTTTAAAGTACATACTTATGGTTACACTGCAATTTGTCTGTCATACTTATCATGTGAGATCTATTTAAGGTCCACTTTAAACATTTTTCTTTTTAAATCTGGTGCTTGTCATTGAGTTATTGTTTGTAAATAGTTTATGTCTCTTTTTTATTTATTATTATTTTTACTTAGCTTTGGCTATACATTTTATAAATATAAATATTTGTGCCTACACAGAAAATATTAAATCAAATAAATACCATGACAGGCCTTTTTTTCACAGCAGACATTTCAACATTTCTTGACAACAGTAAAAGCACAGATGATAAATAATGAAATTAATGACGGCTGAATTCCACTGAGCTGCTTCCTGGGTCCTCATGTGGTGCAGGCTGGCTCACCGTCACACTGTCATGGCTTCCTGAGACAACTAGGCCGTCCTTAATATCATCAGTGACACCTGTGCTTTTCCTGCTACGACAAATCAAAATGTCCACTGTGAAAAAGACACAAACACAAATAAAAAATGTAACTTCTTGTGACGATTCAAGGTGAAGCCTTTTTTTTCCTATTTTTTTTACAGATGGGATGTTGAAATCTTGAATATCGGCGCATATTTTATGTTATAAAACATTATAGTAAATACTTGCTAAAAGATTTCATAACATAGTAAATATTACTATAGTAACTCTAAATTGTCAATTGTCAAATTGATAAAATATTTAGTACCATAAAATGAAAGTACAATACTTGAGGAATTAATTTTAAATTGTGCTTTTTTAAAAAACTTACTTTCCACCTCTATCTACTACTGCCTAAACAGACAGACAAACAGGAAAATAGACAAGTCAAGACAAAAACTAGACAAAAACTGCTTCACCTGAAGACAGTTATCATATAGTTGTAACTGTCGAAGATAAAGTTACACAACAGAGCCCTCAGGCTTACTGCGACAGAGAGATGCCAAGTTTAGAGAGAGATACCAGCCCAACAGGAGCAGTTACAATTTAATCAAATAAAGAAGAAGAAATAAAAGATCATGTCTAATTCTGAGTTTTCTTGTGAGCTGTTTCTTTAAAGCCTGCTCAAAATTTCCTCTGCTTCAGTGAGTTTCAGAGACACTAGAAGATTATTCCATTATACTGCAGCTGTATATAAAAAGATATTTTTGCCCATCTAGTATAATTACTCCCCTACTCTTATGTACATTACTGTTGGTGCTACGACTGTTATGACTGTAATGAATAAGTAGATTTTTGCTCCCATCATTTCCTCTACAGTAATTATACCAGCTACACTGCCACCAATGCTACTGCGTCTACCACCAGCTGTTCTTCTAGTGCTTCAACTAATAATAATCGTAATAATGATTAACTTTTCTTATAATGGCATCCAGACCAGTGGCTTTCAACCATTTTTTTGTCATAGCCCTTGAACTGATACACACTAGGTCCCCCATATGATACGATTTTGCTTCAGGGGCCTTCATCTGAAAAGATTGTTAAATATGACTAAAACCAGAATTTTATTAATAATACTTGAGGAGATAACCATCGAGGATGTGAAACCAATCAGAATACAGAATCCAAATGAACATTACTCTTGACTCTTTATCCCATTATGTTCACTTTTATAGTCACTTAAATAAAATAGACCCTGGGTACTCCCCCAAGGACCCCTGGGTGAGAGCCACAGGTCTAGACGATTAAACGTCACATATAAATTAAATACAGACAATAATCAACTACAGTTAATGTATTTGATTTTCCCCATTTGTTTACTGATAATGAGCCTTTTTTATCAGTGGATTAAAAGGAAATAATCATGTTTTGTAAGAAAAAAACAAAGTTCTGATTGAATGAATCAGTGTTTTGCATGAAGGTGAATTGAAGCTAAATTGAGTGTGTAGTTAAGAGATATTACTTACATCACTTGTTCACTCTTGCTCTCCTCCTTACTGCCACTCTGCAACCTGTAACAAACAAACACACACAGACTCAGACAGATGCAGCCACACATGAACAGTCTGCTGAACAGACACAGAGCAGGTAAAGGTGTGTAGTCAAACACCTTTTGTCCGAAGTACAGTGGATTGCAGCGATGAATGACCACAGCTTTTCATATCGACTAACTGCCTCTCATATCAGTTTGCTATCTGACGAAGAGTAAAACACAGCTACAAATACAAGTCTACAAATAATAGACCTGTTTTCGTGAGTGTGCTGCTTTCATTTGAACACACACACACACACACACACACACACACACACACACACACACATACACACACAGAAAGAAAAGACATTTGTTCCAGAGAAAAAGGAAAATCTAGAAGAGCAAGTTTTTACTGCCGCTAAAATTCAAACTGCTAACGCCTGCAGGCGAGGAAATAATAATAGAGACATGTGTCCAGGCAGCGAGGCCATACACCTTTTTCACACAGACACAAGTTCACTCTTTTACACATTTTCCTCTATTTTTATTTTTGTGAAATTTGCGGTGATCCTGTTTTAGTAATCTATGCACAAACAAAAAAGGATGATGACTTTTTCTGGTGAATTATAAAAATAAATTGTTGGCTCTAGGCAATAATAACAGCTGCTGATGTCATTTCTGTCATCTTTACCTCGTATTTTCTCACGCAAACACACTTAAACAGCTTTATCAGTTATCTGTTATTTATAGCTCTATATTGTTCAGAGAGAACTGCCTTAGCACACCAACTCGCACTGTGTGCCTTTGTTTTGGAAATGTTTTAGACTGAGTACCAGTCGTCTGATCAATCTAATTGTCAGCACTTCCAGGGGCGGAGTATCACACAATAGGCCCCTGGGCACATATATGCCCTCCCCCCTCCCCCCCTTTACATAGGAGCAAGGCAATGCACCTTTTTATAGATTTCTTTCTCTCTGTAGTCATTTTGTGTCTCTTTCGGGTAACTGAGTGTTGTTTTCTGATCATTTAGTGTTCTTTTTTGTCAATTTGTGTCTCTGAGGTAATTTAATGGTCTTTTTGGTCATTTTGTGTCTCGTTGAGCTACTTTAGTGTTTTTATAAAAAATCATTTTATGTCTAATTTTGAATTTCTTCCTTGTCAGTGTGTTAATTTGAGTGACATTTTGCAGGTGAAGGCCAGGGGTTGGAGGGGTTGGGGGCCTTTACACTTTGGGCCCACTTAAGGCCTGTTAAGCAATTATCCATCCATGAGTACCTCATACTCAATGTTTGCCAAAATGTATCTGTGTATAATATTCAGCATGATGTGTCTGATGGTGCAGGTACTTATTGTCACACCTATTTCATTCACTTTTGTGATGCATTTTTGTCTTTTGTTATGTCACATATCTACTCTGCTGAGAGCTGCAGTTGATGAAAGGACAAACACGGAAAAAAAAGATAAAAGCATTATATATTACTGCTTTAGTAATTCAAAACACTTTGAATTCACACATATTATTTTGTCAGATCAGATAGTGTGTGGCACTCCCTGCCTGAGCTGTTTCTTACTCATACCTGCAGCTGCTTATCCTTTATCCACATATTGAGTGTGTCCCACCCTTTGTGCTGTATTTTATCAAGCTTTTCATTTGCAATTAACTTGTATGCTATCTGGATGACCTGCTATTTGTAAAATACACTGGGTGTTATATTGTGATAGTAGCCAAACAACTCATTTACCATAATCATTTGTATTTTTCATTTAGATTAAAACTTACAAGCAAATTCATTTTGACTTACAGTCTTTGATTTTTCTTTCTTTATCTGTACTTAAAGGTGGAGTAGATTGCTTTCTGATATAGCTGAATGGTGTTGAAAATAATGTTAAGGTCAGAATTTCACAAAGGCTGAACTCATATGACCTGGATATTTCCAATACATGTAGATTCATGTGAGTATCTGAATTATTAAGATAGATTATGGATCAAAAACTGACTTTTTGAGTTACATTAAAACACATTAAAAGGCAAACAATGGCTTCAGTCAATTTACTGTCACCGTTGCTCCAGTTTGCAAAGCGAGAATGACAGATTCCTTATTTCAAAGTAAGTCCCAGAAGAGTAAATAGCATGCAACAAATGTCAGGTTTACTTTAGGATTGCTGCTGTTTAAATATTGAGCATCTGGGTATGGTAGCATCAATGCAACTCTGTTGAAAATGTCAGACAGGGTGTAAATCTGTTATGACACCGATGACGTTTTATGAAAACAGTGCTGTCTTTTTCTTCTAGTGTTAAACAAACATGAGCATGGGGAGTCCAGGCTGTGAGCACACGGGCTGCACTGCACACTCACCTCTCTACATCAGCCACCCCAATGCTGACTCCAGGATGGCCTGGCTGGACCAGGCAGAGGACATCAAACCGCCCCGCAGCCTGCTGGGTCTGCCTGAGCTCAGCTGGACGGGGGTCTACCTCCCCTGCTACGACAGATCACCTATAGAGGAGAACCCATGGGTGCTGAGGATGACAGAGGCCCCGGCTCCCGCCACTCCTCCCTCCAGGACACCAGAGCTGAGCCCGGTCAAGCCAAACCATTTGCATGACCCCCCCTCTGAGATGGAGGGTCAGGTGGAGGAGCGCTGCCTGGAGCAGGTCCAGACCATGGTGGTGGGGGAGGTGCTGAAGGATGTCGACACGGCTTGCAAACTGCTCAACATTGCACCAGGTAGGACAGGTTAAAGTTACATTATTACAATCAAAGAGAGACATTTGAGTAGACAAACCTGCTCCACAAAGTGTTGGCAGAAACTGACGTCTAATGAAATAAACCGTCAAAAGCCGTCATTTGTTTGTTTGCTCTCATATCAACATCCCCAGTGACACAGCAGGTGAGCATTGGAGGCCCGCCCACCTTGTGTAAACTTCTCTGTTGGCAGACGCTCGTCTTCACTTCTTATGAACTGCGTCTTTATCTGCAGGCTTAAAATCATACACTGGTAGTGCAATTATTTGCCTTCTATACAGTGCGCTTCTTACATAAAGTAGGAAACACATTCATGGGGGCTCCAATTTGAATTTGCATGTACTTTGAAAGAGTTAGCCAGAAATTTAGTGTTGCATTATTAGATTATTATTGCAAAAGAGAGTTTTTTTAAGATGGTCGAAAACAAATTAAAGTCGCAGAGGCCGAGATATCTTGACTTTTTGTCCCCAGCATGGGCCAAGCACAAGGAAGACTTGAGTCCACATTTGCAACTGGTATCCTTTTGCTGCAAAATTTCAAACTCTACACACCCAGTTTCTAATTCAGGCTTTATGTTCAAAATGTGCGATTGTGAGCTGAAGCTGACATCACTCAAGTAAAGTCACCAAGCCACAGAAGAACAGTCTTCTACATCATTTCCACTGCACGGTTCAGTTTGATCCGACTTAACTCACTTTTGGTACCAGGTTCTTCCCTCTACTTTGTTTTTCACGACAGATAGTACCCACATATGTATAAAGAGAACTGGAAACAGAGTTGAATTGGCCCCGTTAAGTTTCTCAGGGGCACATGAGGCCAAAAATATTTCACATTTCCTGAATCTTCTGCATCGATGGGCCCACAGAGCACGTGCTCTAGACTTACAGTGGCTGAATGGCTAACTTCTGATTTAGCAATCTGCTAACTTAAATGGAAATAAAATAGTTTAACTGTGCGGCTATTCTACACTTTCCACTCCTTTACGGAGGTCTCTTTTACAATGTTTATGGCAAAATGCCTATGGAAAACCAAAATAGAGTGAGTGGAGTTGAGTAGAGCCGTAACATACAGTGGAAATATGAGTACAAACTGTTTCCTCGGGCTGAGTAGTACTCTGTGGGAAAAAGTAAACTGACTTTGACAAATAAAACCAGTCATGTGGTCCTATAGTTGAATCTCTAAACAGCAGTTTTAGGATTTGTTTGTGTTCTGGTTTAGTTTCTTGGTCTTCACACATCCTTTAAACTTTAGTCCAGTTTACTTAACTGGTCATATTCATTTCCATTAAACTATCGTCTTTTTCCTGACTGGCTGCGACACTCATTCTAAAATGATTTCTGACAGCTACTCCAACGATTTAGCATTTCTCTTTATCGTAGGAAATTTACACGAGACAAATTAGAAAAAACATAACAGAGGCGGAGATATCTTGATTTTTAGTCCCTGGTATGAGGTCAAAATCTGAATTCCAGAATAATGGACCTACTGGACTGATGTTTCATGTTTTCACTGTGAAATAAAAAGGGTCTAAACGTGTGTGGAGCTGTGTAATCTAACATGTTTTGTCACCCTGTGTTTTCCTCTTTAGACCCGTTGGACTGGAGCTGCATGCACGTTCAGAAGTGGCTCCTCTGGACCGAGCACCTGTACCGGCTGCCGCAGGTCAGCGCCATGTTTCAGGAGCTGAGCGGGAGGGATCTGTGCTCCATGACAGAGGCAGACTTCAGGCAACGCTCCTCGCAGTTTGGGGACATGCTGTACGCTCATCTGGACATCTGGAGATCTGGTAAGAACAACAGAACCACGAGGAAATGAACCTACATTAGCTCTACTGTTATGCAAATTAGGAAAAGGCTGATTGTGAAGCAAATGCAGTGTGACTAAGAGCAAATTAAAGACTTACCTTTAGGTATTCTGTGTGGTGTAAACTGCTTCATTATTGGTTCTGCTTGTTTAGCTGCAGCAATGAAGGAGCGCTGCCCCCCAGAAGAGGACAGCAAATCAGGTAAGTTCTTGGTTATAACAAGATTTCTATACAACTTACTAAAGCAGTGGTTTCCCTGATAAAAATACTGAAGTAAAACAAAGTAAAGCCACATCTGTTTTCTGAAAATCTCTCCTACGTTAGCAGTTGATGATGAGTCCTGGTCAGATGTGATGCATAACTACCCCAGCCAGCCCATCCACCTGTGGCAGTTCCTCCGAGAGCTGCTCCTTAAGCCGCATAACTACAGCCGCTGCATCCGCTGGCTCAACAAAGAGAAAGGTGAGGTGATAATAAATAAAAGACTGTTAAAAAGCATTCATTAAATGTATATATACTACTTAGAAATGCTAACTAGGGCGACATAATGTTACATAAAAAAATGATGCAATTTTATTTTCCAAAATGCAGTTGCTCTTATTCATTTCAAAATCCAAACTATGTACATTTTCTTGGTTCTGTCCAAAGGGATTTTCAAAATAGAAGACTCTGCTCTGGTGGCCAGGCTCTGGGGCATCAGGAAGAACCGCCCGGCTATGAACTATGACAAACTGAGTCGCTCTATACGCCAGTACTACAAGAAAGGCATCATTCGAAAACCCGACGTATCGCGCAGACTGGTCTACCAGTTCGTCAACCCCGTATGATGAAGAGGATCGGCTGATCCGAAGAGAACGAGCTGAAGAGAAACCAAAAGATATGCTGGTCATACAGTAGAAGTAACATTAACTCTGAAGCTCATTCGTTCATTGTACTTTGATGTTTCATTTCATTTGTAAAGACTGCCTATTTAACTATGCACTCCTGCCTATCATCATATCGCTCTACTTCATTATTCTTATCACTGGATTATTTTAATTTTTATGTCTCTTTGTTGTCGTTAGCACTCGTAATTTTATTTTTTGGTGTGATGTTTTGTTTCTCAAGAGGACACATTTCTTCTTTTAACTATGGAAACATTTCAAAGATTTAACGCTTCATTCACTTTTTTGCAGTTAGATGAGAAGATCGATACCATTGTAATACTGTTGCTATCTTAAATTAGCATGAAGACTGGAAACAGCTAGCTTGGCTCTCTCCAAAGGTCAAAAAACGGCATGTTAGCACTTCTGTATCTCGTTTATGTAGTGAGCTTTAGAAGTGCTGGCGGGTGACTTTCGATACCTTTAGAAAGAGCTAGGCTAGCCGATTGCAGTCTTGGAGCGAAGCTATGCTAACTTGCAGCTAGCATAAAAACATGTTAGATCAAACTTCTCATCTAACTAATGAAAAGGGAAATATCATTAATTTACAAAATTTTAAACTGTTCTTTAAATTCTCTCTTTTTTTCTTAAACAATGACACTTTTTGTCATTCAAGTGTCTTATATTTAGCAGTTGCAGAGCAATGCCAAAGTAAGAATATTTTATTAAATCTGCCTTGATTTATAATCCTTTTTACACTTCTATCTTTGGGATTATGTTAAGGATACAGAATAAAATGATATATTAACAAATGTTGTCTCCTTTAAAAGTAACATATTGCCACGCCCAACTCGTCAAACCCTGATGCTAGGTCAGCGGCCCTGCACATCAAACCCCTCCAGCTCACAGATGTGTGATAACAGTAGATACTGCACCCCAGGATGGCACCTATTCAGTCCAGCGGAGACGCTCGCCTGGTGCATATGCCAAAAACTCTTTCATGCTTGTGGTTATACTTTTGCAATATGTGGTCCACTGAATATAGGCAGTAGTGTTCCTCCTGTCGGCCGTAGCATCGAGTTCCTGCTTGATCATAGACTTTATATTGTGACATCACTGATTTTTAAATAGATTTTCTTGGCTCGAGGAACGTTTAAAAGGTTTAAACCTCCATAGATCAAAAAATCATAATAAAAAAGAGTCATAACTGACTTTCCTTGCAGTTCAAGGCGTCCCCTCAACTGTTTTACAGATGTGAGTGACGCCTCACAGCCACCCTGTCAAGCTGCCTCGCCCTTAAATATACAAAACTTTGGGCCTTAATAAAATATAAAGGAGCGAATTATAAAAAAAAACTCCCCCCATACAGTTGTCATGAATATTGAAATTAGCTATAGTGACCAAAACCATTTTTTGTACCAGAATGTGATCATATTTCTGTTGCGTAGTTGGGTATTTTAACATGGGTGTTGCCCCAATTGGACTTTTGTGCTTTTTATACTACAGGATTAGCGCAGCTAAAGCGCACCTCGGTGCGTCACTGTCAGGCCTCTGACCAGGTGTCAGTGTTTGACTGACTGGGACTGAGTACAGGTTACAGAAACAAGTAATCGTGTGATACATCACATGTGCATAGAAAAAACACACGGACACTCACTTTTTTTCAACAAACTTGTTTCCCCTTTCAAACCAATATCGCAATATTGACACCATCACAACAAATTTGAGTCGGGTTCTTCATCACTATCGTCATTATTATCTGTGATCATAATCATCTTTATGCATATTTAAATGAACTTCTTGTTACATCAAGATGAACAGGCACTACACCAGTTAGGAGATAAAAGTACATCACTAACTATGAACATACATCTTCTAGACCGCTAATATAGGGTTTCCACAACGTGAGCTGCTGTCCCCTGTGTGCATAAGGAAGAGATCATCAACATAAAAAAGCATTTACATGTACACCTTTTTACTGCCTCAACATGGTTAGGTCTCGTTGTTCAACTCAACACAGTTGTACAGTTACAATAGAATATAATCTTTAAATTACATCATCATATACAAATCTGACAGCGTGGGATAACGTCACGCTTTTATGATACACTGACAATTCCATTGCAATGAAATTCATACGATATGGTACCTATTACTTAATATGTTTTCCATTGCTGTTATCTTAATGAATCACATTTACATGTATAACACTACATTTTGTCTTAATAGTCAATCACTTGCATTTTTTAAATATTTTTTTTTTTTACATTTTTGTTTCTGTAACATTTACACAACTCATACACACTGGATGATGAAGACTGTTTTCCCCCAAAATATTAACCTGGTAATGTGGATTATGTGTTTGTTTTGTGTATCATGTGTTTAATGCACGTGTGTTTGTATGTGTGTGTGTTTGTGTGTGTGTGTGTGTGTGCATACGCGCATTGAGGATGTGGGACAGTTTAATGATAGGAGTCCTTTTTGCTATGCTGGACAGCTTTACTCTAAGACACAACTTGTGAGCTGGTGATGTGTTTCTCCTCATGTGTGAGACCCAAACCTGTCAAATCCTTTTCCAGACACAGAGCTAAACACATCTGACTGCTGTTGGTCCGCTGAAATTTTTAGAAAACTTCAGGACAACTAAGTTATAAAAAGCATCTCTCCTGTCTAATCAGAGATTTCGGTGCAACTCGTAGCAAGATAACTCACTAAATCAGCGTCTGATGAATGCAATTTAATTTCTATAGAGCAAGATTTAAAAGGAACCATGTAGTGCACTGTGCAGGAGTCATCTTACAAGCAGTGCAGTACTGGTGACAAATGTATTCCCTGTGTCGTTGCGCAATGTTTTGCAGACAAATGAAGTTTGGGTGGACTGGGAGGCAGCTACAAGTTGATCCTCACTGAAGCTGTGATATGTAAATTATTGCATGGAGAGAAAACAGAGAGTTGATGGGTCATTCTTTGGCTCAGCAGGGAAACGGGCCACATAACTAGTGCTTTTTGCTAAGTGGGGCTTAAAATGACGGTGTTTTGACAACATGCCCTCTCTCAAGCCCAAACACTAGTACATTCATGTCCTGTTGAAGAGGCTTCGATCTTCACACAAGCACAGTAACAAGCCTCCATTGGCCCCCTCACTCTGGAAGAAAAAGTGCCCGGCGCGGGCATTGTTCAGAACCCACCTTTCATACTGCAGTGGCAAACTCAAGACTTGATCCGACTTTGCTCTGAGGGAATGTATCGCTCGTGTTAGCAGTGGTGGATTAAAATGAGACCTGAATTACTGAACCAAGAATGAAAGCTTCTGCAGAGAACTGTGTATCCTTTTACCTTTGGATTGCATGGAGATGATATTGCTAAGAAAAAAAAAAAAAGTCAAACAAAACAAACATAAAATCAGTTCATCAACAAGCTTCCTTTCATGAAATGTCCAGAAGAATGTGATGCTGAAAAAAGTGAACTCTGCATTTTGTAGTTGAAGTGTTGCATCAAGTTGTAGCCCTAAACGAGGCCGCAGGATTCAGGGAATGCGAGATTTTTTTTTTTTTTGCATAGCGCATGCTGCTATGCAAGTTCAGAAACAGTTTAAAACACATAGCACTGCACACACTGGAAAAGAGGTCGGACCAAAATCACAAAGAAAAACAAAAAAAACGAGAAAAAAAATTAGAGGATACTGTTTGTGGTACTTTTAACACTACACAGCATTCCAGATGTAAGAATGACGACTGACCACACACAGCATTAAAAATGCTACACAAAAATGGCATCACACTGTATATACACAATGCAGGTTAGAGAAGCTTGTCTTTGTCGAATGGGTTTAACTGATTATATTATCTTCCCATTTTCACAAGAGAACAGACTGCAGTGGACTGCAAGTTTAAATAAGCTGCATTATACGTTAAATACAGCTACACAGAGAAGCAATGTGTTCCTGCACTGTCTTGATGTTATAGTTGAGTGTGTATATACTGGAATAACTGCTGCTCCTGTTTTTAAATGTGTAAGTCCACCCACCCCAAATGCTGGATAAAATATATTATACTGATATATTGTCTTTTTAGGTTACTAAGTTTTTATTTAGGCAAGACTGCTTGGCGCATCTGTTGGGCAAGGGATGTGTTGCTCTTAAGTCTCTGGCTATGTGCGGTGCGATTGGACGGGACAGTTCAGGCTGCCTCCAATGGCGTGTCCTTGTCCAGTAGCGTGACTAGATTGGCTCGACATAATTGGCTGGGTACAGTCCCTCTCGGCCGTTGTCCAAACGACCTCTACACCAGCCTTGTTCGTCTTCGTCCTCAGTCTTGGTCAGTTCATCACCTGTGAAGGAGGGAGACACCACTCCTTAGTCAACAGTCTTGTGTCTAAGTGTCTAAAATAAAGGTATCTGTAAATTTAGCTCCATACTGTCTGTTTTTGTCCTGTGTTGTAGGCAGTATTTTAGTAATACCGAGGTCATGAGTCCAAGTCTCCCACACTCCCAAAAAAAAGAAAAAAATTACAGCGGAAACATTTCATAGTGATCACTTCTGTCCGGGCAAAATCAACACTATAAGCCGATGAACCTTTTTCTGTATTCCTCATGCAGATTACCATCTTATTAAAGTTTGTATTTAAAGAGATTTTTGAAAATGAAATATATAGAACATGCATAAAAAGTAAGACAGAGAACATTGTATGCATCATAAAAAGTAATAAATTTTTCTTTATGATTTTTTTGGAACTGGGGCTGGGCTCCATCTGGGGCAGGACATCATGTATGTTTATTACGTGAATATTAAGTAATGAGGGGCATTACATGACTGGGCATTATCAGTCCTTTAGACAAGGGAGGTTTCAACCACAGGCGCTTTCTCTGACTTATTTTCCACTTATTTTACCGTCATTATCAGCTGTGATTGTTTTACCTCTGTATCTCGTTGGCACATTACTGACAGTTTGCCATAAGCTTTGACGAGACTATGTTTTTCATTGGTCATGGGATCATCATGGGAGTAGAGTAAAAAATAAAAAGTAAAAAAACAAAAAGGAATTACTGTAGTTTTGTTTTCCCCTATGTCGTCATGTATAAAAACACCAAAATGAACATTGTAAGCAGCTTACTTGATTCCTTTAAGTGAATTATTTAAACAGCATTTGTGTATAAATGAGTTTAAGTGGTTACCACTTTGGACTTTTTATTTTTTATATTAACACAGTTAAAGAAACTGACTCTTTCTCAATGGTCAGATGAGAAGGTTGATACAATTGTCATGCCTGTAAAGCATATTTTAAAATATCACCAGAAGTCAGTTAGTTAAGCATAGACTAGAAGCAGAGGACACAGCTATCCTCGCTCTGTTTGAAAGTAAAAATAAATCCACCTAACAGCACCTCAAAAGCATACTAATACCCTTTTTTTCATAAAAAATTAACACGTATGCAGGATTTTTAAACATGGGAAATCCATCACAAATAGGCGATAGACTGCCAGCAGACTAGTATGCTTTACTGTTTTCTTTCTTTCTTTTTGTGTGTCACATTTAACGTTATGGATGCACCAGCGAGAACGGTTAGTAAACAGTAGAAAGCAACATGGAGGTCAGTGAAAATGTTTTGGTGGTTACCGCTTTTTTAAAATATCTGTTATTTATTCAGCATGTCTTTCAAAATTCAAAGTTGGTGCAGACTAAATTGGAACAATGTTTAAGCACCGCTCGGATGGAGACGGATGGAATTTCTCCAGGTGTCATGTTTCCATCACTGCCTATCAGAATAAAGTCAATAAATATGAATGACTACTGCAGAGTCATTTTACGAGCTATGTTTCAAGTCTTTGTGCTAAGCCAAGCGGGGGCTGTTTTTATGATTGGGTCTCTGTTTTGTTTGTTCACATGCACAAAAGGACACACACGTTTAAGAACATGTGTGAGGCGATACAATTAAATAGTTTCACACGGTTTCGTTGTTGAACAGGCGACAGTAAAGCACCAAGAAAAGCAGAGAAAAATGCAAAGAAGAAAAGACTGATTGCACCTTAACACACCTGTAAACAATGCAGGTTTCAAGTTAAAAAATTGGCTTTGTAAATGTTTTCCGAAGAAAGAAATGCATTCAACACAATTGCTCGACCTCTAGGATACACACAACGGATTTGTGTCAGCAATACTCAATGTAAATAGAAACTTTACAAGAAAAGTCTGCAGGGCACGTTTCTTATTTATTCTTTTTTTTTTTTTTAAAAAAGAACATAAAAAGAACAAATTTGCATGTAGGTATTAGATGTCTTCAAAGACTCCCCCAGTCACTACCAGATATCTCTCAGATGATTTAAAAACCCCTCATCTCAAATTTTGCTGTCAAAAACAGGAACTAGATGCACAGACAGAATGAAGACGCACAGCTGTGGCTTCTTCAATTGCTATTTTTCTCAAAGAGCTTTTTCTCTCTTTTTCCCAAAGAGCTTGTGCTAATTGGTGGCGAGTGCCTGTAATTTGTTTTCCATGTGGCTATTATTGACCGATCACTGCTATCTTAACCAGGACAGAGTTGGTGATTTTTGACCACCTGCGTGATCAATGAATGATTGAGTAAACAGGAGCTGTGTGCTGGTTTTGTTTACCACCATATAGCTCCTGCGTCATCTGATAATTACCTGCTTTGAAGGTGAGCTCATCTTGTTCCTGGCCTTCATAGTCATAGAGAGCGCGGACACGGACCCCTCTCCCAGTGCTAGAATCATCTTCAAAAGAATTCCCGTTTCCACCGTTTTCGTTTCCAGAGTAAGCAGCGGGCTGCTCGTCATCGGACCACTCAGTCGAGTAAGCTTGGTTTTTCTCGTAGCTGCTCACGCTGGAGGAGAGAGAACATGTATGGTGAGATTCAATGTTACAAACCACATTACTGAAAGTCTCTTCAAAGTCTTTCTAATTGTCAATGAATCCTATGAAAAGATCAGAAACATCCATGAACTGATTATATGAAGACATATTTTTCAGTGAAGCTTATTCGTCTGTGCCACACAGGTCCAGCACTGTGGGTGGGAATAACAGGCCTGGACTCTCCCCCCTGCACAACTGGCCCATCCATAGTGACTGGAAGAACATTTATTTTCTGAACCTTTATTATTAATGATCAAAAATCACCTTTAAATAAAAATGTTGAACCTTTTAACAGAGTAAAAGAAAAAATTTATAGTGTCCCACTCCTAAAACCTGGAAATGAGTCAGCATTTTAGCACCTCCAGTTCCCTCGTCTTGAAATCTATGGGTTTTTTTTGAATGGGTTTTTGGTTAGATGCCCAAGAAAAGGTCTTTGGTTAACACAAACTGAGGAGACTTTCAAGTTTTGTTGTACAACATAACATAAGTAAGTAAATACCCCACTTTGGAGTCTTGTGGTGACATCATGCGTGGAAGTTGAATTTACGCTTCAACAATCCTAAAAGTTAGTGATCATTTGTGATTATCTTGCTGAAAACAACCCAAAAGAAAAATCCCACTGGTTTTTTGTCAAGGGACCTAGGGCGATTTTAACTTCCACGTTGGCCTACCAAAAAATGTCACTCCTGCAGCACTCTATTAAGCTACTATCATGTGTGAAGTCTGGACTGATTACAAGAAGCTGTTTTACATTTGCCCAGGCCTGTTAAACCCATGCACATCACAGCAAGTTATGTTAGTTTCCTGCAGAATGCGTGTATCAATGGTTTAGAATACAGACAGAGTAAGGTAAGGTAAGGTAAGGTAAGGTAAGGTTTACTTTAATATCCCACAGGAAATTTGTTGGGGCTCAAAGCTGCAGCATCATACAGCATACACACATAGACACACACATACAGACAACATACATATGAACACTTGCATTAATGTGCCTAAATTCATTCATTTCATGAATAGTAAAAGCAATAAAAACAATAGTTTCACATAATAAAAAAGATGCAACCACTTTCAAATTTCATTACTGTAAAAGCATTTCCCATTGCCTCAAGAGGAACCAAGACAACAATGTGGGCAGGACGGGAGGTAGAGCTGAAAATCCCTGCCTTTATTGTCTCTATATTGCCTTGAAAGACCATTTTGTTTGAGACTTTTAAAGCTTTTAAATTACCAGCGCAGTGTGCCGCTCTCTCTCTTTTTAATAGCTAGTGTATCTCACACAGCAAATGATTTATCTCTGATATAAACAAATAATAGTCCAGTCAGATCATCTGAAAAAGACGGGGACTCCTTAACGACAATTTAAATATCAATAATCTAAATTAAAAGAAGCACAAAATCCACGGCACAAACAAATACGATAGATTGGATTCTATGTTTCATTTTTTTGCATGATTTTAACAATATACCTATGTGTGCTGTTTGTAATGAACACAAACTGTTGTGGGGAAATAAGAAGCTATCTGGCACTGAAAATGTTTTAGAAAAAGACTTAAAAAGTGTCAGAATCAACCAGACGCACTAGTCATCTTCCACAGCGTGATATCAGTCATTTCTGTTTTAGCGAGACCACCAGTTGGAAACCATCAAAGGAAGACAAACTTCTGTGATCAGCCAAAATTGAAGTCCTGGCATTGTGCCTGGTGCTGCAGATCTAAACTGTTAAAAACGATTAAAAACACATCAATAATCCTCACTGTTGCACTGAGAAGTGTTCCTTCTGTGAAGAAGATGGATGAGCACTGTAGTTTTTTTTTTTTAACTGATCTCACAAGCACCATCCTGCTGCTGTAAATATGCACTAACATGCAGAATCTGCAGCTGAAAATAGCAAAAATAATAATAATAATAACAAGTCTTTACTGCTGTTTGTGAGCTCAGCCCCACCTGTTTTAGGAAATAATTTAGCCTTAAGAAAAAGTACATATTTATGACCAAATTTTAAAGATGTTTGTAAGCAGTAAGAACAAATGCACTTGGGAGTGAGAGTCACAGACAAGACAGGGAGGTCAGAACGTGGTTTTGGTCTTTTCATGAGATTTGTTGACTAAAACATAAATTTAAGTCGTGATTTGTGACTTGTTACAGAATATACTTTCATGAATTAATACAGGATTCCCACACATTATCATGAAAAAAGTTTCAAAACTTTTCCAGGATTTTTCAAGGACCATTGTTATTTTTCTTCTTTTCCCACCTGCGCGGTGTTCAAACATATCAGATTCTATTCAAACATAATTTCAGCTAGGTGACATACAGAAAGGGAGAGAAAGGTCACAGGGAGGAAATGAAGATATGTAGGTGATGGTGAAGAAAAACGTCACACATGGATAGATTTTGGAGCTGCGTTACCTCAACAAATACGCAAATGAAATTTTCTGTTATATTAGATCACATGGAAGTTTTTCAATAGAAGATTAATGTAACTATTTCATTTTACACAACAAAATTCCATGACTTTTCCGTAACTTTCAGGATTTTTTTTAATTTCAGCATTTTTCCAGCCCTGAAAAATGTTATTATAAAAATTTAATTTTTAAGTTTTCCATGAGTGTGGGAACCCCATAAATAAAGTGTTAATCAGTGTGGTTGATGTGATTGGAAACAATAGATTACTAACCTGCTGCGGTCACCAGGTGGAGCCACATGGTCGGTGCTTGGAGTGGGTGGGGCTCCGTCTGGTTTCTTCTTCTTTGGAGGAGCATTGGCCTGGTCTGGGTTGTATTCCTGGAGTAAAATAAACATGTGATAGCAGAATGAGGAAGAGTAGTAAATGAATACTAGAGGTTTTTGGTGTTTCTGTGAATGACAGTCGTACCTCAAATGCAGGCCAGTTCATATGCATTCCCGGGCCGTGGTTGTTGCTGAACCACTTCAGGTCCTCTTGTGTGTTTGCGGCGAGGATCGTGCGCTCCAGTTCTCTGTATATGGTGGCATAGCTGCGGAACGGAAAAGGGAACAAATGGTGATGATGAAAGTGCCAGAAGAGACCCGGGGGTGCTGCCAACTTGGCGAGAGAACCCACAATGCAGTTCAAATCTGGGCTGACAGAGATCCAACACTAGGTCATGACGGGACTTCAGTGTCTCCCTGAGTTTTCTGCTGAAGCTCTCAACAGCTGAAGTATTTGCCCCAAATAATCCTGATAATCCTTCACAAAGACATTGTTTATGTTGCCACAGTTTACCCAAATCTCTGCAATGTGTTATAGATTAAATGGGCACCTTGTAGTTTTATTACCTAACTTAAAGGATAAACCAATCTGACTAAGTTTCATACCTTAATGCTGTAAGAAAATATTTATCTCTATAAAGTCTAAAAATTAGGAATAAACAGACCACAACATCATCTGATTGTTTTCTTTTTTCTCCAGAGTTGAAACATTAATTAAATGGGTGCTGTGTTGGACTGAAGAGATAAGAAACCATACATTTTTAAACAGAAAATTCATTTTCATAACTAGATTTTGGAAAGATGAGGGCATATTTCCTACTGGAGATTTATATATAAGTCTAGTCTGTACTCATATATATATTTAGGGGTCTTCCCCCCAAAATAAAGAGAGACCAACTGCATTATATTTATATATTTTGAATTGTCACCCAGAGCCTGAATGCCTGAAAGATATTTCCACCATAAATTTTTAAAAAAAAGGCACAAATCATTAGGGGTGTATATCACAAGTTTCATCACGATATTATATTTGATCAGTTTTTGACCAACAAGACATATTTTGTTGATTTTGATTCGATTCAGTTCAAGGGCCTACACCTTTTTTGAGATGATATCTGTCAAATAATCGCAAAATGATTTTTTTTGGCATATAGTGCTCCCCAATTTCTTCCCCCTTAAAACAGCTGTTAAGGGCAACACAGGTGAGGTCATGAATAGTAAACAGGAGAGGTGAAATGTGAAATGATACACATCTAATATGAAGAATTACATCATCAGTCAGGATGAATACCACCACAATTCTCTAAACAGCAAAGGGCTCGAATCATTACTAGCAACCAAAGGTAGGTTTGGTTTAAAACCCTGAAAAACACTTTGTCGTGGGTCTCGGCTTTGTTGTTACATGCTGGTTAAAAACAGCCCAGAAAATGACAAGCATTCATGGTGAACAAAATTCAGTTTGGCAGAAACGTCATTGACTGAATAATCAATTAATTAGTGCTGTGAGTCGGAACGCTAATGAGAAATGCATGCCTGGTTGAGAAGTGTGTTGAGATTAATCAATTTGAGGAGAACTGTGCTGAATGTGACACAACAAATCAAACGAATCTATTGTGCAATGTGATTAAAAGTAAAGGTACAGTATGCAATCATGCTCAAAGAGTTCTTTACCCATGTTGCATACGGTATCACTAAGAATAAAAATGATGCCATTTATTCGCTGAAATGACTCTGCAAGAGGGGAATAAAAGAAAGGTGTAGCAAGTAACATGCAGAGATGGTGCTAAATCAGAGGAATACACAGCAGATTAAAATGAGATCATTACATATATAAAATCACATGAGGAAAAGGAGTTTCTCTGCTCTGTAAATCAGCAGCTCTAAATAAAACCGTCTCCCTCCGCCTGGCTGACCTTGCGTTCTCGGTGAGGTTAAGGTGGCGTTTGATGTCCAGCAGGGCCTCCTTGAGGAAGGTCAGCCTCTTGACTTCATGCTGCTGGCACTGGTCAAACACCTGCTCCATGGACTCCATGTACTGCGGGGTGCACTTACTCAGCTCCTCCAGAGATTTCTCATACTTCTCTTTAGCCTGAGAGAGAAAACAGAGAACACAGTGAGAACTGAAGCCTCTTAGAAAAACAAACCAACATGGTTTAATTATCATTTCAATATTTATTGCTGAGTATTTGTAACTTTATATTCTGTGAAGAAATTGCACTACAGCTCATTTGTAAAGAATTCATTGTGGTGCTTTGGCAATGTTGTAAAACTGAATATCTGCCGCCTGTTGCACCAGCTGTGTTTAATTGCAAACTAGTTAGAATGTTAATTATTACTAACTGTGATTTATGCATTACTAAAATAAAAGCGGTTGCACCAAAGTGATAAGGTACAATGTAACTCTAAGTGACAACTAAATAGTGCTTCTAGGGTAGTTTTTAATCATAAATGTTAAAGATTTATACTCACTTGTTGTAAAACAGCAGTTCTGCCACAGCATCATTTTTTTATCATTTGCATGCCATTGTACAACATAATGCAGTGAAGACTGAATTTATTGATATAATATTTCAATATGGATCCAGTTTACTACCATGCACAATGATACCAAGTGGCTCATGCCAGCCACCAAGCTAATGCGCATGATGACAATAACGACGTCTATCTTTGATCCCTGATTGGCGACTTGTCTCAGTAATGACTTTACCACCAAACTAGGTTTTGCTACAAGTAATTGTGGTGCAAGCAATTAACCCTTTGAAACCCGAGGCAATTTTTTAGATTTCTTTCAAAAACATGGAACAAATTAACAAGAAGTGATGAGACACAACAAAAACAGGAAATGACCTGAAAAAGTGCTAAAAAAAATCAATATGAATAATTGTTTTCTTGAAGTCTCTCCTTTTCTCTCTCTCTCTCATGTATTCGGTAATTTTCAAGTTAATTTTGTCACAGTTTTGCAATTTGTATGACATTTCATGACAAGTTTCAGACTACTGAGCCTCTAGTGCAAACATATATGTCGTCACATGGCAAACATTTCTCATTATAAAACAGTTAAAAGGAGCATTGTGAAGGATTTAGCTTCATCTAGTGGTGAGGATTGCAGATTGTAACTGAATGAAACTGGTTAGAATTCCTTCTGTGTTCATCGTTTAGGAGGTTTTTACCGGGAGCTGAAGTATCCACAGAGGTTTCCTCCTCTTCAAAACAAACGGAACAGGTGATATAAACCACTAAAATCACTGAACAAAGCAGTTTCTCATTAAAAATCAGTGTTTCTCCGATGCTGATCGGCTTATCGGAGACGGGCCACAAGCCCAGCACCTGCTAATGTGCTCACCTATTTCCTCTGCTAACTTAGGATAGAAGATAAGATAAGATTAGCCTTTATTGTCTCCCTGAGGAGAATTTGTCTTGAACATTTGAGAAAACACAGGCGACAGAAACATGTCTCACATCTACTGACTCGTGACAATGTTTTATAGGTATGTGTGTATCTGTTTTTTGTTTACTTTTTTTACATCTTTGTTTTCCCTCACCTCAAACTAAACAAACCAAAGACTTTTTATTTTTCCTCATTTGTGTTTTTGACGTTCTCACCTTCTGCACATCCTGTTTGCATTTGTCCACTTTCTCGTGGAGTTTCTTCTGCTGGTCGGCTGTGACAGAAGCCTCAGTCTTGCCGTTGGCCTCTCGGGCTGCAGCCAGTTTCTCCTCCTTGCAGGCCATGTGGTACGTTTTCTTAGCTGCCTCCATCTGGATGTCCAAACACAGACATTGTCAGCGTCTCCGAACATGATCTAATTTCACCAAATGAACACAAGGGAGTCACATCAACTCAGCTCGGAGTAGGAACGACTTTGTCCAGACACTATACTAGAATTTAATGCGATAAGTAAATATAACTGCAAAAATATTGTTACATGCTTACAGCAATGACCGCAGCCTTATTTTGCAATTTAGGGTAAAAGATCAAAGGCAGTCATGTAACAATACTGTTACTACTTGCTCCTCTTAAGTTTTGTATTTTAAATGTCAATGCAAAAGTCAGGAGTTCATGTTTCCCATGTAGAGCTGAGAAAAGTCTTCTCATATCATACAGGTCCAGCTCCAGAGCAAAGGACTCAAACAACCCCTAAAACCAAACCAGGGAAGGGAAAGGGAAGATTTAACTTTGAACACTGTGCTTTATTAATGGTTTTAGGCAGTGAAGTTAGTACCTACAAAGTGTCTCCTAAGCTGAAGAATCAAGACTTGGTCCACTGACAATTAATTAGTGTCTTTCTCTTTTGCCTCATAGAGTTTTTCTTTGAAATTTCACATGCAAAGGGAGGGTGTTTAAGTGCAGCTCTCAGAGCTGCGGATCAGGAAATGTGCCAGTGAAACCACCATGGGTGCAGCCACAGACAGTGTCATGGAGAGGCTCCAGGATTGGCCTCTAGATGAAATCCTACATACAGTCTACCTCTGTGTTGTTAATCACAAATGGAAATTAAAACTTAAACCCTATTTACACTAGCAACCAGTTAAAGTCTCTGTTTTTGTCGAATTTACTGATATTATCTCTTGGATATGATACTATAGCACTACTAGCCGCGAAGTATTGTGTTAACCTCTTTTTTTTCTTTACAGATACAGTTGGTAACCTCTGTGAAAATAATTGTATGTAAACTTTGATGACACTTTCATTATATTCTGTAAAAACATCACGTCTCTCTTTTGCTTCCTACCGCTTCTAATGGCATTCCCTCAAATCAGACTACAGGGGGTCAGCAACAACCAGTCCAAGCTGAGGACTCTTGGCTGTCAATCATGTCAATCACTGCTTGTGAAGTGCGGTCAAACTCAGCAGAGCTAATCAAATATGAATCAAGATTATTTTACTGCATTGCTTTTTTCTTGACTCCAATATTTTCAGAGACACATTTAGTGTACTGTTTAGCTGTAAAATGAGAAAGTTTGAGACCTGGCTGACATGTTAAAAACAGTTCAACCAAAACAAAACACTGATGGCCAGAGGAAACTGTCTCGTTTTCGAGTTAAACAGTACACTAAAATATGTTTCTGAAACCATCTGAAGGGAGAAATAGAACAGTAACAGAATCATGATTCAGGTTTGATTGATTTGTTCAGCAGGTTGTTTATTTATAGGTGAGAGCAGCCTACTGCTGCTGCAGAAAAAAATACATGATGAGAGCGGTGAGAGTGAACCAAAACAGTAAAATTGTGAGCCTGACACTTAAAAAAACAATTATCAAAAAAAAAAACAATCAATCAAAGAAAATGGGTTTAAAAAAACTTTAAAGACCAGAAAGGGCCTGTGTTACTTGTGTACTGCATTTCCCCTGTATTTTGCTTTTATCATGATATCAAGTTTAAAGTTTGAAATATTGTGAATAGATAGATAAGTGATTAAATGTTGTTGTGACACAGCTGAACACAAGGCAACCTCACAAAGTGAGGACCGGAGAGAACCAGGAAGCAGCTCATTCATGTCTTACATGATTCATGAAGTGAACCTGTTTTGCTACACAGAGGACAAAGACTCAGAGATTCACAGATATTTGTTTCCATCCCCCTCACCTCCTTGAGCTTTTTGGCCCACGGTTTCTGAGCCTTCTTGAAGCCCTCCTCTGCCTCCTTGGCCTCTTTGAAGCCTCCGATCATCTGCTTGTGATAGGCTTCCTTCTGCCAGTTCTTCACTTTCTCCACGTCTTCGTTCAGCAGGTTGTTCTTCACGTCTTGGTGTAGCTCGCTCACCTTTTCTGCCTCGGTCATCACAGCCAGCCAGGCTCTCTCCACAGAGCCGTACTGTGGGCCTGAGGGTCGGACAGAATTATTAATCCCATATAAAATATTTAGTGCAATAACACACAGCCAAATATTACCAGAGAGCAAACAACAAACTGTAAACGAAGCTGTGGCAAATTGAAAAACAGCGTACAAAGTACAAAGTACAAAGTACATTCATTTGTTGAGCCATTTATTTTATTGACCCCCTCCCACACGCTGACCTTTCTCAATGAGCTGTCTCCATCTCTTGGACCAGGCAGTTAGCTGATCACCGTAAGCTTTTTCTATCTTGGCACGTTCCTGCAGGCAGCCCATGAGGTCATTGCAGAGCCGATGGCCATCATCAAATCTCTTGACAGCACGTTTGTAGTTCCCCACCTGAGAACACAGAGATAAAGAGGTTCAAGGCACAGAAAGCAAATCTGATTTTACATATATCACTGAAGAAAAAACATACACAATCCAAATCTACATCAAAATATACAAAACAAACAAAAAACTTGAGAACTGTTTTGTTGCCAGAGGTCACTGCAGAGCCGATGGCCATCATCAAATCTCTTGACAGCACGTTTGTAGTTCCCCACCTGAGAACACAGAGATAAAGAGGTTCAAGGCACAGAAAGCAAATCTGATTTTACATATATCACTGAAGAAAAAACATACACAATCCAAATCTACATCAAAATATACAAAACAAACAAAAAACTTGAGAACTGTTTTGTTATTACAGTCAAGATGGCAGCAAAGATAACAAAAATTGGAGGGTATCCGTCTTACTTTATTGTGTCATAACAAATTGAGTATCGAATTAATCTGCAGATGCATTTATGCACCACAGAGGCATTAATTAATGTGGGTGGGTTGGACACATTTTACCACATAGTGCATGATTTCCAGCACTGTTTTGATTTTGAAGCATATCTCTAAGAGTATCCTGAAATTAATAATGTATTCAATTAATTGCAATTTATGAAATGCTGCAATATTCATGCACATTTTAAATCCAAACATTAAACAGCTCCAGCCACATTTATTTGCTGAATTGAGGCATTGAAGCTAAATGTTTCTGTATGAGTATTCAGAGTTATTATGTCAAAATTATTTGACTGCTTTTCCTTTTATACGTTGCCACCTTAAGCGTACCGCCTTAAAAGAGCAGAGCCAGGCCGTGTGGATCCGCCTCTTCAGTGCCTGCAGGGGGCGTGAGCTCATGGTGCATGATGAAGGGAGGGTAGTGAGGAGGGGGGGGTTGCTCGTGCCTGTGCATGTGTAGTTATGCAATGACATGGGCTTGTGTTTGTGTGTGTATCAGTGTGTGTGTGTGTGTGTGTGTGACTGCTTTAATCCTCTTGAGTGGTGTAATGCAGGCAGACAGATTCTCAGGGATAGACGTCGAGGTAGAGACACAAATACATAGAAACCACAGACTGCGTGTGTATACGCTGTAAATACATACGGCCGTACACATACATACATCACACACGCATATCTCGTGGAGAGCCTGTCTGATGTGTTCACTTGCTGCAGCGCTGCACTGTGATTGGTCCTGACACAAGCATGCATGTGTTTGGTTACTGTTTGAGATGAGAGAGCTGCAGGGAGGCAGTGAGACAGGTGTGCGACGGTATGACTGTTGGCCTGCGTGACAGATTGCCAAGTCACACCAACAACAACAACACGCAGGTGGACTGGTTCTGCACATGAAAACATACCTGAGCTCTTGTTTTTGCACCACAATCAACAGGGTGGTGATTATTTCATGTTTTTTTTTCTATGTAGTTGGTACCTCTCATCTCAGTTGTATCAAACATCAACATTCCTGATGGCAAAACTTGAAAATTGAGTGTTTTTTCTGGCGTTTATAAACCATGAGCTGACCCGAGTTGTTGTTGCTAGTATACAGATGCTATAGGCAGGTGCATGTGGTGAAAGGACGCCTCAGAGCGACTGATGACTGAGGCTCTTTGTCCCTGTCTCTGTGGCTGAGAGCCATGACACAAAGAAGACTCTGTACTGAGGGAATTCATTAACGCTAATTTGGTGCTGGGTAAAAAGTACACAGGCTGAATCTCAGCACAAGAAGTGAGGATAGATTGTATGATGTTTATATTTGCTGTAATGTGTCCTACAACGACACAGTGTGCAATAATCTGCATTATTACATATACTTATAAAAATAGCTGCAATGCTCTTTTAAATAACAATCTGTAGCAAGTTCACATGTGGCACTCACATCTTCAACAATGTAAGACAGTGTTCATTGTGAAATCCAGATAGTTTAAGTAAACGATGGAAACCCATTTACACCAAGAGAATAATTCTTTCATTAGTCTCAATTTCAGTTTTTCACAGCCTGTCATCTTTGTCTGCCAGGGAAATAGATACTCGAGAAGAAATACTAAAAATATGTACGAGGCTGAGTCAAACGAAGTCCGCTGAAGTCCAGTTTATTTGAATTTGTAGCTCATACTTTTGACGTACTATGAGTTTATTTAGTCTGTCACAACAAAGTTTTTTTTTCTTCTCTGCAGGAATGGGCTTCATTATAAACATTAAGGCAGGCTATGGAAACCCATTTAATTACATCAAAGAAGTACATGAGTGTCTTCACAAAATAAGATGAGAAAATGAGACTAATACAAGAGTGTCTGTTTGGATAATTTCTCTTCATTTCTCTCTTGTTTAAAGCTGAATGTGCCAAACCAGTATGCTACTGACAAGTCTAGATAAAACCTAATACTAGCTATAGCTTGTGCACATTTACTAAATTTAACATAGCTGAACCTATGCATTTGCATAAAAAGATATTTAGCCACACTTCTGCCAAATGAAGTGGAAGAACTCCTAATCCGGTCACCTTTAAAAGGTACTTTACCCCCTAAATGACCATTTGTACATCAATTACTCAACCTGTGTTACATAGATGTCATAAAGAAGAATTTTGGTTTTCATGCATGCCTATACAGTGAATGAAGAATCCAAAAACAGAGAAAATTCATTGTGAATTAAAGCCATAGAGACCCACATTTAACAAACAGCAAAACTATAACAGAACATTTTTTCCCACAAACCCCCTCACACAACTCCTACAGTATAATCCAAGTCTCATTTGTCCTATTGTATGCTCAGTTAACGTGCATTTTCACTAAAGTCTAGATTGTTTTTTTTTTAAGGGTTTGGTTATGCAAGTTTTTTATTGGTATTTATTAGATATTTAACATTTTGATTAGCACTGGGGCACTTTTATCATTTCATCTCTTGTCTTCTTGTCATGTATTATCTGGTATGTTGTCTGTGATGTCTGAAACAGTGTCAATAGATGCCTTTTACTTTCTACTGCAAACCAAATCTACCTCCAGGTAGAAATAAAGAGACCTAGACCTGAACACCTTACAATTTAAAACAGCATAAACAGGGCATGTGCACAGACAGTTCATGTGGCAGTGTTTGAAATAGCAATGCGTTGGCTGAAATGTGTGAAGTACTGAGGAGTGATGTTTTGATATGGTTTTGCTGTATTTAAAATGCCGATCCCTTCCGATTCGTCAAGACTTTTCTCTGTTTTTGGATTATTTCCTCACCGTTTTATTCCAAAATTCAACGTTATACAGGGTGAGAGATTTGGACACAAAAGGTCATTTGAGGGACGAAATATTCCTTTAAGAAGCTCTTAATTTAAAGCAATAGTCTGACATTTCAGGGAAATATGCTTTGCAATGGCAGGCTCAAACGATTGATACCGCTCACATATCTGCATGTTAAATGTGAAGCTACAGTCAGCAGCTGGTTAGCATAGCTTAGGACAAACAAGGCAGATTTGAGCATGGTATCAATCCTCTCATCGTAATCTCTGCAAGATTGTTTTCACTTTGAAGCGTATGACCATGCTGAATTTTTGTGACCCTCTGCCTTGAGCCTCAGTGGGTATAGAGCAGCTTTGCTACAACTTCTGAGACAAATTTTCCTGTAAAACCTTGGTGACACAAATCTAATTTCCATGGTTTCAGTGTTTACTCTGTGGGGTTTCAAAAGTCACACAAGACAAAGAGAAGAGTAAAAGTTTTTGGTTGCAGGTTGAAAATCTATCAGAGCAGACATGAGGGTGTTGTCCGTACCTCCCAGAAGCTGTCCATAGTGTCGTCACTTCCCGCACATTCATCGTAGGAGCCAGACATTTTCCTGGATGTGGCAAATCACTCTAATGACTAAACCTGTTCTCTGCAGCAGAGCTGGGTTCCTCATGCACTGAAAGACAAAAGGAGAACAATGTGACTAAAAATTACACAAATACAGGGACAAAGAAGTACAATGGATGTGCACAAGCAGACATCAGAAGGCCAAACACTGAAAAGCAACTTAGCAATTTTTTTTTTCCCTGGCAACTGGAGGAAACCTTTCAGTGTTCAGTGGGCTTTTATTTGAGACGTTTATAATAATGAGATAAAAATAGTCTTCTTCACCATGCATACAGCGCCGTGCCCTGAGGAGTGAAACGGGGCATCTTATATTGGCGTGTCCTAGAAAAAATACCAGAGAGAGTGGAGCATCACGGCCATCACACAGCTCTGACCCTGAATCCTTGTGCACCCGTGCAAATACTCATTCATCTGACACATTACATCTGAGAAAGATAAAAACACACGTATGCTACACATACTACACTGTGTGTAGCAGCCCTGAGTGCACCTTGGGTGTAAAAATAGAATCTTGCAATTGCCACTACTATTTCTATTACTACTTATATTACCATTGTCAATATATCCAGCCAGATCTGTCCTTCCTGGCTGCATTACAGTCAAGATGGCAGCAAAGATAACAAAAATTGGAGCATATTTGTCTTACTTTATTGTATCATAACAAATTGGGTATCAAATTAATCTGCAGATGCTTCGGTTCGAAATGAGATGAAATATTTCCATTAAAGTCAGTTTTTGAGCCACAACAAAGGCTTAATTGTGGCATGCAACAAATTGGGTAAAGTTTGCTGCTTTTAGCTGAGATGAGTTCCAAAAAAACTTGCAGCCCCTACCAACCAGTTAAGAGGAGTAGGGAGTCAGCAGTTAATGATTGAATAAAACTATCAATAAAGCAGATGTACATAAAAGATTAGGCTGATTAGTCCAGTAGTGTCTAGTTTGTGAGATTAGCTGCAGACAGAAAGAAACAAACACTCAACAGCCAAATGCATCATCCCCTCCAGGATCGTAGGCAAAGATAAAAAAAGAGATTTTCAAATCAAAATTCCCCCAAATTCTCTAATACATTTGTTTTCTGATTAAATTTAAGGCCAAAAAGAACTGTGTGATTGCAACCCTGAAATAACTACACTGAAACAAGATCAACACACTTATTTTTACACCTATGGATGTCCTTTAATGATGTGGTTTAATCACCTCTTACTTGATAACCCCTACAGAACAGAGTTCCTGCTGGATTTCCTCCAGCGTTTAAGGTGATTTATATTTATTTGTTTGACGTCTGGTCGATATCTGACCACCATGGTTAAAACAGAAGAGACTGCAAGATGCTTTAACAGTATTGAACTCAGTTTGAAGCCTAATCTATTTTGCTCACATGACTAATGGCTTTCCCCTGACAGAGAGCTCTTCATTGCAGTGCAGCAACCAATATGACAATACAATATGTTGTACGTGTCTAATAATAAGGAGGCTCTGTTGATAGTGACATGATGTCCTGGTCTTAACAATTAAATGCAGCTGATTGTGGTTATTATCTACTTCTGCACACGGCCCAACAAAATTTTATTATAGCTTTTAATTAAAATGATAACGAGTTTTTTTGTAAACGTTTTTAAGAGCACAGTGCAATAATTGATTGATTCTTAGTATGCACGGTCCAAATTAAGCGTTAGTTAAGCGGGCTAGATAGAGGTCAGTGCAAATGAAGGATGACTCGTGGCCATTTCAGATTACAAGCTGAGTCTGCAGTCTTCACTTTGCTGCAGCACAAGGAATATTTTGTTCAAATATTACCAGCACTCTCCATGCTCCATCCTTCAACTTCCTTCTGCAGTCAAGTGCAAACTCATTCCTGCAACATCCTTCATCCTGGAATGAGTCATGAAAAATGACTCTCTGCGTTAAGCTCAATTTAAACCGGCCTGACCTCACTTCCTTACACAGAATGTAACAACATAATCGTCCTTGTGAGGAAAAAGGAGAAACTACAAGGTCAGCTTATGATCAGAAAGTATTTTTAGTCGCAGTTAACACACTCCGTTTTCACTCAGGAACGACTCATCAAAAATGTTATCGGGGGAACATTAGTACCCAGTGTGATTGGTTCTGTTTTCAGCTGCAGAACAGCCCATCTATTCGTGCTCGCTCAGTGTTTCCACAGAACATTGACCGATTCAGCCAAGCTGTGTTTTATCAAAAGGCCTCGGTTAGTGCTCATAACACCAGTCTGTGGGGCTCCTAACAGGCCAGGCTTTCAGACACTGGCTATTTCAAGAGTGCACAACACAAAAGACCAGAGACCAGAGACCAAAGAACTATTACATGATTTGGCAACTTTTCTCTCAGTGTCTGAGTCAGAGGCATCTCCAGCCTTTCAGTCACACTGGGATCAGAAGCAAAATATTCTTCTGGTAATTCACCTTTTTTTTCTGAAAAGAGGAGTAAAAAAGTTATGTCTACCCTTCTGCCATATTGATTATTATATTTTTTTTGCTGAACATAGAGGATTAATAAAGATTTTGCTCTCCAAAAATTGACAGATGATATCCAATCCAGACCTATAAATCTCGATCATTATCTACAGAGTACAGTACAGCCAATATAGACATGACAAAATCTAAGTTTATATGAACACACTTTTACATGTTTATACAAAAACTCCGGCAAAGATCTCCTCTGTATCCCTCCGTCACTTTATTGTAGGTCTGCATGAATTGTTTGAAGCTTCATTCATGATATTCAGATCCTTCATTCTGACTAACACAGTTGCAGATAAAGATTAGGCTACACTCGTATTATTAGAATTATACTCTTTGTAAAGATTGTGTGATTCATTCATTTCCAATAACTCCAGAGTGCTGTTAAGTCCCAAATCTTTTCCACAATTCACAACATGTTTTATTTGACGAAGTATTCTGCTTCAATCCATATGTTTGGTCTTTAGTTGGACTAGCCCGTACGCTTTAATGCTTCAATAGTAGCCATGTTAATGGACATCCATTAACATGGAACGCTTCATTTTTTAAATTTGTTTTTTCACCAGTAAATTGGTGGAGGAAACTGAACTTACTATCACCCCCCGTACCAGGTGTTTTGTTGAAGCATTGGATATTTGCAGGTAGTATCACTGAAGCTCTCAAGCCTCCAAAACGGTATTTGGGACAGCCCTAACATTGAGCCTTTAAAAGCAACATTTTCACTTTTGTCAAAATACTTTTTGCTCTCAAAGACAGAGGCATGCCACAGGCTATTTTTTGTCATATCACTGCAATCTTTTTTTTTAATGTTTTGTTGTATTGCACTAAGAACTAAAAAGTAGAGACTTGGAAAAACGATTTATTCTAAATTGCCCATTACATTTGTTTTATGCTTAAATTAAGTTTTAAAAAAAAAAGGAATCGTGTATTTGCAATCCTGAAATAGAACAGAAATACAAACACTGAAACAAGACCAACACAGCTATATTTACACCTATAAATGTCCTTAAATGATGTAGTTTAATCACCTCTTACTTTAAAAACCCTACAGAGGACACAAAGGGAGGCACGCAGCTGTGACCACAGGGCGGTTTTGCATTAATATAACAGCACCAATAATCATATTTACTCATTAAAAAGAAGTTGACTGAATAAAAGGAGACTCACTCATTTAGTCTGATGAGTACTTTTATTCAAATTAAGGGTTTTGTTCATAGATTGTTTAGAGTTTATCATCTAAAGCTTCATTCTTTGGGACAAGCTCTGAGTAACACCCTTCTTGAAAATGGGGACACGGGAAGACCCCTTTCTGCCAATCCACACAACACCAAAGTGATACATTAGCCACCCTCCTAACCTGCCCGATAAATTCAAGAGCTGGCATCAATGAAAATAATTTATAACAATAAGGAGACATTCGATTACCACACTGACCTCTGCTGATGAAATGGACTCAACCCCTACATCACCAAACTATTCTCCCTGTCCACACATAGAGGACATACTGCCTCCACTCAAAGTAAGAGCTGTGTAAAGGAATGGTGACTCTTTGGAAAAGACTCTCACTCGTTTTAATCGATAGAATTAGTTCAGGAGATAGATACCACTCACACAAAGCCTGTCTGCGTTTAAAGGTAACAAAAGCTGCCAACCAGCACCTCTAAAACTCACTAATTAACACACTGTTCATTTAATTTAGTTGTTGTTTAATCAGTACAAAAACCAAAGTGTAAAAACAAGTTTTGATAGCTTCATATTGGCCGTGCAGACATGAGTGTGGTATTGATCCTCTTATCTAGAACTTGGCAAGAAAGCAAATAAGCCCATTTCCCAACATGCTGCGCTATTCCTTTTTTTAATAAAAGCATTTTGGGAAATTTCCCAGTCGGACTCCCCATTGAGGACGATATTCTTTTGACAGTTGGATGTGGTGAGCAGATGCTTTCTAACATGTATGTACATATGTAACCAGTAGGTGATTTGTTGATTTTAGGGCTGTCAAACAATTCATTTTTTTAATCGCGAGTAATCACAGAATTTCTATAGTCAATCGCAATTTAACCTAACTTTGGAGCATTACTCAGCCCCCTTCTGAGAGGCTACCATTACATGGTTGGTAACATTGATTTCACTTAGCCTTGTAGATTTATATGATACCAGTATCATCACTCTAGCTTTAAATCAGAAAGATGGAAAATGTTGGACAGCGATTAATGTGATTTAAAAAAAAAAACTGACCTTGTTAATTACAGACTTTAATTGCATCGTGATCAACATGTTAAAGCTGACAGTCCTAGTACATTTGTAACAGGAAGGACTGACTATTTGTAAGTCATCCTTTTACCATCTAATGTCTAAATTGCGTTATGATTCAGTGAGTCAGAGTCATATGAAATATTATATTTTCTGTGCCCTCAGACATACGTTTGAACTGTTAGTGTGAAGAATTAACATGATGTTTATTCTTAATGTAAAGCTCAGCTTTTGTTGTCCAATTTCTCTTTTCAGAATGCGCCATGTAAAATTACTTTTCCTCTGACTTACTTGTTTCTGTGACTGTTCATTCACGCATGTGTGTATCTCACTTGTCTTTGATTGGCTGTGTAACATGATGTGACATAATTCAATGTATGCAACTGGTCTTTCATTCGCTTAAGCAGTGCTACAACTGCTGTGCAGGTTAAAATAGAAATGCTCCGTCATAACTGAGTAGTTCTCATCATTAAATGGTTGTAAGTCTGGATCTGGATGGTACATTGTAAAACTGACTTCCCCTTCTGGGATAAAGAAAGTTGTTTGAACTGAAGTGGAACAGCACAAGAGTCCAGATCCAAGGGATGGAGAAGGATGGCAGGTTAACAAGGTTGTTTTGCTAACAAGGGGGATGGCCTTCACCCTCAAATTACCCACTTTGTCAAACCACTGGAATCAACACTTGTAAATCCACTTGCAATGATATGTGCAGGTGTAGATAAGTCAAACAAACTGGCTCATACCACTTTCTGTTGTTCTGTGTTTATTCAGTTTGCATTCACTAAACAGGAAAAATTCCAAAAAGCACATTTGCTCAGCTATGATGACAATCATGCGTTTACTTGATGAGATTAGTCTGAGGATCTCTCCTCTGTAAACACAGACACAATAATTTAAACAGCACACGTTTGAGACACCATCTGTCTCAAATCCATACCTTGTAGGTAAAAATATTAGTTAAAGAAATGTTTGAGGAAAAAACTCACTAACGAGTCATATGACACAAAAACATGACTACGTGATAAAAGAAGGCCTCATGCAGCTAAGCAGCCCCAAAGTAGCATGTCTTAATCTCAACAACAAACAAACACCATTGGTCCAGCTACCTGTCCATCAGTCCAGCCCTCCAATTAGCTTTTGCATCCGTGACTACACACCTGGTGACATAAAAGTCAGTTAATCTGCGGCACAATGCCAGAATCCCAGCTCACTACGAAAATTGATGCATGCAGAGGCTTAATTTAACCAAAACTCACACACTTAAACCAACACACGCTTGATGGCATCTAGAAAGCACTTGGATTAAGACGATAATTCCCAGTGGTCTGTAGCATGGATGATTATATGTAAGCTGAAAAGACAATGGGTGAGGAAGCTTTAAATTTGTGCAAAGACAATATGGAAATTGAAGTCATCATCTTAAATTCACTGGACTAAACAAAGGAGACAGAATAAACCACAGAGATGTGTCAGTTTTGGTCCATTATTGGAGACTGTCGTGTGTCACATGAGATAGATAACCATGAGGAGTAGGAGTGGTAAGCATTTTGTAGAAAGGGGCCTTATACTTATAGATATTGAGGTCAATCCACCTCTATGACTGTGAACACACCTCCCATTCTCCACTGTATTAACTGGTAAGGAAATCAGAGTAAAGACAGAACACTATTTCTAATATTACTCAGGTTTTAGTTGAACAAATTTGAAATAAATGGGCCAGAATAATGAATTGGGCTGCAAAAAACCCCCCCAAAATATTGCATACAGTAAGTAAAATATATTAAAAAAAATAACAGCTGGTCTGTACGAGACACAGTCATCAATTTGGATTACTCTCTCTTTTTGAAACTGTTAACTGCCCACTCACTGACCACAACACTCGCTGCTGTCAAAGTGATCCCTTTTGTTACTGAAAGTCTTTTAGGAGTCTGTTGTGACTGCAGAGGCGGCGTTGTTGCCTCCAGCTGACAAAATACTATAATTCAAACTTTTGCACATTTCTAAGTAAACACTGCTCTGCACATGCACTTACCACGGTTAGCTCCATCATTAAAAATAGAAAAAAAAAACAATCCCAAAATTGAAAATACAACTCCCTTAAAAGATTCCCGGCAGATGTATGATTTGTAGTCCAAATGTGTCCTTTCAGACTCTTACTAATGTCTTGCAAATATTATTTTTGCAGCTTTGACCTCTGTGGCCAAAGTGGACCCAGAGCGGACGATAAGTCTGACCAAACCAGCATGTCTCAGAGGCTGAGGGATAATCCTGCAGTGTGCCACTTGAATAGCTTTAGAGGGGGAGGGTGCTTGTGAGGAAGCAGAGCAAAGACATGGATAAGACGAATGAGACAGAGATACAAAAAGTGGAGAGAGACATGTTGATATGAACCTGTAATTACATTATTCACTGACATGATAGCAGTACACAGGAATGTTTGTTTCTGCATGGTGACACATGCATTAGAGTTTGTGCAGAGGGGACACATTACAAAGACACTTCACTCCTGTGACTTGAGTTCACAGCAGCAACAACATTCAACTACGTGCTGCAGGTTCCTGATGAACATGAATGCTTTCAAGAGAGTTAAAGAGAGCCCCTGAGCCAGGTGAGACAAATGTTCTTGACACAGTCAGATGGTCCAGCGCTGGCAAACCTTTCAAAGCACTGAATGGGAACCACAACAAACACGTAAGCTTGTTACTGTAAGAAGATTTCAGAGAGATGAACTAACTTTACTCCAGCACACTACCAGGCTCACTGTGTTCTGACTGATTAGACAACAGCAATTCAAAGACGATGCTGACCTAATTTAGTTATTTATTCCCCCTCTCTTTATTCACGTAATCAGATGCACTTAAACTTTAAGGTTTAGGATGATATTGGCAGAAATGGAAGATAATATAATAAGTATGTTTTCTTTAGTGTATAATCAACTGAAAATAAAACGTTGCTTAGAAAGAGCTGTTTCTAAATGCACAGGGAGCAGGTACTTGTCTATGAAGATTGCCATGTTGCACCACCATGTTTCTGCTGTATCCCAGAATGTACAAACTAAACACCAGCTCTAGATAGGGCCATCCGAATTTTCGAGTCAGCCACTGTAGTTAGCAGCCCCTCTGCAACAAGTGTTAGAAAAAAACTTTTTATATTCAGTTGCTTTATTTATTGTTTTTACCTGTTTAAATCACTGGGTCAGTGTGTTTTGAAGAGAAAACTGCAGATAATTCTGCTCCTGATAAAAACCACCTGAATGTCTGGATTTTAAGTTACTGGACACATTAGCAGGGGCTTTGCTAGCAGCCTGTCTAAGACATGCTAACCAGCGTTGGATTTGTAAAATAAAACTGCTTTATTCAGTGTTTTAACTTGTTTTAATCATCCCTATATTAATCCTTATAATAATCCTTATATTTTGGAGAGGACAAGATCTTTGCAGCTATTTGGATTACTGTCAAAACCTCCTGAAAGTCTGGATCAGAACAAAGGTGAGCACACATTAGTAGCTGATGGGTTCGCAGCCCGTTTCCAAAATGCCAAACAGCGTCGAAAAAACATAGATGTGTAACAAGAAAGTGCTTTATTCAGTGATTTATTCTGTTTGTTATAGAGAGGAAAGGAACTCTGTGGATAACTCAGCTCCTGGTAAAAAACTCCTGAAAAATAAACACTGAAGGAATTCTAACCAGGAGAATTTTCAGCTGGTTGCAATCTGCAATCTTGACCAGAAGATGCCACTAAATCCCCCTAAATCTTACACACTGTTCCTTTAAAATGAATCTGGCATGTCAAACATTTTAAGAAGTAACTTAATTTAAAGCTCTCAGTTGATGCTTTAATATATAGTTTGTTTACGATGCATTCTGGCTGTTTGAGGATGTTTGATAAGCACAGCATGTCCTCCTCTTCGACTGACTGAGTAAAGGAGGACACACAAGGGGAAAGACGGAGGGAGGTCTTTCATTGAGATACGGGCAAGGAGAGAGTGACAGAAAGAAACCGAGCGAGACAACAGCGGCAGGAAGGCGAGGGGGAGATAAAGATTGAGATGGAGGCAGGCCAGGGAGGGACGTGACAGGAGAGGTAGGGGAGGCACGACAGCTGGGATGAGGTGCAGGCAGTAAGCTCAGGCCACAGCATGGAGCTGCTCAGACAGCCAGACCGTTCCTGAGCAGAATAGAGGAGAGCCATGGGGCCAGAACGGCAGCTGAACACATCAGGACAGAGATGTGATTCATCTCACGGTGCAGCGCAGAATAAGCAGGCTGTTGGATGTTGCCAGGAGACAGAGCTGCCTTGTGCAGACTTCACACACGCCGTAACAGCCCAGGCCGTCATTAAGCTGACCATGTGACCGGCGCTTTAGACAGCAGCAAGAAGGCTGGTTGGGTGACGCAATGTCAGCTGTCCATCCCATAATCAACAGACGTCCTCCAGAATGTGCATGCACCAACAAACACGGGAGGGGAACTTGTGAAGTATGAGCGCAAAACAGGGACCAAAGAGGAGAGACTATTTCCAAAAAGATGCCACAATCTGAGCGAGATAAAAGAGTGCAGATAGAGAAAGAGGGGAAGTGAGGGAAACCCAGTGAGGGTGGAGGGTGTTGTGTTATTCATCAGCTGAACGTGTTTGCCGTGAGTCTTTTTCTCTGCTTGCTGAGGCATAGAGAAGGAGAGTCAAATCTGAATGGATTTGTTGATCCAAATAGGGAGTCTGCAACCAAATTTAGGGAGAAAACCTAACCACATCTCCTCTCTCTCCTATATCAGCTAACTTTAGCTGAGACAACAGAGGAAAGCCCCTGAAACAGAAGTATATGTAGACAGATTGTTTTTTTTTTTTTTTTAACATTTATTTGTTAAAGGTGACCTATTGATTTCATTTTTTGTTTTACACTTGTATTTTGGATTTCAAATACTTTATTTATATACTTTCTAAACTTTATTTTTCACATGATATCTGTGCTGGAACACTTGCATTCACCCTCTGTCTGAGACACTCGTTTTTGGGTCTGACTCTGTAAGCGCCCCTCCAAAAAGTCTCCATAGAAAAGGATTTCTGTATCTCTGCACCATCACAGAGGTTGGGGACTAACCCTAACTGCCTCTGACTCTGACAGATTGGCATAAAAAAGTACTAGCCAATCACAGCATATAGTAGTGTTGTAAAAAATGGATATTTATCAATACTTAACAATTCTGAAAATTTAAAACAGTTTTAGTATTCATTTTCCGCTGTATCGATGCACCAGCACCCTCTCTAGAGCCTCGCTGTCTTGTAATGTTTACTACAGTCATTCTGCTGTTCTCTGCTGCTAACCGGGAAAATACAAGTCGCTGTGTGAAAACAGAGAGAGAGAGATAGGGAAAGTGTGTGTATCAACTGCGTGTGTGGGAATGCGGCCCTCTAAAGCTCACAGCAATTACCTTGTGTGTGTGTGTGTGTGTGTGTGTGTGTGTGTGTCAGTTTTTCCCCACAGCATCAAAAATGGTACCATGGTATCATATATCTTATATTGTATAGTAGTAGTAGCCAATCACAGTACGTTATGGCACTGGGCAAACACTCTTGGGAGAAAAAAAGCACAGGGAATAACTGTAACAGAGTATATTGGCACTTTCTACAGAGAAAAATCATAAGTAAAAGCTTCTAAACCAAAATCTTCACAACCAGACATGTTCCCGTAGGAATATGATCTGAAATCATTCTGAAATTAATCACAACCAAAATTGTGTTTCCCTGAGGTTAACATGTAGCTACTTATAGCAGTGTAGGCTCTGTATGTAAACACTCGCAGTCAACTGTGCATTGAGCAGATGAGCATATAAATCATAAAGTCACAATGTTGCACACAGGGATTTCTTTTACAAACATTTAGCTCATTATTTTAAACTTTGGGCTTGTATGAACATCCTACAATTTAACATGATATATTTGACAGACAATAAGGCAAAACAAAACAGGTCCCCTTTAAGAATCATTGCGATTAGCAGAACAAGTAGAAAATCAATATAAGCAAGGACAAAAAGTGTGCTACCCATGTGGCTTTCCGCAGTAAGGAAATAATCACTCACAGCACTTGGGTATATTTAGTTTCACCACTGCATACTTGAATAAGATGAGGGTGGCACTCTTATAACCTGCAGCAAGACGTCACTTCCAATCTGTCTCCAACATCAAACTCAGACATTCTGCAGATTAATATTTCTTCATAACAACAGAAGAGGAACTGATCAAATATACATTCCAGTCAGATTTATAATGTCAGGTATTTTGACGAAGAATCCCCATCCAAAGAGGCCTGTGCAGTGCCGGCTAGCTGTGTGTTTCATGATTTCAAGCAAACAAGCGCAGGATGACTCAGCTATCTGATTATGAATGCCTCCAGAGGTGCTCTGAGTGCACAAGAATCAAGTTTCTACATCCCTGTTTGGTCTTTGCATTTGAGCATGTGTGAGAGTGAGAGAGGGGTGCTTTCCTGTGGCCTATTTTCAATCAATATCCACTTTTTTTAGCTGTGTGAGTTAGCCAGGTGTGCCACTGTTCATCTAACAATCACACACAAATTCGTCAGCACTGGGATGTAAATAACAAAAAAACACATTAATATTATATGTCATGGATTTCTGTGGGGAAATGTTCTCTTCCTCCTCTACCACCCGCCAGGGAGGTCAGAGGTCATGGTCAGCTGCAGGTCATATGGAGCTGGTAGGGATTGTCATCTGACAGCTCACAAAACAGTTTGTACGCTGATTCAATCTCCAATGTCTCGTTTGATACAAGGACTATCCAATGACAGCAGAGCGCTGAGGTAATGCACTGCCACAATGAAACATCCTCTTAGAGTAACTGTTGCAAACTAAATGTAAACAAAGACTAGGTATGTGCAATGTCATTTAACACTGAAATAAAAATCAACTCAATTAAAAAAACAACATGAGCTCGTCAAGCTTGTTTCTTAAGCAGTTTATCAAAATAATGTAATAATAACACAAGACTTTGGATTTTTTTATAACATTATATTGATGGAAAGACTGTTTTTCTGCAGAAATGGAAGAAACCTGGAATTGAACAGATAAAACCTGTGGACAAACGTCTAAACTGGGAACAGTGGCTATGAATCGGATTGACGTACACAATAATTATCATTTAACTTCATTATACTGTGCATGTTATTATTTTGGTGCTGTGCCTTATAATCATGGACCAATTTTATAAAATCATGGTGTACATGCTTATTTCTTAAAAAATTGAATAAAATAATCTTTTTTTGTTTTGTTTTTTCAATTGAATTTTTCTTAAAGAGAGTGAGCACAATCAAATTAACAAATGACCCACAAGATATTTAAAATGAAAATCCTAACAGGAAAAAGAACAAATGTTGTCTCCCACTAGAACATCTGACTATGTAATAGTTGCCAGGACAAAATAATAATAAATCAAATGGGCACTGACAATTTTTTTTTGTTGTATTGTTCATTTCTACATCCATGGATGCATTACTTCCGTTATTATGTTGTGAATACTTTTAAAATATGCATTTAAAGAACACTATGTAATACTATACTTAGTGTATTATGTAATACACTAATGCTTAATGAATGGATGGTTAAGGCACAAAAAGCACTTGGTTATGTGTAGGAAAAGGCTTAAAATACCTTGTTTTTGGGGCAAAATCCCTGCTGAAAATGCAGGGATGTCTGGGAAAAAAACAACAACTACAAGTTGTGCCACAATCCCAGCTGGAAAAACAGCAATGGGTATTTATACAACACCCATATTTGGTACAAATAAGGCTGCTGATAGCACTGGAATGGCTCACTAAAACACATCTGATTTTGTTGTTTGTTAACTCATGTACGACGTCACATGAAATGCCAACATTTTATTCAGAGGACTGAGCTAGAAATAAATAATCACAAAATGACTTTGGTTTTAGATCTTTGGCTCAGAGATGCAGAAATGTTTGGGCATGAATGGGCCTTTTTCAAGTTTAAAACCACAATAATATGAAAACAGCCAACCTATACACTCCATGCAGGAATGATCACTGAATGAAAGTCAACACAGCCATTCAAACAGCTCTATTAGGCTGTAATGAGCAGCATGTTAATGTTGGCATGGTAACACACTCACAGTGACACAGTGTTAACATGTTTCGTTGTTAACATTTGGTAATCAGCACAAACACGAAGTAAAGGTTAAGTTAATGGGAATGTCATTAGTTTTGCACTTTGATGATGAAGTGAGATGTTAGAGGGTAACCAAAGTCATTGCAATTCATCCTGAGGCGAAAATAATTATCTGCACTAAATTTCATGGAAAAACAATGAATAGCTGAGGAGATATCTCAGAAAAGACCAAAGTGGTGGAACAACCAACACTGCCATGCCAAAAGTCACAAAGAAACACACCTACAGACAAAAATGTGGAGTCTTACCCATTAACTAAGTGACATTCCTGACACAGCGTTATAAAAGTTTTGTCCTTCCCTTATCATAACTTGCAAAAGTCAGATTTTATGTTATTGTGCTCCCGTAAATCTAAATACTGTAACACCTCTTAAAACAATGCAAGTATATAATTTTACATTACTGCCTGCTTTAACTATCAGTGAAAGGCTGTAAAACGCCTACTACGAATTTAATGAGGCCCTCAGCCAGATCAATCAATGAGCCATTGTAGTGATGACACGACTCACTGTCTCTCTAACCTTGTTAACAACTATCACTACAAATTAGACACTGTGCAGATATAACTGTAACTCTGTAACTGACTCTGTAACTACATGGCTGTTTTCAGTTTTATTGAGAATGTGTGATTTCCAAAACAGTTGTTAGAAGCAGCGATAGTACAGTGGGTGGTGTCTGCTCATCCAACCAGGTCTAAGGAGGGCTCACCTCACAGTGAAAGAGATTATTTAACATCTATTATACTTGAAAAATAAGGTCCTACAGAGGATTGAATGGGAGGTGTCATAATGTTTCAGTTGTCCAGGGATCCAGAGGTAAACGTTATATTTAATATCTGCTGAGACACAATGAGGTTACTGGCTGCTGGAACATTTCCAAACTCTTGGACGGGCATGAAACTCCCTGTTCAACCATAAAATTCCAAAAAAGGCATTGAAGATATTTGAATAGTCACAGATACAATACTAAAAACTTTTGTGCCTCATGCACATTCTCATCAGCTCGCATTAGGACATCCTGGTACTTTTTAGATAAGCTAGCAAATTGTGACCTGAAAAATTGTCTAACAAGCCTTTTAAAACCTGTGTCAACATCACTTCTCTTTTCCTGCGCTCAGATGCCTTTCAAGTATTTAACTCGGAGCAAACTGGTTTGATTTCTTTCAGAAACATGAAAACAAAAAGCAATGAGCAATTATAAGAAATTAGTAGCAGCATGAAACACTGCTGTGCCCAAGAACAGCCTCACAGCGCCACTAGCATGGCTGCCCTTGTTTCGATACATTCAACATCAATTACAACATGATTTCTTGAAAAAAATAAATGTAAAATGTAAAATTATCCATGAGAAACGCATATTTCGCGTATTGAAATCTTGAATTTGTCCACACAGCTACCCTACTGATCTGCCCATGCCAGACACTTTGTGAGGATATGTACCAAAAATCCCTTTTTAAACAGTGAGAGATCCCCGGCAGCAGGAAACAAACAGAAGGACAGAGAGAGACTATTGAATGGATGGTCACTGGACCCCTCTACAAATTTGGTTTTTGAGCAGAAACATACATTTTGGGGCAGCACCTATAAACACACACAAACACTTGCGACTGAGATTTAACACGCCGTCCCGAGCGCTGCTGCAGTGGTTATGTAACTATCAAGCCTCATGCCACAAGCCTCCTGGTGACAGCGTGGCGAAGACAGGGGGAAAAAACGGCCGGGGGAGGGCAGCGAGAGACGGACAAGAGAGGCAGAGCAGAGTGGAGGAGGGGGAGACAGACATATTGTGATGGGTGGTGATGAAGGAATGGACTGCAGACATGCAGCAGCAGCTGTGAGATGGAGCAGAAAGGATGGAGGCTCTGGTTCCAGTCCAGTTTTTCCCGATATCACAGAAAGAGGGAGCAGGGTAAGGGAGGGAGTAAATGAGCAAGGCAACAGTCAATCTGGGAATGCTGCTCTTTCCGCCTTCTTACTGTTTAGCTGCCTGATGCTGCACTGAATACTGATGAGCTACCTACAAACGCACTGCCTGAACATGTAAACATGAATTTATGAGACGAGAGGAGAGTGGGAGGTGGAGTTACTGAAAAGAAGAGAGCACCGCTGATTATTTTAACTAAAAAGGGTTATGCAGTGTATATCTCACTGGTTGCCCCCATCAACAGCCGAACTTAAATGCATTTTCATTTACCGAAAACAGCCCCGAGGCTTGTTAGTAACAGCTTTTGGTTCACTTTCCAGAGTAATGGCTATACATGTAACTTCTAAATGAAATGTTTTCATACTGACTACGAAAGCCAGTCGGAGACTCAATGTTCCCGATAATAAAATGTATCTTTGCTTCTAGTCTCTATGTGGGAGGGAAGAGAGAAGGGGCTGCTTACACAGCAAAATAAAAATCTCCTATCAGCTGCTTTCACTTTGTTTTTAAAAGGTAATAAAAAGCTTCAAAAAACATTTTCCAAAAAATAGTTCACCGACACCATCTTGGTTTAGCTTGCTTGCATGCTAATATATGCTCACTCACTCTTTAAATATATGTGCAGTCATCAGAAGAAAATGTTGGCGTTGTATGTTTCTGCATATCAATGTACTGTTCAAAACCAAGAAACAACATAACCTTTTTTTGTTTTAGTTTTTTTTGCAAGAAATTGGTGGCATTTTCAGCTGTGATTGTGCTGCTCATAGCAGGTGTTTTATCTTAACCTAACCATAACCAAGTGTTTTTTTTTCCAAACATAACCACATGTTAACCACAGTGTTGATGAAACTTAAAGTTTCAAAATATCCACTTCATGACCATGTATAAATGTTACATTTCTTTGGTTTTGAGAAACGTACAATGCCAGCATTTATTCTGCTGACTGGGTTGTAAATACTGACCACCAACATGGTGACAAGATACCGCCCTCAAAGTGCCGCCCACGAGTCAATATATTAAAAAAAGTCAAATGGTGTGTCGGATATAGTATCAGTGCAATAAATATTTCCTTGATACAGGTAAATGAACCACTGAGACCTCTCAGGTCTTCTGGGACAGGTCTGCTTTGTGTCCCCAAAGTCAAGAGCTTACATGGAGAAGCAGCATATATTTTGTATGCACTACATAACTGAAACAAACTCCCAGAAAACAGCAGGTCTGCTGAAGGCCGAAGACTTTTCTGTTTGCTGCTGCCTTTTTAAATATCAAATATTCATTCATTCCTTACACTGCACTGTAAAATGTATTCTTGTATTTTATAACTGTCTCAATATATTTTATTTTGTTCCTCTGACTCCTTGTCTTTTTATCTGTATGAAATATCCATTTACGACGTATTTCTTTTGCACGTCTCAATGCTTTTTGAGCACAGTGCAGATGACTATACTTTTACATGCTAATGTTTTTTTTTTTTAATCTGTTGACATAGTTGTCTGTTTACTTTTCTGACAAATGCTGAACAGTACGTGACAAATTTCGTAAAGGACTAATAAATATCTATGCCTATCTATGTAATGCCATTCACTCCTAGCATGCATGCTCACTTACAAATTCTTGCTGTCCTTGTCTGTGGCCAACAATTGAGACACCAGCTGTTCTTTCAGCTGATCACAGTTAATCAATAGCACAGTGACACACTTTCACTGTAAGCCTATCATCTTGCTGCTTCTTCTTTTAAATATGACTCTCTTCCTTTAGTGCGTTCATGCTGCAGTTGCGTACACCCTCCACATCCCCATCATCACCTAGTCTTTGCATATTTATCATATTTATCAGTCTGAGAAGAGTCATCAGCCACCAACAACAGTGTCTGAACTCCAGACGCCCCTCAATTACAAAATCTCCCTCTGGAGTCTAAGTCTTTCTGTCAAATCTTAATGATCCCATTACCTGTTAAGCCGTACACCTGTAATCTGTAATAATTATCTTTACTTCATTCACCTGTCTCTCCTGATTGAAATATGATCATGATAACAGGAACCTGACAGGAGAACACAAGCAACAACACCAGAGATGCGTCAACTGAATGCCCAGACTATAATCACCTTACATCCCTATTTATACTCACCTATAATACCCAGAGGCCATTTGGGTAGCGTAACTGACTGTGTGCCCAGTGACAGGCCTGCAGACCTGAGACTCAAATCAGACCCGAATTGCAAAAATACAGACTGGTCTCTCACTTGCAATCTTTTGCAATGAGAGTCAACTAGCAAAAAACACACAATGTGACAGCTTGAAGACACAACCTAAACTCAAGACTATATCATACTTGGAGTTGGCAAATACCTGTAGTGTCTATTTGAAGCACACTTGAGAGCAGCCATTGCCAATTTGGCTTTGAGTGTGGTGGATGGATATGCCTAATCAGGAGCCAAACTAGTGCTGCTGGTTGTTAAATAAAGAAGGAAGAAAAATAAATAAGTCTGGTGTAAATGTTTCCATGTGGGGATTGGCTAAACAGCCTGAAGGCATAAACAAGCCAACGAGTCCCAACTGGCATGAAGAGGAAACAGTGAGCAACTCGAAATCTGACTCTAAGAATTTAGAATATCACAATCCTACTTTCCAAATTTTTATAGTCCATGCAGCAAAGTGTGGCTGACAGATAAGAAATCAATTGAATTAAGTGACTGGATTTATTTGACTGCATGCTCTTTAAAAATTAGTACTCACTGTGTTGCTACCACAAGATTGTTAACTCTACTTCCTTTTCCTACACAGAGCTGTTTTTATTATAGCACATCATTCCAGATGTATTATCACATCAAAGACATGCTTCTTGATTTATGATTGAAATAATCGTGACTGGATAAAGACTTTGGAATAAAGACATTACTAGACTAGGTAATATGTTTTGTGATTATTAAAAAATGCCGTGTTGATATGATTAAAATGTGGAATCAAATTGGTACATCTTCTCCTTAATTAGGGGTCCAAGCAGCACAATTCACTGCTGGAGCCATGTTGCTTTTGTTCTTATTATCTCCTTCTTTCTTCTACTTATTACAATTTTTCTTTTTAAAAGTGTTTGTACAGACAAAACCGTGGGATGAAAACTCACAAAATTGACAGGTGGTTTGCAAATTCCACCTTCATTTACGGGACGTAAAATGGTGCTTACTGACCTCAAGATGGCGCTGTAAGAGCCAAGTTTACATTTTCACAATTATCTCGAAAACAAAGCATGGAAGTGCAGTACTTGCAATCTACCTGGACAATGCCACTTACTGCTTTAATTAGATATTTCAAAATAAATAATTGAAAATTAAGGATCCTCTGATCTAATGAGCCATTTTCTAAATCTAAAAAGTGAGAACACAAACATTTCTGCAAAAGAAAATATCAGCACTGTATTTGTGGACAAACGATGTAGCTGAGGCCAGAGAGTAAAGCACAAAATATTGTCTGGACATGACTAACAGGTACAATATTGCTGCTGGCGAAAATATTTCCTTTGTGGGCTCTTAAGTTCCTGCTCAGCCTTTGAGTACACTTTGTTTATTTTCTGACCCAGCTTCCTCTCACAGTACAAACTGCACAGGATCCCTGGAGAAGCCTCACTGAACTGGGCCATCGTGTTCTGATGAGCCTTCTTGCATATACAGACAACAGGCTGTGCTTATCAAACAGCTGCTTAACCTCCCTGCTGCTGCGCTGAGGTGCTGCTGCCATAACGCACACACAACAAAGATATCAAACCGGGAAATCAATAATCACTCCTGAGATATTCTCTCTAGTGAGAAAACGAGATCTGCTCTTAGGGAGGAAATACAATTCCTGATAAAACCTCTAAAAGCAAAAGTTAGGTGAATTATTAAGAGCGTTTAAATGTTATTGCAACCTGAAGAGAATACAGATCAGTGGATACGATCACTAGAGAGCTGAAATGCAACCCTTAAGTAGTGCTGTAATCCTACACGTAATGTTAATCATGCAGTGCACGCTCATGCACTGAGTAGACCACACGAAGAACAATTCAATATAAAAGTCTAATTATAAATGCCTACCATGTCACAAACTAACCTTTTGTGAATACTGATTAACTTGCAGGGTCACTATTTTTAAGAATTTAACTGGATTCCTTTGAGATTAAATATTATATCAAACTCCCTTTAAGAAATACAACATATTAATAATTCCTTATGTGGCTGCAAAACAACAGATAACTCTAGAAAAGCATCATGTGACAACAATAATTTTTGTCAATTTGGCAATAAATATAATCTATAAAGATCAACTGTATTTATATCAGAGTTTTACATTTTGGATTTTGTTGCCTCAACTTGATACCAGCCTGTTAGTTAACTGTGTTATTTCGGTGAGACGAGACTTAGGGAGTAAGAGGGGTATAGTTTTAAAAAATTAGGTTTTTTCCTTTCTTTTATTAAATGTTATTTTTTTTGTTCTTTTTACCGTTATAAACAGAACAGACAAAAAGTGACAGGAAAGGGGGAAGACGAGATAGGGGCAGCATTCCCACACAGTTTCATAGAGAAAATTTTTAAAACTTTTCCATGAGTTTTCGAGGACCCATTATAGTTTTTTTTCTTGCCCCACTTGCCCGGAGGTTTGGCATGAAGGTAGAGACAGAGCATGAGGAGAAAATGAAGAAACGTCTGTGATGGTAAACAAAACATCGGCACACATTTCAGCTACGTTACGTCAACAGCTACAGAACTCAGATTTGCTGTCAGTGCTATTATGTGGAAGGTTTTTGACAGAAGATTTATTTCATTACACAAAGCAAATTCTACTGCTTTTCTAAAGTCTAGTCCCATGACTTTTCCATGCCTGGAAAACATGATTGTGAAATTCCATGACTTTTCCAGGTTTTCAGTGACAGTGGGAATCCTGTAGGAGACAACATGCAAGCAAAGTGCTCCGGGTTGGAGTCAAATTCAGGCTGCTGAAGTAACAACACCGTCTTTGTCCATGGAGTGTGCGCTCTACCAGGGGAGCTACTGTGGTGCCCCCAAAAATGAAGATTTCTAGCTAAAATAAACGCTGGCTTGTTGATCAGAGACACGCTAAAGTCTTGTTCACTCCTTAACACCATCAAATGGTCAAGATCACAGGAGCGCAAACAAACCGAGGGAACGAGCAAAAGGTCTCATGATTTTATTCCACCATGACAAATTTGTCTGCATCAGTGAAATAGCTTGAAAAGTCGTTTGGCATGAGGGCAGCATAAGAAACAAAAAAAATGACCTCCAGTTAGCTCCCTGACAGACTGGAACGCCCTCATGAAATATTAACACCACTGATGAAGAGCTATTAATTACCTCAATTGGTGTGTGTTAGCATTATACATTATACAAAAGGTCTTTAAAATCACTTGGTGGTCTCCTAGAGCATCCAAGATTAAATGAGGATCAAGAGAAAAGGAAGATTTCAGAGAACAGACAACACAAACAGGTGCAACTCACCTTCTCCTCCAAATAGGAGGTCAGGTTTCCATAAACCTTAGAGAGAGCTGTTGGTCCCCTGCAGGAGATCACCTGAAATAAAACATGAGATGTTGGGGTCAGTCTTTTGAGGATCGAGTAACAGTGAGTGCAAGTGCTCTGCTAATGGGAAAACAAATGGAAATCAGCCCAACATGATTGAAACAAAGTGTCAGAACACCAATTATAATAACAGTGGCGAAGATATTAAAAGGTTAGTTGAATTTAATTTTGAACTGTCACAATTAAGCGGAGATTATTAAACTCTGACACTCAGGGAGGTAAAAGATTTTATTAATATCAGCCTGCTCTGTTACTTTAGTTGTATACTAATACACCAACTGTTGTATATAATTAAACATTGGAAGAATTATGAACCAGTTATAATAAAAGTTATGAATTTTACTGCTCATATGCTGTTAACAGTAATTATGTACGGTGTCATCTCAATAGAGTGAAAGGATAATGACTTTGCTGTGAATTTTACAATGATTTTTGAACGATATGTGTCAGTAGACAACATATCACACAGATACATGATGAGCACATAATGTAATGTATAAGTTATGTACTCAGCATTAATTTTAATAAGTGTAACCTTTCTACTGTCATTAACACAAACCATATTGTAGCGATATGCATCCCACACAGAGCACAAAACTCAACACAAACCGCTCACTAAGAAACTATCAACACACACGAGTATCATAACATTATGTTTTGTATACTGTATCGTTTCTGAAAAACACTATTAAAAAAAAAGATTTTACATGCAAAGATCGGTGATGGTGGTTCATTTTGTGTTATGTTTAAACCCTCAAACCCTAGATAGCAGTGTTGTTTAAGGTTTAAGATTCATTTGCAAAAAACATAACAACAGAAATGCAAAAACAAAACAACATGTGTGCAGGTGAGATTTAGGAGACCACTGGGGCGTATAAAGAATCTCATCTCAAGAAGCATAATCAGCAAATACAAATTACAACAGTCATGCAATCAAGAAAAGTAAACAAACTAGCAAACAAAAGGTCAATAAGTACACATAAAATAAGCAAAGTAAATCAAGAAATGTTGTAAAAGTAAAAGTGCAAGTATTGTAATCTATCTTCAACCATTTGACTCTTTTACTCCAATTTAACAACATATCCTGAGCAAAAACACAACAGCACGAGCCTATGAAACAGTCACAAAGAGTGCGTCAACACCATCACCAAGGATTGCGCAGGGCAAGTAAATCTAGTAAATCTTGAGGTAAAAAGGAATTAAATACATCATTTTTCTGGAGCTGATGATGGAAGTAGCTAAGGAGTGAGACATCTTCCTTCTAATTGCTTTTGAGAGTTGCACATGCGCAGTACCAATCTGGCACTCACAAGCAAATGGCGATGGGTACATACGTAATGTATCGCCGGATTCTTGTAAATGCATAACCCTACTGCTCACCTACACTACAAAAATAAACAGCAATGTAGATAGTATCGGGAAGTATATTGGATAAATATACTCGACAATGAACTCCAAAAAGGTAGAAGCTGGTTTATTGTAACTGTAACTGTATTTTGTTGTGTTATATTGGACAGATGAATCATTTGATTGTCGAGATATTACTGTGACTAAAATCAGTGTTTTCCAGCAAGTGATAGTCATCTACTGTATATATTGAGGTTTGAAGCTCCCATTTGGTGTGAGAATGCAATTATCACTTCAAATCTGATCATCACATACTGTTTTTTTAGACAGAGCTGATATTTAACCAGTCTGTTACTATGTTATTTAAGCTACTACGTTTAAATCCTCCCTGCAACTATCTGATACTAAACGTGTTTCATGAAATGTTTATACACACTTGTACTGGGATCATCCACTGGGTCATGGTGCTCTTTTTACCTTCACCAAGAGGTAATGTTTTTGGTTTGGTTTGTTTGTTCGTCTGTTCTACAGCAGGATTATAGAAAAACTACTGGTCCAAAAGAATGGGCCAAGGAGGAACGCATTAAATTTTGAAGAGGGTCTGAATCGTGCAGCGAATACGCAAATTATTTTTCACTTTTATTAACACTGAGAGATAGAGCATATGGCCTTGTCGGAGGTCTGCACTCGGAGTGCACTTCTACAAGAATTACACTGGTGCGCGAAATGTTGAAAACACATTAAATGAACCAAAAGGAAAAGAGAACTAGACTGTGCAGGGAAATAATTTGTGGTTTGATACAATTTAAAACACTCGGATCAAGATTTTATCTACTGCAAAAACAATTAATCAACTAAAAGAGTGAAAGAAAAGTAAAGTAGTAAAGATTTGGATCACTGACATTTATCAAACAAACATTTCGAACATTCACTCCAACTCTTTCTGTATTAATTAATTTAAAATGGAATATCTCTGGGTTTAAACTGTTTGAAGGAAATACCACACAGTTTGAAGGTGTCTCTGGGATTTTTTTTTTTTAACCATTTTAATCCAAATTAATCAATAACAAAAACAATCGCTAGCTGCAGCTCCAGCTTTAGCATCATGCTCATATCATCATACAGCCATCTTGTCTTGTCTTTAATATCTGGACATTTGGCAAAGAATATTAATGAGGCTAAAATGACTTAAATTCAGCTTACAGTGTCTTCAGAAATGTAATGTGATTGACACTACTTACTGTCTTTTCTGCATTTTGCACAAGTGCTCCCTGTGCAGCGTGTACCCCTATGTTTCTGTGTGTGTGCTGGGATACACTCCTACTGCACGTTATGAGCTGGATAAGCAGTTTAGATAACAGATGGATGGACTGAATTTCAGGCAAAAACCAGCGATGAAGCAGCCCACCCATCAGATGAAGCAACCTGAGATGTGGGCACCATGAGATGCCTGAAAACGGCCACATCCAACAGATTCTGGCTCGACATCATGTCAAAATGCTGAGTCATGGTCACTTTATGCCACTAGTGTTTTTCATCTGAATGTTCAGTCACAAAGGCACATAGATCAGCAGTCCTCTAATGCAGAAATCTTCAATTACTTCACAGATTGCTTAAGTTTCTGACAGAGATGAAACAATTACTGACAGTCAACAGAAAACTAGCTGATTTATCAGATTTGGAGATTTATTTTATTTAAGCAAAGATGCCAAAAATAATCCGTTCCCAGTTTTTAATTCAAATGTCAATATATGCTTGTTTTCTTTACCATATATACTGACTGTCACAGTGACCTGGTCGCCATTGACAACGATTTAGAGAAATTAGCAACCAATTCTTGGCCTTTGGTTGCTATCACTTGCAACATAAATATAGGGACAGCAAAAATGTGCATTCCAAAATTATTCTGATATTTAAATATCAGGGTTACAGTCAGAACCAGAGCTGTGCAAAGCTGTATGTGCGTTGGTACATTTATTCGCACAGGCATCCATTTAAGAGACCAGGGCGAATCAAATTGAGCTGTTTGGCTGTGGGATGAAAAGTTTAAATAACCTGTCAGCATCGCAAACAAATGTGGCAAAGTGACTCAAATGTGACTCACTCAAATGAGTGAAAGACAAAAAGGAAAATTGTAAAATGTCAGGAGTATTTTGGCATCTTTGAGCTGGCCAAAAATGTATACCACAAACCATAAACGACATACACCTCCATAATGGCACATCAGAAAGCTTTTAAAACTTCTTTTTTGTCACATTTTCATTATTCAGCTGATGTATAACTCCATAGTATCTTAATTATTCAAAATATACAGATAAGTTCAATGCAGACAACATTTTTGTGTTTTACAGATAACAAAGTACATAAAAAGAATAAATCACTGACAAAGGATTAAAAAGAAATCAAATCTGTTCGCAGAACAACCTGACACAACTGAGCTTCGCTAGTTGTAGGTGCTGCATGACATTTTGTCACCATAAAATTTAACTGTAACTTCCAATTTAGGAGAAGTAACCTGTCAGCTGAAACCATTATCAAAGCTAAAATCCTGTAATTGGCTCTATGAAGAGGACTATCCTCTCCTGAGACACCCAGTATGGCCATCAAAGGATCAGGCTCTGCCACATGCCAAAAACATCGGATAAAGTTTGGAAAATAGATTTCCAGTCAAGTTGCAGTTTGCTTCTGATACAGAATTTCAGTCTTGGCAAAACATACACGCACACCATGATGACCCGCTTCACTCTCCAGTCAAGAAGTCAACATGATATCATCTGACACCCTCTAGTGTTCACAGCAGTGACCTGAAACTGTTGCATTCACAGGTACGCTCAACTGTCAACAAAACAATGCTTCAGCACCAGCCCACTGATGTTCAACCATTCACACCAGTATCGATCCAAACTAGCACATGATTCATTCATACCCTCGACCGCCACGCTGGGACTCCATTTTGAATTACCCAAAAGGATCGTGACACACAGTGAGTCAGTGCTCTGCCTCAGGTTGAGCCACAGCTACATGATGAAGGTTCAGAGGACACAAACACTGACATGATGGTGAAAGCCACCTGGTGACATGGACCTCGCTCGTACTGCTCTCCAGAGTGAAAGGCTCTTGTTTAAGTAGAAAACAGGAGAAACATTATCGATTGTAGATAAACTCGTCGGAAAAGATGTTCTTATTAATGTTGAAATTAGCACCTCCCTTTTGTATTTCAGAAAAGAAAGAGAGTATTAATCCCACTTCTGTTGATCTTTAGTAGCGTTTAGCGTAAAATCAAACAGAAAAAATTCCTTCAGTGGTGTAAAAGGCGCCGTAGGTTGTTTAGATCACCTCCAATGTCATAAATCTTCCACCAAGGATAGAGCCTTCGCCGGTGTGCTTTTCTCCTCTGCACTCAGAGAGATGAGACACTCCAGCTGCCCTTCAGACTCTCTGTTCTTACATTGCCTCTTTTTTCACACCTTGTCAGACACCACTATCTCCTCTTCTAACACAGGAGCGGCAGCCTTTAACCCTTTCATCAACACAACACATAAAAAACCCCACTATTTCACACATTGTCGTGTCTGCCTCACACAGGAGCATCCGCAAACACCAAAGGCTGACAATGTAACGCAGCAACATAAAGGTCACAAACATGAGGAAACACCACATTCCTCCATGTGAGAGACACAGCAAAAATCAGATCTGACGGAATATTTTGGATTACGTGGATCTGAAAACTGAAAAAACCATTTGCATGTATCAGCATTATGCACCCGTTTCTCTCTGCTCACTTTGTCTTGATGCATCGTAACGCAACATAAGAGAAGAGATAAAGCAAAGGAAAACTGCGGCTAGAAATGAATTAGTGCCACGTGTGAAGCAAAACTATAGTTTTAACTGGCGTGCACTGTAATAAGAGCAACGCAGCCCTCACTTGTCAGAAGTGCTGCATGTTTTAAATGTTTGACATTAACAGAAGAGCAAACAACCAAATGACAAAAAGCCTGAACTGCAGCTTCCCACAAATCCCACGCTCCTGTTAATCCTTTGTCAGTTATTATGGACATGGCCAAAAAGAAACCAAATTGAAGTCGGATTAAAAACTGCCTAAACCATTTAGCAAAACTGCCCCAAACTATTACATTTTTACTTCCTGGCTCGCTGTACGCTCTCACTATGATCCCTTTGGTAGATATTATTAATGTCACGACCACTGTTTTCTATTAAAGGTTAAAGATAACCACAGATCAAGCCGGCGGTTTCCTGAGTGCAAATCCTGACAACAAGCCTCCTGAGCAGGAAGATTCTGCATCGCCATAATCAAAAACACAAACAAGTCAAGCGTGGAAACACAAAATGAACGGCACTGCAGAAACACAATGAGCGATACAAGAAGTTCGAGAGGACACACTTGTGGCTTTAGAAAATTAACAGCTTCAAAAGGCAGAGGAATGATAGTTTGTGACTTAATTATGAGCTCAAGGACACAGCCGAGCAGCGTACAAACACAAACAAATGCTTATAAATAGAGAAATACAGTTATGGTACAGACTGTGAGGATTACCAGCTGAATATTTGAAATATTGAGTTTTAGTATTGATACTAAAACACTTTCAATACCTACTTTAAAACCTGGAGACATATTTTCTACATATGTTTAAAGGTATACTATGTAATATCATAAGTTTTTGTTTGTAAACATGCTTGCCAGCAAAAAGTGACGGTAAAAGATGACCCCATATTCACTCTACTTTGGCATTTTGCCTCGCTATAGTTGAGCTTCTTTGGCACAGTGTCTCTTGAGGGCCTGCTGCTTACGGTCTGGCACATGGTCAATACATTTTTAAAGCCCTGACCTCACCGAGTGTTGTGGAGGTACACACCCATAAAAATCCCAAACACAGAAAACAAGAAGAAAATACACAGACACACACTGAGAGTGGGTCATGAGTGATGACTGAGAGGGATTGCTTCTGCATAAGTCAATATACTGTTTTTAGGAAAGTCCTACAGAGTAGTATCTTTATCAAAAGACCGCTAACTTTTCAAATGTTGCATAAACACAAGCAGGCATTCAATTCTTTGCCCAAGATTATAAATGTGCCGAGATAGTCAATGTCAGCTTTTGCTAACTGGCAATTTACTATATTTGGTGCTGTGGACACAATTAAGTAAGAAGGAAAAAGGCACTGAAGTTCGACACCTGTTTTTATTTACGTGACCAAAATTAAGGCTTTAATATGCCGCTACAGATTTCTTTTCATGTCATCTTTAAATATTATGGTTATCACTGATAAGAGTATATTGTGACACCTCTCCTTGTAACTGTGGATAAATCTGATGGTCCACACAGTGATTAAAGGGATAAAAAGAAAATTTGTGTGGAACAAAAATGTATTTGTTTTTTCTACGACTTTCCCTTTTTTTTTGTTTTTTATTCTCCATGTAAATAGTAAATATGTGTAGTCTATTTAGCTGGTTGAAGTGCTAACCCTTCAAAAGGGCCATCAATTTTTTTTGGGGGGGGGGTCACAGCACAAAATATTGCTTCATTTTAAAAGGTCACATGCCATAAGTATGGTGGCCCTGAGGGTATCAAAGTTTCAGAAAACACATTTCATAAAAACATGACATTGTGGTGTTTTGTGAAATGTCGCTCTGTTTTCGAAAATGCCATATTTTGTGACATGTTATTTTTCTGAAATGTGTGCTTTGACCCTCAGGGCCACCGTACATACAGCCTGAAACTACTGCTACATATCTGTCAAATATTCTGCCTTTGCTAAAATACCAAGCACGTCCTGTTGATGCTCTGCTTTTAACTGGCCTCCACTGTGAAGAGTGAGTAGCCTGCTAATAAATAGCAGGTACTCTTAGACTCCCCTTTCCGCAACGCAATTGGATTACCCCCCTGACAGTATCATCATCTCCTCTCTGCAGCCTCGTGTCGGCCTCTCTTGGGGGCACCTTGGCTGCTGACAGACACGCACTCCAGCAAACAGTGAATTCAGCACCGCGGACAGCTCCAAAACAAGCTGAGGCGGGCACGAGCCACCTGCCACTCATCTGCCACGTCACCGTTTGAAGCCGCAGACACAAAAAAAAACACACAGCAGCCCTTTAATATGCCATGCATTGTGTGTGGATGGTAGCTGTAGCATGCTTTCATGCACGGATCAATGTTTTGAAGACATCACATTAACCAGAAACAGCTAAATAACATCCTCAGCAAGCCTCACGCATAAACGTGGCTATGGGATACTTTTAGTCAGCTGTAAGCCTGGATGCATTTCAGCTCGGGAGCAGATTTGATGAATGATTAAAACGACCACATGCACCTAATCCCATGTAGAAAGCAGGATGCTCCTCCTCTGTTGGTTTGTCAGAGAGAGAGAGAAAAAAAACACAATGACGCTAGAGATGGCTCCTCTCTTTGCTGTGACAACCAATTACATAACGTCAGAGCAGAGTGCTCTCACTCATTAACATTCGCGTCCATTTCACCGAGAAATCCTCACATACAAAACAGGGCGATTCCTGCTTCATCTAGTGTATTTGCACCGAATAAAACCCACTATGGACATAAAGCAGTGCTGATTACGACATATTTAATCGACGTAGTTCGCGCTCCTGGTCTTGTTTACTCGTTTGACGCATGGAAAGGAACATAAAATGGCAATCCTTCCCCCAGCCTTGACCACCATCTCCATCTACTATAACAAAGCTCATATATCATATTGGCATACTGGGAATATTGAAGCAGATAATCATAAAGCACTGCAAATACACTTTGGACACTGGGGTCAAATTTCTTATCAAACTGAAGGGCAATGAAACAGCTGCACAGTGAAACAACACCCTGCATCACCCTGCAGGCTCATTTCTGTGCAAAAACCAAACCAAACGACTCAAAAATGTAGTTTAGCATGCGAGCAAAGCATGCAGTAGTAATCCAAGATGATGCAAGATGGTCCCTGTCACCCTTTGCGTGTGCAAACTGAACACCATTGAAAATGACGCATGCATAATTCAAAATTGCCATAGCTACAGTATTGCAAATAAATCTGCATTACTTGGTTTGTATTGCAGAAGAGACAGGATGAGACATTCTCCAAACGATGTGAAATGATGGCTTTATCCCTGCGTCGCCCTTTGCTAAAAGGATGCTCAGCTTCCCAGTGCAGCAATGTGGCATCGACGCGGATCACATCACATACGCACTGGCTGACTTACCAGAGATGCTGCTGCCGCTGAGGTGCACTACAACCCAACAGCCTGTGCTGCAATTTATTCAGTATTTCCCCTTGCAGTGACAGAAGGTGACCCTGCGTTCTCGCTGCACGACTCTGCATCCACTAGATCACGATGCACGCAGCAAGGGGGAGCTCCACAGCACAGGCGCGCGTCGGGGGGATGGCCCAGCGATTTCCTTTTCAATGGACGACAGAAATAGGCTGCAGGGAGAAACGAGTGCAGCGGACGCAACTTGGAAACGGGAATGTTGCCTGAAATTGCCTTCTCACCATTTAGCACATGAGCTCAGGGAAGCTTTTCCAGATGTGTCAGCATCTGCAGGTGAAAGTGGGTCATGTGCACGTTGAAGTTTTGATGCGGATTAAAGTTTTATGTGCAGCACATTTAAGTATGTGGGAAATATTTTGCATCATAGATATAGATCATTACTAAAATAATAAAGCTGTTTCAATAATGGGGAGAGCCCCAAATGTGACTTCCACTTTTCAACCAATAAGGAGAGCGGGATGGAAGGAGGAGGAGTCACTGAATTTCTTGTCAACCACGCCCACATTGCACTCCACTGCAGGGGAGGGAGCTGAGTGTTTTTGTCCTTTAGCTGCCTTAACAGGCCTGCTGAATCTCCATCCACTGTTTCAAGTACATAAAAGCAAGCTCTGCTCGCCTGCTGGCTTACACAGCTGTGCCAAAGTCCCATTTTTGTACCAAAGTGCTCCCTTGGTGACGGTATAACATGACGTTTACTCAAAGAGCCAAATCCAATGTAAACAGAACGGTGACTAAGCAACCCATTGGCGAGCAGAAAGATAACAATAGACACATTTTACGGAATCTCGAGGTCAAAGAGAATTGTTGCACAAAAATCTGTGTTTTGTCATTTTTTGAATGACTGTTTTGTGTTTGAATGACCCAGGGTCAGATTTGCTGAGCCTGTTAGCTTGCTAAAAGACACTGTAAACCTTTTTGGGTTGATTAAAATGTGAGAATTTCATTAAAATCACAAGGTCCAGGTGCTTATATTTCTGTCAAATGTTTGCATCATAACACTCCTCTTTTTTTCATTTTCTTAGTCTCCTCTCTCATCAATAACCTTGCACATGGCAAATTTGCACATCTCATTCTCTAGAGCTATTGATATATATTTTTTTTAGTCATCTCTAGTGATGAGTATCACTGTGTTTTTTTACTGCTACTGTGCAATGCCTCAATAACCTGCTGCTGAAACAAAATAATTTCTCAACTTGGGATCAGTCAAGGACATCTATTTATCTTTTTCAATAAAGTGAATTCAAACTAACTTTGAGTATAAAATAAATCACAGCTATTTGTGTTTTTCTCTCTAGTGGCTCAAAACCACCCTGCTTGTTACTTTTAGAGAAATGACAACATGTCTGTGGTTTAAGCACATCTCTAACCACTCAACGCTCACATTGCAGGCTTTTTCCATTTTACCCTTCCCTTTTAGTGCACTCTGTATTGATGGACAAACCACCAGACACAACACCACCTGCCTTCAATCTTTATGGGTTCATGTGTGCTAACCCTTTTAAAATTTCATCTGCCTATAGTCTGACAGAGTGCTAATTATCCAGTTTCCCACGGAAAGAAATCAAATGAAAGTGCTGAAGTTAGGCACCAGCAAACATCTATGTTAAATCTGGGGAAAGAATATTCTTGTTTTGTTTTTGCAGCGCTGGCTCTTTCAATTCTCGGTGGAGCAAAGCGCCCTGCCAAAGCCACTCAACATCTAACACAAACAGGGTGAGGAGAGGAGGTGTTTATTTTGTGGAGATGAGGTTGCTGGAGGAGCAAATGCCTTAACGCAGATTAGCTGGATGTTGGCTTGGGTTTGACTCTGAGGAGCAATAACTTTATGCTAATGATATGATGATACAGATTGTCTATTTGATCACTTCAGTCACACATTACTGCACAATTGTTCATCACCAGAGCATATATGCTTTGATGCACATGATCTCTTTCACTTGTTACATGTGTAAATGCTCAGGAACTGTCTCTACTGCATGCCTAATCTTGACCCCTAACCTATACAAAACATTAAATAATAATACGCAAACAATTTAATCCAAATATATATTTTCTTGATACTAAAAGCTTCTTCTAGACGTGAACACAGACAAAATGAAATCTTAGGGGCTCTTTCTTTTTCCTTACCCCCTCGCCTCAAAATATAATGCCTCCTTATTCACTATGCTGTGGCTATGCTGAACACTGTAAGGTCATTATAGTTCAAACTTAACTAAATAAAAATGTTTTTTTGTTTTTGTTAACTGAAATAAAAAACTAGACATAAGAAAAAAGAAACCAAACTGAAATTATATTGTTTACTTGCAAAACTTACTTAAATAAAACAGAAATATACAGAAAATGTCTCTATTAACTGAAACAAAACTGATTTAAAATATGTATGTGTGTGTATATTTCTGTTTTATTTAAGAAAGTTTTGCAAGTAACCAAAATAATTTCGGATGAGTTCCTTTCTGTTCATCTCGAACTTTACGTGTCCGAACCTCACAAGCAATTATTAAAGTCCCATGTTAGAAAAACAAAAGCATTCTGAGGAAGGAGCCAAAGGCTGCCGTTATTTGGGGATCCATACTATGCCTGGTTTGTGGTTATTGTGATCTATTAAGTCATAAGTCAGTTTTACCAACATTTACATGGTCGTGATAAATCAACTTAAAGGAGTTTAGTGACATCTAGTGGCAACAGACTGACAGTGCAACATCCTGCTGCAAACAGCGAGGACACTATGAGATCTATTTTCGGCTCTTATTCTGAATTGTGTAATAAAAGTTATGTGACAAACTTTTTATACAAATATTTGACTCATTAAAACATTTTTATTGAGGCCAGTCTGTTTGTTGTCTTGGGTAACAATGACCGTCGTAGCATTAATTCTCAATAAACTGCAATATAATTTCATGAGTTTGAAGCACATCTGCAGTCATCGCAGTATACATTTTTGGTGATTGCACCATATCATTTTTCTTTATTTTGTGTTCACTTTTTCACATGCTACATGTGAGAGAGTGAATTTAAGGGCCTTTCTCATGAAATGGGTTTGCTAGTAAACAGCATTTAAAATGTAAAATGTGTTTTTTGAATAGATAAAGGTTTGGGGTAAAAAAAAAAAATCCAAAAATCTATATTTTCTGCAGTTCTAATGATATCATTGGAAGTGTTCCAGCACAGAACACCATGACATACGAAACATTCTACAGAATGTTCTACTCACATCGTACTGTGGATCTCTGTCAGTCTGACAACCGCACCAGAAACGACCGCCGAACACTTGTGAAAACTTGTGAACGGAGCGTTTCAGGATCTGGAACAATTCAACTGAAGATTCAACTTAACATTGTGAGACGTCTGTAGCTGATTCAGGTAAAGTCACTGTTTGTTTTTTCTTTAGTTTTCTGATGTCAAGTGATTTTGTAAATTACAACCATAAGTCAAAAATCAAGAAAAAAATGAATATATCAGTATTACTGTAAATCTGTTATTGAAGTATTTTAATAAGCAAGAAGTCCACAGGAAGGAACAGCAGGTGGCTACTTGTAAATGACCTCTAGGGCTGCAAATAATGATTAATTTTACTGCTGATTATTTTGTGGATCATTTTCTCTATTAATCAGTCAGATACTTGTGTAAAAAAAACTCTATAAGGGTTTGCCAAAGCCCAAGATGATGTACTCAAATGTCTTGTTTTGTCCGAAACCCAAAAACATTCAGTTCACTGTCACAGAGGAGTAAAGAAACCAGCAAATATCCACATTTAAGAAGCTCAAATGAAAGAATTTAGCTTCTTTGAAAAATAACTCAAATCAATGAATCAATCATCAAGTTACTTGGCAATTAACATAATTTGATAACTTTTCAATAAATTGCAACTCTATTGTCTTTTTTTTTTAATGTATATAACTTTTCGAGACAGCTGAATACAGTGCACTTAGCAAACTGATCATCTCAAATCAAAATGCTCTTTGGCTAAATCAGAACAAGCTAATTAAAATCATTAAAATGGGACTTAAAAACACAGTCATGAACTATTAATGATCTAGTTTATTTCTTTACTTGGAAAAACTTAAACTACAGTAAGATGCAATAGGACTGCATAGGAATGTGTGTGTTTGTATATTTTAAACCTACCTATAGAGCAGGTTTCTATTGCCATTTTCAATTTTACATTTAATTATATAATACCAGAGTTGCATTTGCAACTTTAATTATCTCTTGAAAATTTTAAAATTAGGTCCAACTTACTCTTAAGGGGCCATCTTTCACTTTATTTGAAGATATTAAGTGGCAGTGGAGTCATACCCTAAGATGTTCGAATGTTAAATGGTTAATTGTCTGTAGGCCTACTGGAAATAAAACATTCACACTTTGCTTCCAATGATTTTTGCAGAGATGCCTAAAAAGCCCCTAACAGATAGAATCTCAGACAACTATGAGATTGTAAAAATTCTGGGAGAGGGCAGCTATGGACAAGTCCTCAAATGTATCAAACGGGACACCAAAGAAACTGTGGCTGTGAAAGTCTTACAAAAAAGACGTGCAAAGAAAAAACGCATCCAGGAGGTGAGTGACATTTTGATGATCACAACTCAAAGATCAATTTCAATTTTCACAGATCACATTTTCTAAAACATTTTAAAGATGTGCCATCAAGTAAACTGTCACTGACTGAAACTTGTCATATGTCTGCAGCTTTTCATACTGAGGAAGCTCCGTTGTTTAGACCCTGACAAGGCCAACATCGTCAGATGCCATGAATGGTTCCACCGCCTCGACTGGATCTTCATGGTGTTCGAGGTGCTTGATATAAGCCTCTATGATTACATGGCCCAGAGAAAATGGATGCCTCTGCCTTTACATGGCATCAGGACTGTCATCCACGATGTAAGAAAACAGCACCACATAGAAAGTAGAATTCTAAGATTGGTTTGGTTTTCTTTTGCACTTTCTTCACATTCTGTGACTGACTTTACTTGCAGACAGCCACAGCGTTACAGGCCCTGAAGAGTATTGGACTGATCCACACAGATCTGAAAAACGACAACATCATGCTGGTGGATCATAAGAACCAACCATTCAGGGTGAAGCTCATTGACTTTGGCTTGTCTCTGGAGATATCTGAAGTCTGGCCAGGAAAAAGTGTGCAGCCTCTTTGGAACAGGTGATGCCTTTAGACCTTTTTGTTATAAATTGCTTGCTTCAAGTTTCTTGTCAGTTACTGACATGACAGCACTCTGCTGGGATGCAACTGCATTATTCCCTAAGATTGACTTGATATTGATTCCCTGTGTATTTTCCAAGAGGGGTTTTGTCATTGTTAAAAAAAATTACACTTGATACCTGAGTTTTGGCGACAGGTGAACCCCCAGAGCCTGCTCAGAGCTTAAGTCATTTAATGATAAACAAAAATAAACAAAATGATCTTCATACTTTCCTTTAAAACAATGAAATAATAAAATTTTACTATACAGCCTATTTAGCTTGTAACGTGGCAAGATAACCCCAGAATCTGAATGTTTCAGCTTTTAAAAAAGATTAGTGACAAAACCATCATGTAAAGGCTTGTTGAACAGAGTCTTACTTGCAAAGCGTTCTATATATATGTGTGTGAGAAATAGTTAAATTCAAGGACCCACAAGTTGCTGCGGTCTCCTTGATGTTCATTTTGTACATGTTCACTTTGTCAGTACAAATAAATTGGCTTGTCATATCTGCAGAAATCAGTATGTTGGCAAATTCCGATATTTCATTTTCAAGCCAATATCGGCCACTGCCGATGACGTGTCGATATGATCGTGCATCCCTAAGTTTCATGGTGTATGTATGTTGTTCTTCATTTTATGTGTTACTTTTTTCCCATTCAGGTCTCCTGAGGTCATTCTGGGCCTACCATTTAATGAGGCCATTGACATCTGGTCCACTGGCACAGTCATGGCAGAAATGCTCCTCGGCTTTCCACTTTTCCCCGGGCAACAAGAATATGACGTGGTAAGTACCACTGTTGGTTTGTTTCTTCATCTCTTTCTTCATTTCTGCATCCTCAAAACATCATCTCTATACAAGTTTAACAGCAAGGTTACTGTCTGTATTTGTGACGGTACTGAAAATCATACCGACAGGATACTGTCAAGATATCTTCAGGATACTGTTACTGTACAAACGTGATTACCCCTTAATCTGACTACTATGGCTAAAAATGTATAGGGGTCGTCAATAATGATGTTTTGCTGTGTTTTGTCTGTAGCTACGTTTTATCACTGACCTCCTGGGCGAACCTCCAAAGAGGCTTCTGAATGACGGGATAAACACAGGCCTGTTCTACTACAAGACGCGTAAGAACCTTGTGTTAAATCAGTGGACACTCATGGTAAGTACCAGAATCTTTTTGGACTTTTTTGTCATGAATTATCATCTGTTGGATAAATTGCTGTTAGATAAAAGTGTGATGAAGCAATACTTAAAGTAGATTTTTTTCTTCTTTAAGACACCACTGGAGTATTTCTCTGAAAGAAAGCGGAAGGCGCAGGAAAGCAGGAGATACAAGTTCTCCTCTCTCGACTCTATAAAAACAGTAGGTTGTCAAATAGATGCTGCCTTGAGAGGAGCACACACAAAATACTTTTTATGAGACATATTTATTTTGGCTGTCACTCTGAATGTTTTTGTTTTTGTTTTAGTTGAAGCTACATGAACTAAACAACGCAAAGACTGCTGCTGAAAGGAACGCATGTGTTGAACTGCTGAAGGAAATGCTTCAGATGGAGCCCAGAGACAGGATTACCCCCGAAGAAATCCTGGAGGATCCTTTCATTACAGGGAGCTACCTCAGCTCCTGCTCTAAGTAAGTGAATGACTGTATATCACGTCTTCCTCTTGGCACACAGGTTATCATAAAACAGTTATAATTTGCAACTTGAACATGATGATAAAAACCAAACTTATCCTTTGTTAGTGATGAAACTGAAGCCACTAAGACCAGCGAGAGCCAAGCGGTCACCAACAAAGATGCTAAAAAAACCAAGGCTCACGGCAGGTAGATAGAGATTGACATTTTCTTTTGGATTGTGTGGCCTAAAAGACATATTTGTTGTATAACTAGTTTATAACTTTTGCTCTCGACTCTGAGCAAACTTCTGGTTCTGCTTCTTATATCTGAACAACAATATTCGTTATGTGCATGCATTTTTGCTTACCTGTGTATCCTCTCGTACATGTGAAACCTCTTGTAGATTTGCCAGAAAGGTAGCACCAGGCATCCCTGTTCTGCCAGGCAAGACAGCCATTCAGACCAACAAAACCACCGAACAGAGTAACTCCATGAGGTAAGATCACTTCCTCTGGCCACTAATCCATCAGATGAGGGGAAAAAGAGAAACATTGTGTTGGGTGTTAATAAATTAGTTATAATGGTCATGGCTAGTGTACACAAATAACGCAATCGCATTTGTCCACCCGAGGGCTAAATTGTTATTTTATCTGGTTTTAGGTTATTATTTTATGATCAACTTTATAGATCCTCATTGTTTCACCAACATGTTTTAAAAAGACAAAGGATTTTAGTCGTTAGATGCCTGGTACACTACAGTTTGGGAGATTTTGTACCAATCTTTCTTGACTGCTGCTAGCTTGGCTCCGGTTTGTTTTTAGCCAATTGGCCTGGCAGTTGGTTGCTTTTTTACTGGCTTTGACTGTTGTTTTTTTAACATTTGATGGGCCAGTACACCAACCATGCAACCTGCCCTTTTGGTTTTGTATGGACCAACAATGACTCTGTGTCTGTATGTTTGTGTAGTCACCAGGATGAGATAACCAGAGACCCTGTCTTTGAGATATCTGACAGTGATCTCAAATATGAGAAAGAAACTGACAACAGCCCATCACTTCTTGACAACATAAACTCCCTCCACACTCCTGGTAGGAAACATTCACCCCCACTTGTTTGATTTGTCATGTCTTTCCACACTTTATTTGCAGTTATTCTTAACAGATAATTAAACCAGTGACCATACTTTTTATTTACAGAGGACAGTGAGCCAAAAAAGAAGAAGAAAAAAGGAATCCGGAGATTGTTCTCCGCTTTAAGGAAGGCAATTTTCTGCTGCTTCTGTGTGCACGTTGAATACGACTGAAGTAGTCTGTGAAGGTTTTACAGTATAACTCCCTCTGTTTGGCTCAGTTCAACTTCGTTATTTTCAGTTGCACTGAATCAGACTTAAAATATTTGTGAGTTTTACTGCAAAACCTTTGCAGCTCTTTCTCTGGGCACAGAGGCTCAGTCACTGCTGCAGTCCTCCCACACTCAAAAAACATGCACATTAGCATTATGTCATCAATAGCTAATAAAACTAATTGCAATTGAGTTATAAGTACAGTGCTGTGTTTCCCTAAAACCTGACTGATTGACTACTACAGTTTAACCTTCAGTTTTATTTTAATCACTCTTATGGACATCAGTTTTTCCTTTGCTGCATTCAAACACCTTTCACAGGTATTTAACCTTTGACACCTGTACATAAAGGTTTAATTTTCTACAAAAATGTGGAAATGAGGCAATGAGGAAATTGCAAGAAATTGGTCATAATCCAGACAATAACATGATTTTTTTTTTTTTTTAAAGGGGGGTGTATTAGCAAATTGTCAAAATTTTAAAAAAAAGGAAATTGGGGGAAAAAGTCCAGAAACTATATTAGCAGAGATGCTATGATGGTTGAGTTTTTTCCAGCTGGGAATATTCCAATATGTTTTGATTTTAGGTCAAACCACCATTGTAAACATCTGGTGCAACCCTCAGATTTGATTTTTTTTCGTACCAATAGTGTACTAAGGAACGGAGTAAAACTGTTATGTCTCTCCCTATTTCCATCATCCAGGAATTCTGTTTTCTGGCATGTAATAAGCATCGCTTCCCACAGGGCTGCTACCATGGCTACAGATTTTCAGTCTTTTTTAACCAAATGTTGAGTACAGATGCACCACATTTTATATCATAATCCGAACATTCGACAACAGAAACTTATTTTTTCTTATACCTGAATCATTTTGTGGCCCCTCACATTTATTGGGAGTCCCTAAAATCGAATGGAATGAAAATGGAATTGTATGTTTGAATGCTGCAAGAGTTTTTGGGATTTTGTTGAGCTGTTAAGAAAAGCAAATTTAAATTAAAATGTTGGACTATTTCCCTTCCATTGGATATCTTATTTCAGGCTAGTAGAGGGGAAACATCCAGAACACACATTTAGGTGTTTGTTTAAGTTCAAATTTCTGTTTTGGAAATTCACACGAAAGTGCATACTGAAGATTTTTTATCTTCTGAATATGAAGGGATAAGAGATATCCAAAATCCCTCTGGCAAAATATTAAACCCTGACGTGTCAGCAAAATGAAACAAAAGCCTGACCCTGGCTTTATCAAATGTTCAGATTTTGTTTTGGAAATGTATAAAAAAAAAAGCAAATATTTGATCAAATAACACCTAATGTATATATTTGAAGATAAATCATTAAAAACAAATACATCTTAAAAATACTGCCTTAAAAATCCACCAGGAACGTTTCATATCTAGTAGTTTTAACATAATTATTTGTTAAACCCTATTCACCTTATAGTATCATTTTTTGTCTAAAAACATATGGGATATGATTTTTTTTCTCTCATACTCTGAGCCAGAAATCTTCCTTTCAGTAGCACTTAAATGACACTTTCCAAAATTTTAATTTCCTCTGAGCCAGAAATCTTCCTTTCAATAGCACTTAAATGACACTTTCCAAAATTTTAATTTCCTTTCTATATTCTCAAGGTTTTTACCTTTTAAATGTCTGTTGGCAGCATTTTCTGATTTGTGGAGCGAGACATATCCAAGACTCCCTTTGTAAAAAAAGAAAAGAAAAAAGTTAATTTTAATATTTTAGCAAAATGAAACAAGAACCTAAACCTGGATTTACTCAATATTTAGATTTATGTTCTGAAGTGTATGTAAAATAGTGCATATTTTTTTAAGCTAATGCCTAGTTTGCATATATAAACATAAAATTTCAGAAAACTACGATAATAAAAAAAATGAAAGTTTCATAGTGATAACGGTTAGTTTTTAACGGTCTGAAATACTTTTCAAGTGCTGCACAACTTTCTGATAAAGTGTCTCTTGTAAAGTTACATTTACACTTTCGTTAAGAACAGCACCTGGACAGGTGTTTACTGTCTACTGTGGTGTCAGTGCTTCTTACCATTTGGCACTGCTGAAAGTCTTGCTCAGTCCACAGTTTCACCACGTTGTCCTGCTGTCTTCCTGTTTGGTTGTCCTCTCAGAAAGAAACATGAGTCCCTGAAAGCTTGTTTTTGACAGGCACCCTTATCTTCTCCGAATAAAACACACACGTGAAGCCAAAGCAGCGTCCACTCTGACGAGCTAGCAGTTAGCAGTTAGCCAGGTTGTTTTCAGGAAAACCACGCCAGTTTAAGTCTGGTTGTTTTTTTTTTTTTGTTATCAGAAGTTTGGTTTACAAAAATATCCCGTAGCTGGTAGGCACCGAAGTGTTTAAGTTTCTCTTCAAAAGGCAAACTTTCAACGCTGTGCTGAAGGAGAAAAAAATAGCCGCATCGTCCAAGAAGTTACTAATCACAACTACCTTTGGGCACGCGCACGCGCAGTGCTTTTTTCGCACGCTCGCGGCGAAACTGCGAGCGTGCGGCCATGGAGCCGAGCGCATTTGAAACACAATTTTAACACTATTATATCCCACCACTGCAGCAGCCAAGGATTTTTTTAATGTCATGCGTTGGTCAACTATTGTTCACTTCTAATTTACTGATGGGCTTTTGGCTTTATCCCACTGGCCCCTAATGACCTGTTGCCTTTTTAAATACAGTAGGCTACAGGAATTGGATCCCTAGACAGTATATACATTTTTTTTTTCAGTTTATGGTTTATTTATATGTATTATCTGTATAAATAATATTATTAAATATATAATATATTTTATTTATTTATTCGTATACGCTTTATTTAGATATGTATATACAGTCTATGATTGGATCATACAGAAATGTTAAATGCCTTTACAACCGTTTTGACCAACCAAGAAAAAAACAGAGTTCAGCTGAGAATTTTCCTTTGAGTATGTGTCAGGGGGAAAATGAAAATGATAATAATAATAATGGTTTTAAATTATTTAATACAGCCACAGTTTTGTGTATTTAAATATGGGAGGTCAATTGTATATGGATTCAGTAACAATGCCAACAAACTAACTGGTAATGCTGTGCTACTTGCAAATAATTTAAATATAACATACATCAGATAAAACAAAAAAAGTCAATAAAACGAAAGAGAATGCCTTATAATTAGGTTTAGGAAGTGACTTACAGATGAAAGGGTATTCATGCCATAAACCCTGTGAAAGCAAGCATGTATAAAAATGTGTTTTTTAGGTGTTACATTACATTAACATTCAGCCCTTTGCGCCCTGGATCAACATCAAATTTCTTCTTTCACTAGTTATTTGTTGACTCTTTAAGAAAATTGATATGATTTCTTTCGGAAACATTTGCAAGAAATGTCCCACAAGCAGAAATTAGAGTGACAAGAAAATCACTTAAAAATTAGTTTTAAAAAAGAGGGGAAGATTATTAGAAAACTATCCAAAAATGGGGAAAATGTCCAGAAAACTATTTTAAAAATGTATATAAAATTATGTAACTGAAAAAACATAATAAAATACATTAGATAAACTACAACTAAATTTATTCTGTGATTGAATGTAGTTACTTACTCTCCAACACTGTACAGTAATGTTACAGTTTTGTTTGGTCACGACGCTTTTATTCTGACAGACTCAAACAGGAAGTCAAAGTGTCGTCGCTGCTAACGGAAAACCGACCACCGGAGGACCTGCGGATCACAACATAACGTTACTCCACAGAGAGGCTTTCCACATCGCACAGTGAGTAACAATTTACTCAGTTTTATCCAAACGATAAGCAGGACTATTTCAGCTCGTTCAAAATCAGCCTCGTCTTAACGTAGCGGGTTTATTTCAGCTTATTTACGCAATAAAACAACTTGTCAGTGCCGGTGTCATCTACCGGGGCAGCTAACGGTAGCTGTTTACATAGCTAGTAACGCTGTCTTACGGGTTAATAACAGCTAAGCTAGGTCTATGCGGAGCATTTTCATAGGAAACTTTATTGACGGTATATGATGTATTTTAGTCTGCTTTCTGCTGTCACGCGGGCAGATATAAGCAAACACCAGGAAACCAGCTGACCGCAGTAAGACAAGTGGCTTTTAGGGTAACATTAACTTCCTTGCTAACACGATATTAACTGGCCCATTTAAATGCACAAAGCCTCTCTCGTTTTTTTGCCAATGGCGGGAAAGATATTCAACTAGGTAACTGCATGACTCCGATACGCTTATCGCTGTGTGCAGATTTTTTTCATGCCTTGTTCCATCAGATTTCTCGCTGATTAAGAGGAGCAGTGATACCATGCGGGAGTCACATGAACGACAAGATGAGGCGTAAACAACCAGGAGAAAGCACAGAGTCTGCCTGCCACAGAGAGGGGGCCTGCTGCGTGTAAAGGCCCTGCACAGGCAGCCCCCTGTGTGCCCCCCTCTCCTCAACATATGCAATGAACAGCACCACTGAGACCCCTGCCATCATAGATGGATACGTGTCTGTCAGCTACGTGTTGGTGCCATTTCTCCTCATCACTATTATTGGAATAGTTGCAGCTGTGGTGAGTGGGCGGTTGGTTTGTTTTGCATGAATAACCTACACAAAGTGTAAACCAGGGTGTCTGCAGGTACATAAAAAGTCTTGCATCCAGTTTTATAAATATAATGCCTTAAAGGTTATCATATAGACTTTTATTTGAGTTTGGAGCATCTTAATTTCCATAAACAATTTATAAAATTTTATGTAGCTATCTTTAAGGGTTTTTTTGTCAGAAGGAGTAAAGCTCTTCTACCTGAAAGTTCATGATAAGGGGTTGACAGATTATCATCCTGGCTGATTATTGGGGCCAATATTTGGCATTTTGCTGATTATCTGTATCAGCGTTTTATTTTAATGATTGCCGATTAATTAATTAAAAAGTGCAAAGAAAGTTTCAGCATGTGAGGAACTTTTACTTTGTAAAACCTCAGGGAGGTAGTTTTATTCTTTATTTTCATTTGACTTTATAAAAAAGTTGCTGGGAACTTGTAGTATATGTTGAAAGTTTCAAAAAGTTTTGAGTTTTGATTAAACTGTTAAAGGCATTTAAGCAAAGTTTTGTGTTGGAGTTTGTGATATTCCAAATTCTCAACATTGACAGAGATTTTCATTATTATTGCATATCGGTTCCAAATATTGGTTATCGGCCTCATTAACTACTAATAACCAGTGTCTGACCTAAAAAAACAATATCGGTCGACCCCTATTTATGATGTTATATATCTTTAAACCTGCCACTGAGTCTAACAGTCTTTTGACTTTAAACTTGCTCTTACCTGTTGGCAAAATTAACTAAACTCACTTGAATAACCATATTTCTGTGTAACCAACCTCTACATGGGACCTCACATCCACTACTAACCTTTAAACTAACCTGCAATGCTTGAATAAGACCAAAATGATTAAATTTAAGTGTCTGATACCTGTAGACATCCTGGTAAACAAGCTGTAAAGTTCATCAGAAAAATTACCATCAATGTAAGCAAAATGAAAACGCGCTGTGATACCTCAGAATTGATAGCTGCATATACGCAGTTAACATAATAATCTATTTTGTGTCTTTCAGGTCATGTATATTCGTAAGAAAAAGAGGTAGGCTTTTGATCTTCCTGCATTGTTTTCGTGGCACAATGCTCCTGTGATAAGCTTGATTGCTTCACCGCTGGGACTCGGTGCAAGTCACTAAATCGGTATCTGTTTTCTTTCATTTTGTCCCGCAGAATCGACAGACTCCGTCATCAGCTGTTGCCAGTTTATACGTATGATCCATCAGAAGAACTTAATGAAGCGGAGCAGGAAATGTTGTGGAGAGAAGAGGACACAAGGGTACGATTCACCATCGCTTTTCAAACTTTCAGGGTTCTGTGTTTTCTGGGACATTTTTTACTGCAAGTGGAACACGTTGTCATTGTGAAATCAGAGGAAAATCGCAAGATCAGCACTAAATAAATGTACTTTTTTTTCTACGGCAAGTCAGTGTGACAAATATCTTTCTGTTACAACACTACTGCGAGGAGGGTATACATTTTTCTAAATGTCGACGGGTGGATTAAGCATGCCAGTTCTACCACATTTTCTGCAACAGACATGTCTACGGTTGACTTGTCATATCTCAGTGTATTTTTTTAAACATTGTGGTTGTCTTTGGTTGCGCCATTCACTGTAACAACACAGCAGTTCCTCAATGCGTTAGTCACTTCCTCATCCACATAAAACAGTAGAAAGTATAGTAGTAGTAGTGGTGGTGGTAGTACAAAGGTTGCACTACTCTTTTTATTTGCAAACCTCAAATCCCTCACAACAGCAGTCAATGACTAGTTTTGGTTTCTCTCAGCTGGTCAGACGTTTTGTAAACATGTCTGACACTTTTATTTTGACACAGCATTTGGACTCAAAAATACTTTCTAGGATCAATGTTAATGGTAATAGCAGTTCCTAAAACCAAATCTAATTTAGTGTGGGACTACATGTGGCTATCATCTTATTTAAAGGTAAAACCAAAAAGTGTCTTACCTGCTTCTGAAGTCCTCTTTGATGCTCGCTGTGGTACAAGTAGTCTCGATCAGAAGTAGCTGAAAAACACATATATGATTACAGACAGAATAACACCACAGAAATAAAAGTATTGGTCTGGTTGATTCCAGTCAAAAATCATGCACTGTGCCATAACAAACACTGGGTGGCAGTGTTGGCAATGGGTAGTAAATAAGTAAAACTTACTCATCAAGTTTTACTCCACAGTATAAAATAGGAAGAACAAAGCCTTCACAACAAGTTCTGTGTTTGTTTAAGAGGCTTTTATAAAGTCCCAAATGGGTCGGTACAGCCAAAATCACAAAACATTTTCTCACTTAGCCTCACAAGATTACTTCTTTGTATTAGATAGTTTTGGTCTTATTTGCAGAGACTTCTTCAGCTAATTAAATATAGAGAAAGATATATTGAATTCATTTTTTGTGCTTAAGAAGCTCAAAAGCATCATGTCTTTCCAAAAAAAGTGTCCCTGTTACTGAGGATAAGAAGTACGTTTACATGTACACTAACATTTATTCAGAATATGACATTATTCCACTGTGATATGAGTCGTGTAAACAGCATATTCTGTGTGAATATTCCTAATAAGGCTTTATCACAAATGAAGCATTTTCCTGTTGAGAGATGAGGGATATGCTGCGCAGTCGAACAAGTCAGACATGGCTGGAAACTTCTCCATATTTTGGCGTGATAATTTCATATTAGGGCATGTTAATCGGAGTATGCACAGCTGCATGCATATGGAAATATCAGTGGAATATTCATTTATATTAGCTGTGTAAACAGCTTAGAAGAAATATGGTCCTTTTTTAGAACAAGATTGAATATTTTGAGTTATTTTGTTGACTTTATCCCCAGAAACCAGGACACTGTTTCTGGAAACACATGATTTTACATTTCAAATGTTGAACAGATTGTGCATATATGAATCATCATACACCTCCATTATTTTTGAGGTGGCTGCAGATTTTCAAATCTTACAGTGTCTACACATAAAATTTAAAAAACTATCATGGTGTCAGCACTGCCTGTGAGATAATCTTGTGTGTGATTTGGGTGAAGGAACCCTTTATCATAGTCAGTTTGACATGTTCTTATTGGAAATATTTTCTTGCTTCAAATTTGCCTTTTAAAAATTAAAGTGCCAAATTAAACTGTGCTTGCACTTTGCATTTTATCTCCTCAGATCGTACAAGGCTGGGCTAGAAGTTATCAACAGCGCCGCCCTCTTCTGACCAAAGATGTCAATGCATGATGGAAGTAAACCGTGGCAAAGAACATTTCCCGCGTGGACATAACCCTCAGCCACAGAAATCAGTCGTTTTTGAAGTCATGCACAAGACGTTCTTTGTTTATTTTTCTTTGCTACTGTTTGATCCCTCCTGTTTCATGTACAGACAAGAGTGACTGTTGATTTCTGTAGTTCTGAAGCCAATTCCGTGTGCCTAACAGACCTTCAATCTATTTATTTAAAATTATTTATTCAAACATTTTTTTTACTGTGATCTTCAGCAACTAAAAGTTAAAGAAGGTGGAATCTTTCTAAAGATAAAGGTTCCTGTAGGTTTACTCTGTTGTTTACATGTATTCACTGTTGTTGTGGGCGATATGTGGCAAGCTGTTCCTGTGGGTTGCAGTAGGCATTCGCGCTGACTTTAATTTAGGTGCAGTGTTCACAGTGTGGTAAGAGTACGAATGTTCTGCCCTAGTTAATAGATTATGTAAAGGTTGTTTGCAGTGCATTAAAAACAAATCTGGCTTTTTTGGTTAAATGCTTTTAGTTTGTAATCAATGCATTTGGTGACTTGAAACACTGCTTTTAAATTTAAAGTTTCATATATACATATATATATATATATATATATATATATATATATATATATAAGAGATAGATATGATAGATTAGCTGTTAAAAATGAGTTGAGTGATTTTTATTTCAGTTTCAATTTGAGTCAAACAGTTGAACACACCCTTTTTGGTTCTAATTTCCTCTCAGACTTTAACTAGCTGCCACACGATCCGGATCTTTTTGTGGTTTAGCTAAATCCTATGACTCTTATCAAAGGCATGAAAAGCCAGATATGGAAGTAAATAACACCAACACCCTCTCATCCCCAAAATGAGCCGTGACTAGTGCCCTAAATATGTCCTGTCTACAAGGCATGGCACCAGCACAGATTTACCTCCAGCTGAAGATGAATGCCATAGGTCTGACTGTATCAAGCACTCAGGAAACTCGCTCTTTTTTCTTGATGAATTGTAATCTTTCCTGGCCTTTCTTTGCCTTTGTGAATGTAAACCAAAAACAATAGAACTGTTAAACTGTTTTCGAAGGGGGAGCATTTATGAGTTGTGAACATCCAAGTTTTGGACAGATAATGCCCTGACTCGATCTGCAGGTTTTATGCTTTTTCAAAGATGTTTTCTGTTGCCATATCTGGACCTGAAAACCTGTTCGTCTGTGCTCCCCAGCCATCGTTACATCTGTTTGTTTACTATGCATCATTGAAAAATCAATGAAGTAGGGTAGTCACAATTTATACTGTACAAATATCCAATCATGACATAGATTTGCACTGGTCAAACACGTGGTGAACTTTTCATGGAAGGCTCTGATCTCAGGTTGCGCATGAAAAGTCAAAGAACTACTGATGAACTGCTGACGTAAATGTGAATTTGTCAGCACTGTTAAACCTTCAGACTGTCATACCAGTTTGCTACTTTGAGAGTGATTTGATTGAGGCTGTTGATTAAAGACATGGATCATATAAATAAAATAATGTAACTTTGCACTCATTGTCATTTGCTGCTTTATTAGCCCAGAGGTTCCTGTGGTGTGAAGGAAATTACAGTGGACATCTACGTGTTTAGGGGTGTAACAATGCACTTATCTGGATCAATATATCAATAGGATGATTAATTGTCAAATATTATCAATGCAAGCTAAAAATGCTGATGCTTATCGTCATCTTTAAGCCTTTAATTTGAAATTCCCACAGCAAGTCCGTGTCATTGTTTCCATTCAGTACACCTTCCTAAACAAACAGTGTTTGCAGCCTGGACATGAATAACCTGTTTTTATTCTGATTTTTTTTGTATTCTGTCCATGTTTGAGCATGTAAACACCATGTCCCATTCATGAGAAACCTGTCCATGCTTTCCACTGCGCTCTGCAAGAAATTGGGGTGTATGAGCAGAATGTTAATACCCGATCCTCTGTGGTCATGTGAACACCATATCCCGATTATGATCATAACCAGGATAAGTTTCATAAACAGGTTATTCATTCATTCTCTGAATCTAATAAAAAATAAGCAAATATTATGTCATCCAAAACATAAATACATTATAAAAAAATATTTACACACCTAATAGTTACAGCAAAATAGATGCAGGACTAGACTATTTTTAAAGCCACCCAGAATGAAATTTTAGAACAAAAATTGAAATTGAAGAAAAGAAAAACATGAACCGCCATAAATTACTAAGATTGGGAATTTTGTCCAAGTTTACTGCAACATGAAACTTGACATTTTTGTCACATGGCAGAGACAAGGGTAGGACAGAACTGTACATGCTGTTTAAGCTTTCTTAAGCTTTCTTGTGTTTCTCAGTTTTGCAAATGGGATTTTGCTACCTTGATTGCCATAGAGCCGACTTTCTGCATAAAATACATCAAGCCTTATACGCATTCCTTCCTGCCGGTTTCGGCTATGTCTCAAATCTTGGCTAAATTTTGTAAATGCAAGAGGCATTCAGTGGATTTTTTAAAATGATGTTACCAATGAGATGTTAAAATGCAATGTCAGGAAAACTGTTAAAATCCTACTTCCCCATCAATGAACAGCACAATAGAGTTGCAGCTGTCTTACTTGTTTCGAGGTTTACTATGCTTTGACAATTGATTACCACACCATATACATTTGTTTATTTAACCTTTATTTTCAAAAGGAAGACTGTTCAAACATACTTCCATTTTTAAAAAGGAGTTTAGTGTCATTTTTAGTAAAACTTTTTTCAACCAAACTAAAAACCTTGTTTTATATACCGTGAAACCGCAGTATTTTCTGAATCATCCTACAATGCAATCTAATTTTGTTGGAACCCTACTGAACTACAACTCTTGAAACACTGATTTAAGACATTTATATCCAATCTAAAGCTTACTTTTTTAGAATTAAATGCTTGAACTTTTTAGAGATTTAAGGAACCCTGCTAATGCTTAGTTGAGCAATTGGTTGAAAAACTTGAGTGACAGGAAAATTGACAAAGAAAATTCTCTTTATTGACCATTTCGGATACAAATCGTTGTAGGGCACCATAGAAATATAGACATTGTACATTTATATACGGTGTACATTAAAAAGAATGATCCCATCCTATTGAGTTTACAGTATATAAATGAACGGATGCAAGATGTTGGTATGTAAAAATGACACCGATATTGTCCAGAGGATGTTGAAAAAAAGACACGAAATGATCGTCGTATGAGTATGGCGAGGGGTGGCCGCGTGCGGCGAACACACAGCAGCCGAGGGAACGGTTAAGTGGAAAGAGCGCCCAGTCGAATCACAAACACACAAACATTTGTCCATGAAAATCTGAACCGACATTTCAGTGCACCAGAAGAATAAAAACACACCTGCTAATCTACCACAGTCAGCGAACGCAGTTGTCAAGCTGACAGGTCTCCCTGACTTGCTTCACACATTTTAAAAAACAACCTGTCTGCAAGCTCCGGTTATGAATGAGGCATGACTGTGCTGCGTGTGCGAACACAATCACAAACTTCAGATACCTCATTTCAGTCAGGTAAAAAAAAAAAAAAAAAAAAAAAAAAAAAACATGATTTGTAATAACGACATCTTTCCAACTCATGCCAGAGGTTACATTTAAAACAACAGAAAACCAGTTAAATGCAATTATAGAGTAAGCTGTTGAGTGAGGTATGAAATTCCAGGCCGTGTATCGCCTGTTTGCAGTTTTCCGGGTTTCGTAACTGAGGTTGTAGCAGCTTAGGTGTGTGGAAAAACCCAGTTAAGTGGACTGTGACTGCGGGTTCCCTGACACTTAGAAATACACAAAACATTTTTTTCCTCGTAGCAGACAGCATACAACACACATCTTCAAAAGACTAAGAAAAAGTATATTACTGTACTAAGTGATGACAGAAGGACCAAGCTAGGTGAAGCTGTGAGAGCCAGATGGAATGGTACAGCCCTGTGGGATAGCAGTGCCACTGACTATCCTCTGTTACAATCAAACTGTGTTTGACCAATTGCAATTTGCCTTAACGAGTGACTGGGTGAGCGCTTAGAGACCAAGGACCGTGTGAAGACAAAATGTAACAGCAATTTTGTAAAAGCTCCCTGAAGAAACGACACTGATGCTCTCAGCCTAGAACTCTGCCAACCCCTATCCTTAAAAACACACATTATACCAAAAAAAAGATTATGACATGAAAAAGCAGCACACTCATGTTTTTTTCAAATGGTATGTAACCCGAAGGAAAAACAGTAAGTCTGATCATACTAACGATACACTTTTACATCTCCCCACTACACGCCGAGGACCGCGAAGAAAGTCTGAGAAGCATAACTATGTCTAAACTGTCCTAAAGAGAAGGGGGGTAAGGATGCTTCTGCTCTACTGGTGAGACGGGGGCAAAATCAGTTAAGCAGATTAGAAATGGGGAGGAAAAGAAAACCCTACCATCTGTTACCTATTCTCATCCTAAACGCTGAAGCTCAACTCCATCTATAATACGACGCAAAGGATAGGTTAACCACTTCACACGAACACACACACAAAAAAAACCAAAAAAAACAGCAAGTATAGGTAAAATTCACCTTTGTCCAGTACAAAACATGGAGAAAAATCTATATGCCCTACCATCTCAGATGCGGGTACAACAAATAAGTAACATTAAGCAGAGAAGAGTTCCTACAAACCGTCTTAAGGGGGGGAACGGAAACGTCCAGGGCTCCTTGGAGCACGCTTTTGTCCAGTATAAAAGACTTGTGATAACATGACATGTAGAGAAAAGGGCTGTTACCTTTCATGTAATTCTTAGATCTATGCTTGAGCAAGGTCCATCGTTCTATCCAGTGCTGTTGCATGATTATTTGAACTGTGTTAACCCACCTTTTCTGGCAAAAGAGGGCTTTGTCGTGAACAGTGGTCATGTGGTGGCACTGGTGTTGGAGATAAAGCCCAGTTCTGGTTAACAGTAAGTCAGTATGTTGAAGTGAGGTAGCATGCGTTGTGAATTACTGGTCCTCTTCCTCCTCCTCCTCCTCAGATGATTCCTGGGACGCCTTTTCTTCCTTCTCCTATGACAGAAGGAAAAAAAAAAAACCTGTCAGCCCCCGACTACGCCCACAAGGAAAATGCCATCAACATTTAACAATAATAGCTGTCTGTGATTCATGTCCTAACGTGACTGTTTTACTTTTAATAACCCCAAACATGAAAAAAAAATATAAATCTCTTTGATAAACTGCTGTGGCACAAGGAACAAGGAAGAGTGAGCCATCTGCAGCGACGAGTGATTCATAAGAGTGGTGAGTCACAATGAGGCATCCTGCTTTTGCTCCCTTGTCTTTTTCTCCCTCCTCACACTCACTACTGACCAAGATGTTCATTCATAAAAATGAGCGGGTCTGGTTAGGAGGGTAACTTTGGGTCATTCCTTTCTGTGACTAATTCAATCCAGACTTGTTTTAAGCGTACGCCCTAACCACTCATGCACATGACAGAATGTTACTACAAGACCGCAACTTCTTCCTAGATTAAACATGCTATTCTGACCTGCTCTACAAAGTCTGGCAACTTATTTTTGCTATAAAAAAAGAACTGCAGAGTTACTCAACATTTGGATTAAGGAGACTTTGTTCAAACTGCTGTGCAGGTTCAGATTTGCCAACAAGGTAGAGAGTGCTCTAAATGACACAAATAGCTGCGATGAGTAAAAATGACTTGTCTGAGGGGAAAGAGGAAGGCGAGGGAATTAGGAAAATGCAATTTCGCCCTGCAGACAGTCACAGTCATACCAATCATAATTGAATTGAGGTAGGAATGGTTTAAAACAAATGGGAGTGTTTGCGAAGGGACTCTTACCTCTCTCTTAGGTCTTCCCCTGCGCTTTCCTCCTGCAGCCGGAGCTGCCGCCTTCTAAAAAAGAAAAACAATGCATGTTAACAGAGATACGAGTGTGATGCATTTTGTTGTGATTTTCTTGCTCTTACTGATCTGCTCATTGCAGCCAAGATTTTTTTTGAGGGGGATCAGTGCAAAAACCTGTGATATAAACAACCTAAATCTCCTAACTGAAATCTGCTTCTGGCTGCCTGCAGGTGGCAGTAGCACCTCTGAAATGAGACAGATGGAAAAGGGGCATTGGGTTCATTGGCTATTATCTGGAAGGCCGACAGGAACTGCACACAGGGCACTCCAGTTCGCTGGCCACCTGGTCTGAGGCTCAGAGACAGCTGGTGGAACTGAGCGGAGACACAAACCCTCTGCAGCTCGGCCCTCGCTGCTAAAACCTATATCATACATGTGTGTTTTACGCTCCCTCTCCCTTTCCCATACATAGCAGCGAAGACCGAGCGCACGGGGGAGCTGGAGGGTTGGGGCGAGGGAGAAAAATCAGTTGTTGCTATGGAGACGACAGGCAGAGAAGAACTAGGGCTGTGTGCTGGGTGGGGGCGGAGGGGTGCTTAGTGTCAGCTTGGAAACAGTCTTGCGGCCTCTGCACCTGCACCGCACTGTGCATGACAAGCTGCAGGAAGCTGGAGGACAGGAAGTACAGACTGAGCGAGCATCGCTCGAGAAAAAAAAGTAAGGCAGTAAACCAAGGTCTTTACAATGGGAAACCCAAGCCAGGCTATTTCTGACAACAGGAGGAGGGGGGAAGCGGCTAAATTGCAGCCAACCAATATATCACAAGTAACAGCAGGATGTCCTTTTAAGAGGATGAGGTTAGCTACCGTTAAAGTGGTCATCAACCATAAAGGAATGAGGGTTAGACAAAGGAAATGACTGCAAGACAAGATGGGATAACAGTGAGAAGCTGTCTTTCTTGGCATGGAGGCCATTGCAGTTTAGGATGAATGCTGACTGTTGCTGAAATCGTGACCTGTCGCCACATGCCCACTGACGGCTCTGACTCACCTTGGCCTTGGTGGTGGAGGACTTGTTTTTGCTACCCTTCGGCCGTCCTCTGGACCTCTTTGGAGTAGGAGACCCACTTGCCTCCTGACAATCACAACAGCGAAGATAGTTAGAATACCACAACGGACAAAAAAAAACCAATGTATTCTTTACAACTCAGTCTTTATTTACATCATAAGGAGGATCTGCTCTTCGTACAATATGAGAATGGAAACATGCTCATCAACATAAAGTACACTTTCCAAGGTCAGTGCAACTAATATGGACTTTAAAAACTGACAGGTGCTCAGAGCCACATGTTGCTTTGCTCCGACATGGAAAAACAAACACGTATAATAATAAAAGACGATATTCAGAAGTGAAAGTCTCCCTAAAAAGGCATGCACAGGTTGTGCTTTTAGTGGACAAATAACAAAAGGCTATGCACTTTAAGGGGCCCTTCACATTTCTTTTAGCTTTCTCGTGACTTATCTACTTATTTATGCCTTTTTTTCTTGTTTCATTTATGGAAGATGAAAAATAAACAATCTGAATCTGAAAATGAAAGGAACCGGACTGAGGTGCAGAAAGGGGAATTATCTGTGGGGGATTACCACCAGCACCAAAATGCAAGGTAAATTCAGTATCGTCCTGTGACAGTTTGTGGTTGTAAGCCATGTCATGGTGGACACTTCTCCTATTGCACTTGAAGCGTGTTTACAACCGCAGCTCATAGCAACCGAGCAATTCAATACTAAAAGAGTGACAGCTATACGAGCCATTCTGTGCTTCGCCTCGGCTATGTCATTCATTACATGACGAGCAGAGGTGAGTCGTCAGGGGGTTAATACAGGTTTAAAGGTGTCGGGTTACAGGTTGCTTACAAACCGGTGAGACACACAGGAAGTTTGTTGTAGACTTCTACGTTTACACTGATAAAGGGGTGAGCAAATGGTCACAGGGGCTTGCTGCAGCCATATCTTGAATCACACAGAGCTCGTTGGAATAGCAGGGAGCTTATGTTATAGATATGCGTGACTACCTAATATGCAATATTATCTACCTGGAACAGATGTGAGGTAATGGTGTGTTTTGTTTCTAGTCAAAGTCCTCAGTGCATGCCCACTTTTGTTGCAATTTGGGGTGCTGATATTCTCAAAGCTTGCAAAACTGGGAAAACTTTTCAATGACAATACTTTTTCCTTGCCCCACTAAGTTTAAAGAAAAACCAAGAAAGAAAGAAAACAAACTCAAACTTATAGTACAGCTACGTCACACTGTCAATGTTCTTACTTAATGTTCTCTTATACACAAATTCCCATGATTATTCCAAAACTTTCAATTAGTTGTTCAATGACTTTTCAAGGCCTGTAAAATGCGACTGTGAAACCCTATGACTTTTGTCCGTGAAAAGTATGTGTAATTTCCAACAAATAAATAAATTGGCACTAAAGTTACTTACGTCAGAGGTCTTTACCTGGGGCTGCTTGCGGGGTCTTCCACGCCCCCTCTTCTCCGGCGCCTCCTTCTCCTTCGGTGAGACTGTCCCCTTGTCGCTCATGTTTGCTTTGCTTTACAGACCTGGAAAATAAATCACAACAGTCACGCCTGCTGCTAAACAAAGCCCCATTTTCATACAAACATGCACCAAAAAATACAAGGGCTATAAACTCACTGACCGCAGCAGCAAACCTAAAATGACCGAGCTAACCACACACCGGTAACACGTTAAACTCAAATTAATCCGCGCTTATTTCCAAGTCTATTCCTGTCTCATCTGTGCTCCGTTACATGGCCAAACGGTGCCACACAAACAAGGGATTGACACCGAACCGACTGATATCGCTGGGACTCCGTAGGCGGTCGCAGGCCGCATAAATCTGCAAGATTACTGAACCCGATGCTCCCTCCCCGCACCGACCATGTTTAGAGGCCCTATGCTGTAGTTGTTGTGGCCAATAATCGGGCCTGCGCATAAAACTATCTCAGCATGTCTGCACGCCGGGGCCGTGGAGAGGTCCACCGACACACACACATACACACACACAACGGCGGATGTGTGTCCGGTGGGATTTGAGTTTTAAAACAGAGCCTGCATGGACGCTTTCAAAAAATAGCGCAGAAAATGTGACCGAGCAAGCGAGGTGCGTTCGGTTCACTTGCGGCGCCGAAAGCCCGGGCCGGGGCAACAAAAGACGGCTTCATATTAAAGCATGCAGCCTCCTCTCGTCGGAGCTGCCGCTCTGTGAAATGCATTAAAAATATCTATCCAATCGAGCATGCAAACTTTCAGCTGCTCACCGTCGCTTGTCTTGCACTCACCTATCGCTCGGATATAACCTCGGCTCTGAATTTAAGACGAAATGTTTCCTTTAAGCCTGGCTGGTTGTACCCGGTTAAAAAGCCTTGCACAGATCTATAGGCTACAGCTTTTATTCGTCAGGCAACACGCACAGCCCGCCCCTTTCAAATCCTAGCTCGTGCACCCTTTAAAAAACCTTATGTATCAGAAAAGGCAGAAAACTGATTTCTTCTTAAGAAATACGACTCTGAATTCTTACCAGCAGGTTGAGAAGTTTGTTCCTTCGACGTCCTATAAATAGCACGTGTGTCTTGTCTCCTGCAGATAATGGAAAAAGGCGCCAGCCAGGAGGAGTTTTGAGGCAATTTAAAGAGCCGCCCTCATGGGAGGGCGGGGATATGATAAATGGGCCACCAACAGTACGAGAGGAGCACCCGCCCCCCTCCCGGAACCTCATTATTCCCCTAGTTTGATAACAAAACATCAAAAAGCCTAACTAATTTGCAGAATGTAACTTCAGCGACACAAGAAAATATTATCATTGAAATACTGTATCACTTAGGCCCAAATCATTATATTTATTCATTATGCCTAATTACAACACTATCATTTTTCTTGATTTATTTTTTTTTAATTTCAATTGCACTTCCTGTTCCTATGTTTATTATATTCTCATTTTAGTTATGTATCTCTTATTATTTATTTCTGTTAGTTTCTATGGGGCTGCAACTTGGAATCATTTTTATTTCTTTTTTGTTTTTGCACCTGCACTTTCCCTATTTTTAATGGTGATTTTAAAAAGTTAATCATTTAGTAATTAATTTGACCTTTTATATCTTTTCTTTTACTCTTCTATGGTAAGCATCTACCCTTTGATATGTTTTATCGCTCTCTAAAGCACTTTGAATGCCCGTATTATATGAAATCTGCCTTACAAATAAAGCTGCCTTGCCGTTATAAATTAATCTGTTGATTGTTTTCTCAAATAATTGATAAGTTCTTTGGTCCTCAGTGTTAAAAAGTGGTGAAAAAATGTCGATCCGTGTTTCCCAAAGTCCAAGATGACGTCCTCAAATGTCTCATTTCGTCCACAACCCCAATATTCAGAGAAGTAAAGAAATCAGAAATTAAGCTGAAATCAGAGAATTTCGAGTTTTTCCTTATAAAATTATTAAAAACTCAATTAATTGATTATAAAATTAGTAGGAAATTAGAATAATATTTGATAACTAACTGATTAATTATTGCTGCTCCATTTATCTGCACATATTTGCTTCCTTTTCTCTGCTGTAACGACTGGAGGATCTTCACGGTATCTTAATATTGTATGCATGTCTTAAACAGTACATACCACAGACTCCACAGTGTAAGCACAAACTGGTTTTGAGCTCAGACAGGCATTTCTTGTTATTTTCCTCTTGAAGCATCATCTTCTACAGTGACAACGTATCCAGATCCTTTACTCAGATAAAAGTTCAACAATTTAAAACTGCTCCACTGCCAAAAGCTCTGTCAAAATGTGTAAAATTAAGCCAGCAAAATGAACTTAAAATATCAAAAGTTAGTTTATTTAATGAAAAGGCTCCATGCAATATTTTGCACTATTACATATGACATTGTGGATTAAGAGTTTTCTGTTGTAGTTTTTGGAGGTGGAGCTCATTTAAATCTGCTTAATATACTGCTGGCTAATTTACTTTGTAATAATGTATCAATTCCTTTGTACTCATCAGATGTTTCTGATGTCAAATCTTAATTTGTAAAGTAATGGTTTAGATAGAGCTGTCAAATAAATGTAGAAAACACAATATTTCTCTCTCAAATTTAGTGGAGCAGAAGAAAGATGTAGAATAACCTCTGAGTGTGACTGCTGCAGAAACTGTGTACTCTCTCTTGATGTTTTGTAAAATTTGATAACTTGCTCTCATTAGTGACAAATTTTTATTTTTAATGATACTTAGATTGCTCTCTAACGGTCTTAAAGTGATTAATTAAATCTTTTATTTACCTATATTAGAAATTTTATTCATTATTTTATAATCACATTTCTTAAAGGACCCTAAGGAAATATTTTTGCTCAACCCATGTTTTGTTGATTCTGTGAATAAACTGTTTCTCTCTCGTGCCTCCATGGAGAATAAAGAATCCGATCGGTGACCGTCTCAAATAAAAAGCAAAACTATATCAAAACATTTCTTTTACAAACCCTCAAACAACACGGCAGCCCTCTCTGAAAGGGAACTGAAATACAAGTTAAGCTCGTCAATGCTCTCGTTTTAAAGCCAGACTCCATTCACCAAAGCAATATTTTTTCCTCGCTGAACGCAGACACTGTCGCTGCCCCAATAGGTAGTTTATGTGGCCAAACTTACCTTTTAAAACACCAAAGTCACATAAAAACACAAACATAGTCATTTATAGAGGTAGCACTAAACCAGCAGGTTATTTGTGAAGGGACTTTAAATTGTTTAAAGAAAGCATGGATAAGTTTCACTTTTAGTTCAGTTCACCCTCGGAAAGGGCTTTTTGTTTGGGAAGTTCTCAGCATATGACTGGATAAATGACGGTTGGATAATACTGCACGAGTTGTGTTGGAGTTTTAAACTTATGTTTTGATATAGTTTTGCTGTTGTTAAACGCACTCACCTCTGACTCTCCTGCAGAGTGTTCTTTAGCATTTTAATGTATCACTGGGTAAATTATTGTTATACAAATGCTCATTTAGGGGTGAAGTATTCATTTAATGCAGTAAAATGGCCCACACGAGTGTTGCATTATATATGACATTAATGGATTATCAAGTAGGAATTAATTGTTGTAGTTGGTTGAGGTGGAGCTAATTTTGCTTCATATGATGTTGAAGAGTTTAATCTAATTATATTAAATCATATTCTATAAACGTATCGGATGTTTTGGATGCCAAATCTTAATTTCTAAAGTAATGGACAGCTACAGCTAAAAAAGTACAATATTTTCCTCTGAACTGTAGCAGAGCAGAAGTATAAAGTAGCATAATCTCTAAACATTACTGCTGCTCGCTCTCTTTTTGAAGATTTTCATAACTTGCTCTTATAAATTATAGATTTGTATTTAAATGGTTTTTTACTCTTGTGCTCTCCTAAGGTTGTGCAGGATGTTTCTAAAGTGAAATATTTTATTTGTATTTTGAATTTAAATCATGATTTTTCCAGTCCCTTTTCTGTCTTGATTCTTATTTATGGCATATTTGCTTGGTCTGTCTTGTCTCTGAGAAAAGTTTCCAGGAAAAGAAAAACATCTGCTGTTGTTTCTCTGAACTAACAATCTTATAATTTCAGAGAAAATGAGCTTTTTTTCATGACAACTTTTTCCAGAATTCTAAAATAATAATCTCAAATATTTTTGGAAAAATGGAATAACAAAAATGAAGTGCACCAGAGAAAACACTGGTTACTCCTCTGTTTGTTTTTGTTACGTGTTTAATGTAAACAGCTGATTTTGATTTTGTTACTTTTTGCATTTTTGATGCCTATATTATTATAATATTTATTTTATTGACTGCAATACATGTGATTTCAGTCGTAGTGGTATACAAGATTTACGTATAAGTTCATTCACATTCACAAAATGCCTCTTAGTCACCCCATAACAACGATAAGTCACTTTTGTTCTACTTATACTATTATTTTATGAGTATAAGTGAGTATGTTTGCTCCTACACTACAGGATGAATTTAATTCCTGATTACGCCTCCTGCTCTGTGACAACCTAGTCCACACCACCGCCTCTTTCATTCATTCACACAGACATACTGTAGGCGAACCCTTTATGTTGCTTTTGCACGGTGTCGATTTCACTATTTTGCATCTGAAATGAATAAACATCTGATGTATTTTGCATGGGTGTGGCAGATACAGAGCAGACAAGGTGAAGGTGTAGAGACACTCTAACCTGCGCTCTAATCAAACCACCACCTACTGCTACTTTCACACAAGGGTTTCTGATGTAAATGAAACGCCCATCTGGAGCTGATGGCTCCTCTACGATGCAGTTGAAAGCAGATACTGAGAAGGCACAGTGACCTGAAAGTGGTCAAAATGAGACCATTAGTGCGTATTTCACCTCTACGTCTGTTTTGTCAGGATTTATCTCAAGCAGCAAACAAAAACATTAAATCATGAAGTCATCCCAAAACAGTTGTGATCTGCAGATAGCGGACAGATATCACCATACTGTACGTACATGATGAGAGGAATGAGAGTTTGGTGAAAAGGGGATCGGATAGGGCATGAATGGAGGGAGCGCTTTTCTCAATGAGTCCAATGTTCTGCTCAGCATGTGCTTGTGCCTTGCATGCCACCCCCCCCCCCCCCCCCCCCCCTCCCCATTTCTTACTCTATTCACTTCCTTCCTCTATCTTCCACAACTACTTCAGCCCCATCCCCCACACCCTCACACATCTCTGCCATACCCAGAGCCTGGATGGAGACAGGGAAATAGGTCTACTCTGTCTGTCTGTGTGTGTGTGTGTGTGTGTGTGTGTGTGCGAGTGTGTGTGAGTGAGAGGAATGTTGTCAACCACTGGCACCACCTGGAGACCGATGAGGGGACTGGATAATGTGACTGAACAGTGATGATGCAAAACAAATGTTGGCTGTTACCATTTAGTTGTGAAGCTAAACAGTTGCTGACAAAAATTACAAAATCAGTAAAGACAGCGGAAACTGATCACAGGGCAGAGTGGGGTTTTCTCCAAAAAATATAGCACGTATAGGACATGTCAGCTATTTGAATACAATACACTTTTGTCTATGTCACTCTCAAAAACAGATTGACTTTACAGGATGAAACTGAAATCCTAAAATCGGCATCTCAAACGTGTCACCCATGAGCCAGAACTAGCATACCAAAGGGTCCAAACAGGCACACTAGACTGACACACCAAATGTTGATGCTTTTATGAGTGCTAAGAGGTGCCATGTGTCAGGAGCAAGTTAAGCAATGAGTTGCCTAACTCAAGAAGAACGTGTGAACGTGGAACGATGGCTTTGTCATGTCTATCAAGTAGAAACATGGAAATCCTTTGAAATTGGTGCTACGTGACCAGAGAAAACAGAGAAAAAGGACAGTGTCATTTGCTTTTGCCCCAGAGGTAGAAAACCTGCAACTATCAGAATGTCCTGCGCCACAACGGACCAATAATTACTTCCTGTTCACAAACTCTCGCTATTACAGCTACACAGGGCGCTAAAATATGCTTCTGAGAATCATTTTAGATGAGAAAAAAACAGAATAACAGAATCTTGGTTTGGTCTGAGTTTGAGAGAGAGAGGCTGGTCTATGTCTTCATCTCGATTTGATTTGATTAGCCTTTATTGTTTCCCTTAGGAAAATTTGTCTTGGACATACGAGAGACATAAGCAGCACAGACACATACAGTGAAATTAAGACAATAACCTCCCTGCATCCATACACGAGGACGAGAGAGACACAGGTGGTACAGCCGCATATGTATGCAGTCAAACTACAATTAACACACAGCATCCCCCAGTATCTACTTCTATCCTTGATGTGTCCGTGGTGGTGGTATGGGTGGCGGGCAATACGAAAACGTTAAAGTACAGCCTGTAGTTGGAGCAACAGCCCAAGAGCCAGCTAAACTCTCCTGAATGACATGTTTTGCATCATTGCATCACTGGAGGCGAAACGAAATGTTAAGATAGATGTAAGTTTACCACAGTTCATCTACATATATGACCCTTATTGGTATGATACACAGCTGGTTAAAAATCACAGAGGTATCCCTTTTAAGAGGCTTTTCCATCTGACCAGAATCCAATTCTATGAAAAAAAAAACCCCAAACAACTCATTGATCATTGTGCAAAATATTGTCAGTCAGCAGCTTCAGTACAAAATAGCCTGCTCCAAACTTCTGTCTCAAAACAATATTGGTAGAACCCTGTTGCAAGGGGACTGCCGTAACTTTCAATTTGTAAATGGTTTGTAAGGCAGCAGATAACTTAACCTGTTTACTCAATAGCCACCACTTTGGTTTTAATGTGGTGAGCCAGCATTTCTGCAGGAGTGGAGATATACTGGAGACTGCTCATGTGACGATGGTGAGTAGTAGACTGAATGAATGTGGAAAAACTGAGACATATTGTTTAAAGTGCAATTATTTCTCTCAAAAGGTCTGTTAATCAACTGTTTTGTAAATGGATTAATGTTTTCACAATATTCTTTATGCTTAAAGAAAGGAGAAAAATCGGAGGTGTTCTTGTTTGTAATTCATTATGCAATATTTGACTGTATTTGAGATGAAATTGAGCTGTGTGCAGCTCATTACGTAAATGAGTTTGACTCCTTTGTCCTAGAAAATGGTCATCCTATCTTATAAGTGCATTCAGGTTATTAGCGAGGTAAAATAAGGTCAACATTTTCAAGAGATTCCAGTCTCAGTCAACTGTTGTATGACTTTGGTTGTTGGATTTTAAGGAATGTGAGTAATTCTGAGATCATTCATATCAGGATCATCAAGTAGAGTACATACATTTGAACTAAGGTTACGTTATATCAGAAAACTGCCTCTTTATAGCAAATTGACGAAGAAATGTTTTCTGTACCAGAATGACCAGATCTTAACCTGTGGCACAAAAAAAATTCACAAAACAACCTGATGAGTCAGTTTGAATTTATATGCTAATCAAACCGTCCAAGACACAGACACTTCCGCATCAGACGCCCTCTACGGAGGCGTCTCCTGGCTTGTGAACTCTGCAGCAGCTCAGGGCAGACTGAATCCTATTAACCATCAGGGGGGTCTTGGCCCACTTTGGCATGCTCTCCCCTCCCCCCCTCCCACCTCTGCCCCCCCCCCCCCCCCCTACTATATGCTCATCCGTCTTCCCCTCCAGCATGCTCTCTAACTCGCTCTAGCAATCCATTTTTAGGCGCTGTGTAAACCGCAAAGAGTGCTGCAGCCAAACCAACTAACAGATGTGGACAAAACATCCTATTCCTGCCTGTGCCTGGGTTTCCCCCTGCTTGTGCTGCTGTTGGCCCTGGATGAGCCTGAACATGACTAACACACACACACACGCCATTCACATCCTCCCACTAAAGAGGAGGGAGAAAAAAAAAAGGAGAGACGGACGGAGAGAGAAAATCCGTCGGGAGGGGAGAGGAAAAGTGTGGGAGCAGTTGAAAGGCAAGGTGGGCGGAGATGGGAATATGTGTGTGGGTGTCTTTTATACTTCTGCGAGGGGGCGGATGGAGGTTAGTGGGCGGGGGATGGGGCCCGGGCTGATTCAGTCCGCTCATGAGTAGTATCTGACTCACACAAACACAGGAAGTAGCGCGTGCTGCTTGTTTAGTGGACACAGCACTGTATTTATATGATACTCCTATACGCGGGGAATAATACGAGTTCATACACTACCTAATTTCACCTCAGCACGTCGGTCACTGACTCAACACTCCACTCTCCCTTTTAAATAGTTTCATATCCACATCCTGAGATTTTTGGACCAAGATCCAGCGGGTGCATCAGTCATACTGTGACTCAAGCTCGTGAAATTTGGACGGGTGAAAACAGTGCCATATTTGAAAGTTCCTTTGGCAGCAACACTTTTAAAATGCAAACAGCTCTCTATTTTAGATGTTTTATTTTTATTATTAGTCTTTGTTCGATGAGAACCAAATGCTCAGACAGAGTTTTGAAAACATATTGTTGCTTAGTTTCTTCCTCTAATTCATTCAATCATCTTAATCACATCCAGCATCCTTTCAATTATGTGTATAATTACCAAGACTCATGCATACAGCAGAGCTTTTGCATTACAAAATCTCCCAAACATGCTCCGCTCCTTCTTTAGCATTGTTTCCATGAAATCTATTCATCCCTGAAGGCAAACTCTCTTGGCTTAGTGCCTCAACATAGAGGTCAAAGGTCAGGGTCAGTGTCAGTGCAGCACCTCTCAAGCCGGCAGCAATTACGTGATGGGAAATTTTTACTTCAACTGCATTTTAAAAATGTAATGTTCAATTATACATCCACTACTTTGTTTTAGAAGCTTTGTGTCCTAAACTGAACTCTTTAGGTCCATGTAATCTGTAATTACGGTTGATAAAGAGCAGTCTGTCGTCTTTACCAATAGGTGGCAGACAGAGATTAGATTTGCAAAATCACACTGGGAGGATGACACCAGTGAATTCTCTAAGAAATTACACCATCTTGTGGTCATACTTGCTTATGCACAGTGCTTGTATTTAGAGTGAGAACATTTTTTTTCTTAAAAGCCGTAGTTGGTAACTTTAATAAAAAATAAAAACAAACTTTCATCATATTTGCTGTCACTGTCACTTTATTCACACAGCACTAAATGAGACAGATAACCTAAAACAAAAAACATATTCCTTTGCCCACTTCATTGACTTATAGTGTTTCCAATGGCCCTACTGCACGTGATGGAAAACAACCAATCAGAGCTGAGAAGTGTCTAACACAGCTGCCAATCACTGCTATCAAACTGCTATCAAACATGAATCAAGATTCTGTTACTGCATCGATACTAAATATCAGTACCATAGACACTTTTCATTTTAAAGATCAATCCTAGCGTCAATGAATCGATACCAATGAGAGATCAGTTACTCTCCTCTAGTTGTACCTATTAGTAACTAATGAGTTAAACTCTGTGCAAACAATTGTCCATTGTTGTGAAGACATCTAGTGCATGTACTGCTTCTCTATTGCTCATGTGTTGACCTGATTGATGATCTATTCACCTTCATAGTTCATCAGTCTATTGAATCAGTATCAGCAAATCTGGCCCTGTATTACCTGTAATGAGACCAAAACCAAATTTCCTGGTATTGCCCACTGCTACTGTATTGCCTATTTCTCACCTTAAATGTTTACAGAAATTTATTTTAGTGTATTGTTTGGCTGTAAAATGAGAAGTGGCAGCCAGGTCGCAAACTTTCTCATTTTAGAGCTAAACAGTGCACTGAAATATGTTTCTTACACATTTGAGGCTAGAATTAGGTAACACAGGTAATTTGTTTGCAGTAGCACTGATTCATATTTGATCAGCACTGCCTAGTTTGACAGTGTGACCGCAGTTCAAGAGCAGTGACTGACATGACTGACAGCTTTGTTAGGGAGTACTTGGCTCTGATTAGCTGTTTTTGGTGCAGCACGGTCGATTCAAACAAACTGCATTAGAAGCAGTAAGAAAAGGAGGAGTGACGTTCTTTTCACAGACTATCTGTCAAGTATTTCTTTTTTGAATTAGGACAGTTTTTTCAAGTATGACGCAGTTATTTTCATAAAAGTTACCAACTGTAGCTTTAAAGCATTTCTCACTGCTTATTCACATATCAGAGGGGGAAAAACAAAAAACAAATAGAACAAGTCCTTTCCTCGCTCCACCGCTTTCAATTTACAGGTTTTCTCTGGAGGCATGCATCTGTGCTGAAATGTTGTTGTATTGATGTTTGTACCTCTGCAAATGTCTCACCTCAGCTCTGGTTGTCAAGTTACTCTCAAGGCAGCAAAGCACAGCGGTGATTATGTCCAGCAGAGGGTAGTCTTACTCTGAGGAAATCCGTTTCAGCTCCAGTTCCTCACCTGCATCTGAGGTGTAGCAGGTTTGCCATCACTGAGGAAAAAAGACAATGCGGTAAACATGAACCAATGATGCAGACAGCTAGAAATCATTGTGGTATTGACAATCACTCTGCAAACAATCTCTTGACAGCCGCTAGGTATTTCCTGATGTCAAAAGGTGTTAATATACAATTAAGGCTATTCCAAAGAACAGTTTTGCAGATTACATTCTGCAGTTTGATTTAAAGCCTGCCCTCCAGAAATGACAATCAGAGGCAGCTGAATTAAGTTACCACTTAATTCAACTGACCCTCATCAGGTCGAAATCCAACTAAAGTAGAGAAAGCAAAGGACCTCTGTCACCCTGACAGATGAGCGTGCATTCAGAGCTGTTGGGAGCGGTAACAGATGAGAGTCACCTTGGTGATGGTGCATCTGGAGTTTTAGAATTCACGCTCTCCTCTCGCTGTCTTACCTGATTGATCAAAAGGGAAGGGGGCCCGCCTGCCCATTTTCGGGCCTGTCAAATCCCCGTGTGGCAGCTGCAGCCCCCTGAGAAAGCAACTAGCCTAAGCTGCATCTGTGCTGGTTACTTATAGAGACGATCTGGGCTCAGTTTTATCACTGTTTTTTTTTTTATTTCCATTGGGAACGTGGAGCAGATTCTCTCTGCAGAGAGCTGATGTGATGACCACAACAACAAATAAGAGGCAGGCTTTACAGTTGGGGATAAAATGTTTACAAACTCCTCCACAAAACAGGGTCCAGGCTCAGCTGCAGTGTTCAGTTACTTTAGCATTTGTCTTATTGATTGTATTTTGACTGGCATTCCCCAGTCAGGCAAATTGGAAAGAGGGAACACTTTCCTCTCAACCAAAATAGACAAAATGTGTTTGAACAAAGGGCGGCCAGACATATTTAGAATATCACCAAAAATTTAGAAGAGGGAATATGTTCAGTTTACCTGATTTTCTACAGAATCTGTACTATATCTATAACTGCATTTATTGAAGAATCCCAACAGTCTTACACTTCCCATAATGCAACTCAGCAACATCTTTAACTGATTTATTACTCCAGACAGGTATTCAAGAGTCACAGAAGACATTAGGATTGTAATGTCACAGGTGGAATAGTACTCTTGTAGTAAAGTACACCTCTTGTTAAATTTGTGAATTGCTCCTTTAAAGCCAAGACAAACCAAACCGAAATCAAACCTCACGTCACCTGTGTTTCAGCCAAAAAGTTGCACTTGTACACACCGCAAAGACCATAGCCAACTATAGCAGCAGGCCGACGTTGTCTATATTTGTCATTCAAAAGGGGAAACGGGACGACCGACAGGACAGATTCCAGATGCTAGTCAGCCAGTTAACACATTAACAACACCTGATGCTGACCGAGCGAAGCATATTTACAATGTGCTAGCGAACAATAACACAAACAGTAACAAACAGTTTCTGCTAAAGAGCTCAATGGCTAAAAATTAGGGCTCTCAAATCATTCATTTTTAAAAATTGCGATTAAACAGAATTTCGATAATCGCAATTAACTGCATTTTTCAATTGAATTAAATTGTATTGGATTTCAAAACAGTTTTAAAGTCCATATTGACAGGGTAAAGTAATTCTTACCAGATTGTTTAGATTAGGAATGAAATAACAGCAAAAACCTGCATGGGAATAGTATAAAGTGGGCACGTCTGTAAAGGGGAGACTCATGGGTACAAACAGAACCCAGTTCATTCACATATCTTGAGGTCAGAGGTGAAAGAACCCCTGTGAAATGGCCATGCCATCTTTTCATTGCCAAAATTTAGCCTTAATTTGGAGCATTATTTAGCCCCCTTCCTGAGAAGCTAGCATGACATGGTTGGTAACACTGGATAATCATCGCTCTTTAAAAACTGATGAGCTTTAAAACTCTGCCCGGTGCAGATTCCTAAAGATGGGAATGTTGGCCAGCAACAAACAGGATTAAAAACAAAACACAAAAACGTGTTATGTGCAGACCTTAATCGCATTACAATTAATGCGTTAACCTTGACAGCCCTACTAAAAATCTAATCTTACTTCATAAAACAATGCTGTTTCTATCACACACCCTCTTGATTTTAGCTGTTTGTTTAATTTCCACACTTCTGTTTCTCTTCTTGTGCATGAGTGTTTTAAGTCATAGACAGGGTCCACTGGCTCTGATGCTGATTCAACATGCTGCAATGGCCAAAAAAAAGCCATCAAGAGCTGACACACCACCAAAACGAGGGCGACAGACACTCACCAACAGGTCGACATTGACTACAGGCTGACCGTCCGCTTGCTGTGTTCGGGTGCTACACACCCAGGTAACAAGGTACCTGTTTAACACTGCACTCCTATAACATTGCTAGAATCCTGATGGACTTTTAAGAAGTGATGAGAGAGAGAGAAATATTGTCTGTTATATGCCACACACTCTTTGTCTTTATCAAAACTGACATCTATGCTAGCCACCATACAACTTGACCAACAACAGTAAGGTTGGAGTTTCATTGGTAGTTGCAGCAAATGTAGCCTCGAGCTGCTAACTTCAAGCAGAGATAAGGAGCGAGCTGCAAAGGTCTGGTAAGCTCACTTCTTCTAACTCCACACACTGAGATTATTTTCATTTTCAGACTTTCAGCACCAACTGACGCTGACTCAAGTGGCAATTTATCAGACTCCTTCTAGCTCCCTCTGGGACCACAAAAAGCTTTATGCAACTATTTTTATGTAATGCTGTAGTACTCCCCAAATTCTGTAAACAGACTTAGATGTGTAGAATCGGAGGAGTTCCCCTTTACATCATTATGGTGCATTCATCTGGTAAACAACACGTACATTTCTTTTCAGTGTCTAGACAGGCTCAAAAAGAGCTAAACAGCAGTTTGAGATAAGCAGATTGTACTCGGAGCCTGCAATCCAGCTGTTGTAGATGGGAAGTCCCTCAGCGGTGTCTGGAGTAATATCGGTTGACAGATCCCCTCTCTGACACCAGGATGTCCGTCTCTGGCCTTGACCACATCACAGTGTTCGGTATCCCGTGGAAGCGGGTGTCAGATAGCTGCCTATTGATGAATGATTAGAGTTGCTGAAGATGGACTGTGGCACTGCCACCCGCGGGGGTCTAGGTGAGACGGATGGGCTCATTTGTAATGCAGAGGGGGCCTCACTGCTGCATTAACTATTTAGGTGTGGTTATCTCAGGGTAATGGTACGCCAGCAGCAACGAAGCAAACTACAGCAAGAGAAGGTATAATCCTTATGTTGATGTACGGCTCTGCTTCAGAAGATTATAGGTCCATTATCCAATCGGACCTGTTATCTCTGAAATGTCACATATGTTTGAACTGGGACATAAGTTCAGCCAGTGTAATCTGACATTTAACTGTATGGCCAAGATACACTAGTTTTCATCTGTCTAAATGGCTGGAATGATAGTTACAATGGAGCCTTTTTGCATATGACATCATACATGGCGTGATCCGTCCAGATGGAGGAAAGGCAGCTGGAAGCAAAGGCTACCAACACTGCAAAAATACCTGTTATTTGAGCTATTTAGGACTGTTTCAATCGATCAAATGGGGAAATAACAAGGTCCACTTTAAGTCGCAAAAATAGACTGTCAGACTGTAAGAAGAAGAGGAAGAAAAACCTCACTGAGAAAGAGCAGCAGATGTGGATCAAAAACCTTTCTTCAGTCTGGAGTCAACTAATATCACAACAATGTTTAAATGGGTCTTAAGAAAGCCTCGAGTGGAAGGCAATTATAATGCCCAGTAACAACTTCTCCTTGTTTTTGGCATAGACGTAAAAAATAATGTATGTAGCTACTGTGATGTCACTCACTGGTTTGTTGATTACCGTTTTGAAGCCTTGTGTTCGGCATTACAGCTGTTGCCATCTTTGTTTTTTGGAGCCAGAATATACCATATTTGGGCAAGAGGAGGATGGGTGGATCTGACTCACAGACTGCAGCGACGCCTCGCAGACAGCCAGAGTGGCCATGCACTTAATTATGCGTCACTTTAAGCCTTAAAACAAAGGAAACAGGTGAGCTATGTAAAAGAAACCTAAAACCTGTGCATTCATAAAGGAGGAAATTAGCTATAGAGTCTAAAACCATTTTTGTACCAGGCTTTAACTATGTTTATTACGCTGCAAAGTTGGGTATCTTAACATGGAGGGGGGGGTCTATGGCCAGCCTCAGGTGGCCATTCAAAGAGTTGGAGTTTTTGGGATTCTATGTTGGCTTAATTTTCGGCTCCTGAGGTTGCAGCTTGGTTGTTAGCCATGGCACAGATGTCAACGGCATTTCATCAGACCTCTGGGAATGGTTGAAAATAGTAGCTAAAGCTACATAATGTTACCTCGTAATGTTAGCCTGACAGCAGTGCATCAATGTACAGAGCTGAAATATAAAAGACAGTACTTTGGCACATTTACACACCATGCTCAAAAAACAAGATGTCAGTTGTTTAAGGTGTGGATCCAGCCACACATAATATCGTTACTGTCCACGAGACTTGTGTAACATGCGTTTTCATCACCTCGCAATGTATCATTTGTAACATATGGAGGTCGGTCAAAATGTGGGAAAAATACCCTTTCATTGTTTTGTATGGATCGCATCCAATGTGAGATACCTGCTACCTGCAGATTACTAGATTTTGGATTTTTGCAGAAAATAAGCTCACAGAGAAGCTTATGATGTTTTGTTCAGCAATGTAATCTTCGCAAATAAACACCATTTTTATGATTTTTGAAGCATAAATGTAATCACCAGAGGTGAAAAGCTAACGTTAAGCAATAAACAAACTACACCACAGTCGAATGACTTAACATCCCCAGTTTTCAGTGTGATGATGTTCTGTAGTCTCATTCAGCCACTTGTTTTTAAGACACATAAAAGCTTCTTCAAGAGTGGGAAAGTTACTGACATATTTTATGTCGTAGAACAAAATGTGAATATAACGCTTGTGTTAACCACAGACCTTTTTCAGGCATCAAACCAATAACCCATCCAAAAAAACATTGACTTCAAGATGAGGGAACCTGTAGTTGTGAACTCTTTTCTGGGTTTAACCCATTAAAACCTGGAGCGGCATCACTTTCCTTGTGCTGCTCTCAAGATTCCTTTCATAACTTCTTAAACCTTTGAAACCTGAGAAAATCATGCAACGCGATTTCTTTTGAAAAAATGGGAAAAAGACCACAAGAGACTTGGTTTCACACACTGCAAAATATAAGTAGATGTAGAAAATTATTTTTAAAAAGCTAGGAAAAAATGTCTATGGAAAAAATGGAAAAAACATATTCAAAATGATCATGATTGCATATTCAAGATTGTGTGACAGAATTATTATAGTTTTTAAATGCACTTTTTACAGGTTTTTTCCTTGTTTGCTTGTTGTTGTTTTAATTAATTTTCTTGTACTTTTTAATAATTTCTCGCTAATGTTTGGGTGATTTCTTTTTTTGAGATCATTGCCTTCTTCCCACGTTTCAGAAAAAAAAAGTCAAGACAATTTGCTCAGGTTTCAAAGGGTTAAGCACTCATTCCCAGGGCACTCAGTATATCTATATTTATCACTTCCTGTCCTTCATCTTAATTTCGTTCTGCACGTGATTGTAAACAAACAGTTACACTGTTTATTTTAACCTAAAAGGGAACACAACACCTTTAAACCCTCGTAGTATGAGATTGAGTGTTTTAACCTTAATGTCAAGTGCTATCGTCTATTGCTTTACATTTACTTAAAGAGTCAATTAAGACTTGTCACAGTTGGTTACTCCACCTGTGACAGACTTATTTGTTTCTGTGGGATCAAATAATCCTAACCTAAGATAAAATAGTGTAGCAAAGCAGGGATCAGAGTCTCCGCTTGCCAACAAGACTGTAATGATATATTTACCACCGGCCTGCCTCACAGCACAGCCAGTAAATGAAACAAAGACCCAGGAAATGTGGAGGGCTGCAAATGTCTAAGGAGGCTTCACCTTTGGTTGGCTCTGGTGTTTGTTTTCGTTTGGCAACAGCCACTGTGAGGAAGTTCGACTTGTTAAACTTTCTACAGATGGTCAATATTGCTACCTGTTCTCCTGCTCTTACCAGTATAAGTCTTGAATACGGAGAAAAAAGGGGTGGTTATTGATTCCACTGTACCTTTCCTCCTCTCATTTTGGCACCGTGCAGCCTGTCTTGTAAATGTGCCCCCACGGAGTCGATTGGCCTGAGGGATGGAGGAGCACAGGGAGTAGCTGGGTGCAGGAGTGAGTCATCTATCCTTGGTACCTGGTGGAGATGAGGGGGCAGGGCGGTGCTCTACCTGCCTGCTGAATAAATCATCGCTCAGTCCATTCTGCAGCTGCAGTCCAATTAACCAAAGGGGACCCTGTGAATGCAGTTATGTGGTATGATTAATTACACGGCACTGACAATACACACCAAAGCTCACAATATCCCAAAGGGCGAACATCAAGAGGCTTTACTCTGCAGATTTTAGCTTCCTTTTGAAGTATTGTTCACTTTGAAAATTATCATTGGAAGTTTTCTCAATTTTGCTGACACACAGCAACTAATTAATCCATGAAAGTGGTAGAATCTCACACACACATACACACACATTTCAAACATACATGGATTATGTGCAGCAATTCCACTAAACACAATCATCAGCACAGAGGATTTGTCCCTCTCACATGCCAATTCTGCCTGTAATAGTAATTTAGGATGCAATTATTTCCGTTTACATGGCCCGTGACAAAGCTCTTCGTCTTCTTACTCCAGCTCATTTAAATAGTGCCTTTAATTGAACATAAAAAGGCAGAGTAGAAGGTGGAAGGGAAAGGTTAATGGGACTGACACAAAGGGCAGGCGGCAGCGGAAGTCTAGCCTTAAGTGTCACATCCTGCTCTCATCACAGCCCATACAAGGAGCCAATTAGGCCCGGTCAGTAATTAAGCCAACTCCAGCTGCCGGGCCCTGGCCTTCGCTTTCTGGGGGATTACAGCGCTCCCCAAGACAACTGCTGGTAATGACCTCCATCCCTCTATCAATGATATGCTCCCACATTGACGTTTGACTGCTGCCACATCCGATGGAAAGGTCACAAAGGATGTAACAAATGAGAATGGAGGAAAGGAGAGACATGGAAGTAATTGGAGGAGGATTTGGTCAACGAGAACAACCGTCCAGCCATTGTTTACTCTTATTTATCTCCATTCAAGAAGAAAACTAACTAACTCTTTCAATTCCCAGCATGTGTGGCTTGTTTCACTATACGAGCCACAAAGGGAAGCAAAACATGGATGTGACATTTTCAGCCGACTTTTATTCTAAAGGTTACATTCAGTTTCAAAGTTAAAACTTCTCTCTTTGAGGTATTCATTAGAGAAATGCAGTGTTTGTTTTCGCCTTCCAGATGGTCTGGAATAAGATGGACTTTGTAATGACTTTCATTAAAACAACAAAACAAATATAGCTGCAGTCTGTTTTTCCTCACAGAAAAACATGTAGCGAGTAAAAAACAACAAATAAACATTTAACACAGAAGTGATATTTAATGATAGGCAAAATAGAGCATGATAACTTGATCTAAATTGCATATTTCTCTGCTATTGTAACATTTGGCCAACTGGACATACTATTTGTTTATTTTAATGATGTGATTATGTACATTCATGAGCCCAGAAATGACTTTTTTTAGCAGAGCATTTACACTTTAAAAGGTAAGTTCCACCCAAAATAAAAAAAACACCCCGTTTTTCTCTTACCTGTAGTGTTTTTTATCAATTTAGACTGTTAGTGTGAGTTGCTGAGTGTTGGAGATATCAGTCACCGAAGGAAACGTGCATCTACAGCTAGCTCACCTAGCACCACCTAGCTAGCTAACATTAGCAGCTTAGCAGAGGAGGACGTCATCAATGTTTACATCTCTCGCGCGATGATGGCGGAGGGCACAAAGATAGAGGCTACTTAACTGAAAACAGAGGGAAACAGCTAGCCTGTCCTTCTCTACAAAACACACACATTGTATCTTGTTTTTTTTAGCCATACAAGAACAAGTCGTGCTTTTTAAGGAGGGGTTTGAGACGGACTATTACTTTAAAGGGACAGTTCAACACAAAATCAAAAGTAAATCTTTTTGATATCAGGGTAAACTGTCTTAGACAGGGCAAAGCCGACTGTTTCCACTCTCAGTGTTGAACTTAAATGAGTTTGCTCTCACTATGCTAAAATTAAGAGTCTATTTGTAATTACTAGATATATGACATTTAGTCTGAGGGTATATGTTATGGATATGCCAAGTAGTCTTTTAATGCAAGTAATTAACTGCAATTTAGACAAACATTCAAAACCCAAATCAAGGGGAATTGACCCATTTGAGAAAAGAGTGGTATCATCCACTAACTGAGCGACCAACTCAGTGAAAACCAGTTTTTGATTTTCCTTTTCAAGCACTGTTGTATTGTGAGCAGCGAGGGGCTGTGTACAGTGCAGAAAGAGGAAAAGGGATAATGGACAGTCTGGTTACAGCAGTGAAAAACATTTCATGAATGCATGTTTTGAATCTTTCTTGGATAAATAATTACTTGAAGTTTTACAGTTAATATTGGATTAGAGCACGCCCTTTAATGAAGCTGGTATTGAAGCTTTTTTTATTTTTAACCATTAATGCTTATTGCAAAACAAAAGCTGGTGAACATAAAAATGTATCCCAGCTTCCATTTATACTTGACAAAAGACCAGCTGGCTAATTAGAGTTTGAAAACACACACACTCGCCTAAAACAAAACACACACATCATAAATAATATATCAAAATATCAAGGCATATGGTGATCTGAGAGAGACTTATGAAGCAATTCACTGTTTGATATTTTATCACAAAATAAAAGGAAGGACATGATGGTATTATGCATTTGTAGTGCAAATCAATGAAATACACCAAAATTTAAAACAATGCCCTTACTCATATTTAATGGCACAGTGCTTAACAACTTTCAAAGTATGTAGAGGTACTTTTGTCTTTGTTTTATGTGTTATTTTGATGTTCTCTTAATTGGACATATATAAGATATCACATGAAAAATGACTTGATGAGACACTAGCAGATTTATGAATGAAGATAAGTTTTTAGGGTTTTCCATCATTTCATACATTTTTCATTTTTGTCATTTTGCAACATTTAAAGGATACACAAATGGACTCTTCCCTGCAATACGTTCAGGTGGTAGCCAGTTAGATTTCTTTTTATCCTTTGGGGGACCGGTAAAAGCCACAGATCAGAGGGTTTTTTCTGTTGCTTTTGGCTATTATGAATTTAAGATGAATAAATATTTTCACAAGTAAATATCTTGCAGGTTTAACCTCTTCTGTGTCACACAGTTTGCAGATTTATCTGGTGAATACCAAACACATTTGAGCTGTTTTTTAATCCGCATAGAAGCAGCTGTGGCACAAACTGAGTTATCCTCAACAACGTAACTGTGAATGTAGTTTAGTTTTGATGGACTGGTGAGGAATATCACAAGCAAAAGCAATTAAGATAAGCTGGGATCCTCAGTGTACTTTTTTTTGCATGTTCAGACCAAGCCATAACTCTATTTGAATTTTCTTTGTGACCACGAGGATACATCTTTGCACAATTATAGGATCCTGCATGCAACAGCACATACATTTGCATCCTGACTGTAGCCAAATCTGTGTATATTTTGCTAATATAACCTCAAAGGCTTTTTTCTGTAGCTGGCTATTGATGATCCTGTTGAATAAACATCATTTTCATTTGTAAATATTTTCTTGGGTTCATCTTAGGCAGCCCTCTTTCCCACACGACACAGGTTCATCTGCTATAAAATGCACTGTAGTTGTGTTCTGACTGCAGCTGCTTCTGAGGATTAAAACCAAACATGACTTATCCTGCACGCTGTGATTGTAAAGGCGGTTCGGTGGCTTTTTCCAGATAGAGTGTCTCAGTGTATAACAATGACTCTTGGCTGCAGCCGCAAACATTTCTCTGAATTGGATTACATTCACACAATGTATGGTGGGCAAAATTCTCATCCTAGATAAACTGTGGCACTGGATAAAGAAGATGAAGGAGAAAAACACATCTCTAAGGGCAGAAGTGAGAATTTATTTTCAAATAAAATCAGGAGTCTGTAGGCTCACTGTTTTAAAGAATGCAATGTGTAGGCTAAGATGGGTGAAGATGCCCCCTTTAAAACCAAAGTCAATTTACTGTAAAACAAAAACAATATTTGGATATAAGTTTAGCATGTGCTGGATAAGGATGCATAAACCAACACACTATTGGAAGAACTAAATTATTAAGGTAGCCACTTTTGCAGCCATTTTAGCACAAAAATGAAAATCTTGTACATTGGCATCCTGCCCCACTATTGGGGAGAAAATCTGAATTCACTTTGTAATTGTTGTACACATTTTCATGTTGGCTGGTGTGATGCAGATGCTCTTTCAAGTTATTTGAAGTTCAACAACAACAACACAAAAGATAAGATAAGAAAAACTCAACTCAGCTAAGGTAAACTAAATTAAGCTAAGTGAAAAACAGACAACTCTACGAAGCTATGATAAGATAAACTCAGCTAAGCTTTATTTGAGATAAGATGAGATATGATAAGTTAAGATAAATTCACCTAAGACAAGCTAAACTAAACTAAGCTAAGATAAATGATTGCTGGATGTAGCTTTGCATTTAAGATATGAGAGTGGTATCAGTCTTCTCATCTAACCCTTTGCCACAAAGTAAAGAGGTATATTTTCCAAAATGCTGAGTTGTTCTTTTAAAAATTTAAAAAAAACAAAGTGAAAGATAAACCCAAATAATAACTTCATCCTTAGTCAGCTGTTAACTCTGTAAAAACCTTGAGTAAAACATATGCACTGCGACTGAATTCACTTATTTGGTTACCAGGTTGCTCATCAATGTTTTACTAGGACCCTTGCTAACTTTTGGCTGATTCACAAGCCTGACCTGAATGCAAGCAGTTCATAATTTCAGCCAAGGTTTATCATTACTTACTTTCTCGAGGCCAAGTGGCTGTATTAATACATTAAAATGCATTAAAATGCTCAGAGTGTGCCTCTCTGGATAAGCGAAAAGGTGGATGTGTGAGCAAGGAGCATAGCACATTTTAAACTTACAACTCAGATACCCAAATTACCCAAATAAGTAATTTAGAGAGAAACAGCATCTCCATGTTAATGCCCAATATCCTCTGCACTTTAGCCTCAGCTATTTGGTCACTTAAAGAGAGCACCCATGTCAGTTTGGTCATTATTGCTCATCATTCGTCTACATTATATCAGAATTTAAGGAGCTGTATGCAGAATTCAGAGCATTAATACAGCAGCAAACCACTATCTGCTGTGTAAAAATAAACTGGAGTGATGGCGTATTGAGCAGAATTGCACTACCTCTCTGTGTGCTGTAATCTGCCCTAAACTGCCATGCAAACATGTTGGTACATATGAGTCCCTGTTTGTATTCCACTACCTAGATAATCAGTGTCACTGCGCTCATACAGTTACCCCTGACATTGGGATGGCGTCACCAACCTTTCACCTCACCTACAAAAATGTGACAAATACCCATGACAATCTACCAGACCCCAAAGGTGACATATTCAGTTTCAGATTCAACACTACAAAACTCAGACAGAAAAAAAGCAGAATATGCTCACATTTAAGTTGGAATCAAAAAAATGTTTGGCGTTTTTGCTTTGGAAAGGATTCAAACAATAAATTGATTTTTTTTAAATACAGGGTTTTAATTTTAATGTTTATCAACTAATAAATTCATTTGGCAATCTTTTAACTTTCAGTTTTTAGTCACAAAATGTGTTAAAACTTTAAACTGTGTCAAAATATTTAACAATCATCTCAGCAAATTAATCAAATTAATGTTAAGCAGATTAAAGAGTAGTATGTTTTGTTTTTTTTTAATTATTTTCGAGTTTCATTTTAGATTTAGAAACTTATTTTTGATGAAATACATTTTAATGTAATGTAGTTTTATATGACATCAGCATTTATTTTTGGCCTGCAGCACTCCATTCAGATTAATTTTTGGCTCGTCATAGGAAGGAATTTGGGCACCTCTGGTTTAAAGTGAAAACCACTCAGATAAACATGGTGACCCGAAACGGTTCCCACACTATTACAGCAGTCCAGTGGAAGAGTTTTGTAATCTCTCTGTAAGTATATTTTTATCTATAAAACAATGTTATGAATCACCTCAATACTATTTACACTGTGTTAGATATTGGCCATTTGTCCAAAGTGAAATATGTCTTGCTGCTGAAGCCGCCTCCAGCATGCAGCACCGTTTAGCAGGTAAATGGTGTGCATTTGTCTTACACTGTGCATGTAAAAGCTTGAACACAATGAACATGGTGCATCATGGGAATTATTCCCAATTTCCTCACGTATCATGTCTTTTCTTCATGTTTTTGTGTGTTTTGCTTTGTACTGATCGTGTTTTATTTTGCTGCATTACTGTTTTACACAATGCTGTTGAATGATTAATTGGTGGGCTGGATCCCTCTGAAATCCTTTGAGACATACTGTACTTGTGATGAATGGCAACAGAAAGATATTTGACTTAACATTCGTTACTGCAAGCTGAGTGAGAGACGTGAACTACAAATTAAGCTTCATGCGCCATGATAAATAAAGCATATATAAACCTATGTTGAATCATAAAACAATAGAACTAGCACTGATGGTGACGTCTAAAATAATACCGTCACTAAAGGCAAAAAGTTACATTTAAATAATCATGCCTGGTGACAGTAAAAGCTGACTCACAGACAGAAAATCCAAAAAGGGGACACATTTTAGAAAAAAAATAAAAGCGAATCTTGCAGGAAGACACAGACTGTGCTCATTGCATGTTACATTTTGTCAGATGGGTCTCGACCGCAATCTGCGTCAGACTATATGACACCAGCGTTGAGGCATGTCAGATGGTGTGATGAATGTCGGGAGAATGGTGATTAGACAGAAACAGATGCAACAGAAACATATCATCAACTTGCGTCATCCATTGGCCCGTGTGTTAAAAAAAATGTAGCGAAACAATGAAAAAGTAATGAACTTAGAGCTGACACTTCCACACATCGAAAAACCTAAAAAGGTAATATGTTTGGGTTTTTTTTCTCCTCACCAATGTACTCTACATCATTCCATGTCATATCCTGATTGGTTAGTTTCTCAATGCAGGCAGCATTCAATAATCACATGTAGGGACTTTGGTGCTTCATTTCTGACACTGACAGGATTTTGATGCAGCCTGTTTTTGGTCAATGAAGCAATAAAATCAACTGTCTCCCCGTTTCACTGTGATCTAAGATTGATGTGGGATTTGCAATAAACATTTTTTTCTTTATACCTGTACAATTCTTTTAATTTATTTTTTTTTTTTTGTATTGTATTTCAATATTTAAAGATTCAGTGTATAAGATTTAGGGCTATTTAGTGGTGCATAGCGGTGAGGATTGCAGATTTCATCCTGCTAAAATTTCTCCCTGTTAGAATTCCCTTAGTGTTCATTGCTCAGGAGGTTTTAACAGTGAGCTGAATTATCTGCAGAAGTCTCTTCCTTTCCAAAACAAACAGACCTAAGTATTTAAACCAGAAGAAACACTGAATAAAGCAATTTCATCTTACAAATCAGTGTTTTTCTAATACTGCTTGTTGCAGATGGGCTTCTAATATTGTTGGCTAATGCGCAGGGGCGTGGCTAAGGAGTGGCCTGAGGCACCTAATGTCACTCCTGAAATCTGATTGACCACCTTATTTGCCATTTGATTAGCTATCTGCTCAGTCAGTTTTAACTGTTTGATGATGAGTAAACTGAATTATTGTTTATGGGCGCAATCTGTGTTAAACTAAACTATGAACAGGGATGTAAGACACTGCAATGTTAGTAATTAAAGTACTGTAGGTATGGGTAATGGAGAAAAAAATGGTAAATTAAAGCTATGCCAATGTGTGTGCTCCGCTGCAGCGCTCATACTTCATGCCACCCCTACATATGTCAGTCCTATACTTGGGTCACCAACGTAAAAGAAATCTGAACGCGCCACTGCTGATGCGAAAATTCGAATGTCCCTATTTGGAGCCAGTGTTTGGTTTGTAGAACAACTGTAGAAACATGGTGGTGAACATAGCAATCTCAGTAGACAAGGACCTGCTCCCTATGCAGATATGAACAGTTCATTTTAAGGCAACAACAACACAACAATTATTATTTTCAGTTGATTAAATTACTAAAGAAAACACTCTTATTATATTATACTCCATTTATGCCAATATATCCCGCTAAATTCTACACATTGGACCTTAAATACTTTGCTGTAGTTAATGAACTATATACCAAAGCAGTTTCAGTCACACATTTATTGCTCTCACCAGCAGGTGGCGGTGTTGGCTCTGTGTGGTACATTACTGCAAGCCACATGAGGCTTTTCCCATTTCGCAGTTTGCACATCCTTAGTTACTTCCGTCGCCTCCTCTCCTTGTAACTTAGTCCCTCCCACCTGAGATGTGAGGAAGGAGGCAGGGAAGTAGTGATGCATGGGTCAGGGTCTTTTAAAACCAACACCAACTGATATGAGAGTCAATCCACCGTGCCCGACCTATAAACATATGCGTTAATAAATGACCCGAAACAAACTGCAAACTTGCAAATAAAAGCTAAAAGTTTTGTGTAAAGACCATTGCTAATAACAGTCCACCTGCTGTTGGCTATATTGTATCATTTCCAGTAAATATTACAATCCGATCTGGGAAAAATAGTTCATAAAACTGCTCACAACAATCTTGATCTGCCGGCACTTTTTGGACACCAGCTATGGTAACTGTCAGACGGTATGCAGTAATGGTGCGGTGCAAGACCGAGACAGAGGACTTTTGCATAATGTTTCTTTGACTTATTAATAACTTACTTAAGAATGCTGCTTTTTACACTTTATGACCTGCTCGCCCGAAACCTGCAATACTTTCTAACAATCTTACCTGCACCACCAGAACAGCCCGACCTGCAGGATTGGCTATGGGTCAACAACAGTGGCATTGTTAGGCCTGGGCATCCGAGGCTTTGGCCCCAGATATTTTACAAAAAGGCCCAGATGCAAATATAAAGGCTATATACACATTTTAAAAATAAGAACAGGCCTTAAAACAACAAAAAGTTGCAGATCTAATAATCTGTTGTTCGGTTCTTATGTGTACTTGAATAAATGTACTTAGTTACATTTTACCACTGTTAACATAGCAGTAAACGCATTCAACTATTTTTTCACCTCTAGTCAATATATTTTTATCGATAGCATTTGTAAAGTATTCTGTATGTAATATTAATTACTTACAACCACTGATATTTTTCTCTGCACATTTCATACTAATTAATCTGGCTCCCAATACAGCACAGAATTCACTTCAAGATCCTCCTCATCATCTACAAAGCTCTCGTTAACCTTCTCCGACATCGCTCCCCCAGTCGCCACCTCAGATCATCTGATGCAAACCTTCTTCTCTCCTCATCACCAGGACTAAGCACCGCACCTTGAGGGACAGAGCCTTTGCCATTGCTGCCCTGACCATCTGGAAGTCCCTCCCTCCAAACATCCGCAACTCAGACTCACTCTGCTCATTTAAAAATAAACTCAAAATCCCTCTTTTTCCAAAAAAAAGCCATCAACACTGCTCTCCCACTGCCTCCACAAATCTGAACTACCATGTTCTCTACATTGTTTTTGTCCTCTGTTCTTGTATGTCTTTCAGTATTTTGTATTCTCTATTTTGTATTTGTTTTATTTTTGCATTTCATGTAAAGCGTTTCATTAGTACTTAAAAATGAGCTATGAGGCCTATCTATTATTATTATTAGAAAGAAAAAAATGTTTTTAAAGGTAAACAATGTGCCAGAGTGCATTAAAAAAGCATCAAAATGTTCCCCGGCATCAAAAAAAAGCCCTGGGAGGGATCCCAACGGACACCCCCTACTGAGTTCCAGGCTAAGCTCGCAATGTCCTCAAATTCTAGAAACGCCCCTGGCCGACTTGTGCACCACCACCAAGGAAGACACAAGGAGAGAGCAGTTGAGGCAACAAGCATTAAACACAATAAGACAACAATGCTTTGGAACTGCCGTTTAAAAGTGATGTCAGTTTGTGTGAAGTACAGCTGCCTCATCAGCTCTGTGTCACGCCTCTTTTGTACGTCACGGGTGCAGAAAAGATTCCCACAAAGGATACACCTGTGCATCCTCACTCATGGCTACTCTGACAAGCCTCCGCTCTTCTTTAGGAATTGAGACATTCTTCAGGATGGCACACTGAGATCGATTCCCGGGTCACAGGCAGGACAAGACGATGAGAAGCACAAAAGAGAAATGAGAAAAGCCCAAACAAGAAGAGTAGATGCGGCTGATAGTCGGAGCCCACCATCTTTCTCAGAGTATTGTTGGCAAAACACCAACAATGAACGTTGTTCTACACCACTAATACCGTCGCAGTCTGAACTGTGTGACACTGACGACCAAAGATTTCACCACGTTCATGTCACCATTGTCAACTTTCATTCAGGACTGCCCACTGCAAAGCGGCCTTAAGTGTGATTTTGCTGCCGGTTGCAAAGGTTGGACAAACATCTCTAATGCAGCTCTTGGTAGAAATCAGTTGTGATGGTGAGACTATGCATTATTTGAAGAGGCTGAATGGCTTTTGCAGCTTGCAGCTTGTTACTCTGCTGGATTTTGTCAATAGGTATTGCACAAAAAAGAGATAATAGGAAAGAAAAATGTCAACATGCTGAGACAATAAACATTTTTAAAAGCACTGTGGTAGAATAAAACTTAGACACTCACATCAACAGCAATAAAGGTCCACATTCATGAGACTGGAGAGGTTACTGTACTGTTAAGCAATGCCTAATACTGTGAAGGCCACCTGCAGTTACATTTACATCTGTGGAGAGGTGCAGTGTTGCCAGGCAGGACAGTGGGCCAGACAGATCCATGGCCTGACGCCCAGAACTCTGCTGCCCGGTCCCGCAGCTCAAACCATTTGTCCCAACCTGCTCCGAATGTAACCTCGACCAACTCTCCCCAAATTATGGAAAATCTGCGTGTGTGTGTGTGAGAGACAACAGATAACTTTTCCAACATTTCATGTCTGTGGCATGTCATTTCTTGTTTATGTTTGGGTTATGTAACCTGTAACACATTTCTGATCCTTCTGTGATTACAATAAAGTTCAATCGCAGATGGATGCGTTCATCTGCTGTTCGCACAGTGTCGCCTAACTGCCTACTTTATTTACAAAGTGAATTATTGGATTTAAGGTGTTTTTTTTCCCAGTCTTAAATGTGTCACTTTCACTCTTCTATGCAAAGAAGGTATGTGTGAGCACACATTTAAAGATAGTATAGAGAAGATATAGATATGTTAATGCAGAATGTGTTAAAGAAAGATGCAAAATTTTTCTCACCTACTTCAGTGTGATAGGAAACTGTTCTTTTTTTAAAAATTTAAACAGTATATGCTTTTATTCAGGGCAACTGGATCATAATCTGTCCACAATGATGAGGTCTGACAGTCACAGTCGCATGTATAATGAAAGCCCAAAGTCACGATGAAACATTAAAATGTGATGAGTGGCTCCTTTTGATTTATTAATCATAAAGAACACAATGTGTCCATGTTTTCATCTCACTGAAAACATCTAAATCTTTGACCTGTGCTTTGAAAATATGAAGAACCTCACAAATCTGTTATTCTGTCTTGTTTATTCTGAGCTCCATGAATCACTTGTTATATTTGCTGTATATGAGCTGAGTTTGTCATCGGGGGGGGGGGCATTTTTTAACGAGAGGTCGGTACAATTCCAGCTGTAACTGTAGTTACAGAACTGGGCGTTTTTAAATTAAGGTCAGGATATTTCCAGCCATGTTTATGGAAAAAAGAGGGCATTTTTCTAATGAGAGTTTAAGATATTTCCAACCATGTTTGTAGCAACAAAATCTTTTTTTTTTCTTACACATAGTTGGGACATTTCCAGCCATCTTTGGGGTGACCTTATTGGGTATTTTTTAAATAGTGGTCAGGACATTTTCAGCTGTATTTGTTCCAACAAACCAGGTATTTTCAAGACATTTCAAGCCATATTTGACAAAAGTGATTGTTTTAGAGACAAAGAGTGTATTTTTAAATGAGAGTTTGGAACATTTCCAGTCTTCTCTGTAGTGACCAAATTGGGTATTTTAAGCCAAAACAAGTGGTTTTTGTGCCAAAACCTAACCACATGTTAACCATTGCCAACAGTGCCAACATCAAACAAAAAACTTAAAATTGAAACATAAAGAAATATTAAGTGTCAACATTTGAAACATACACATGTAAGATATCTGTGGATTGCAGAAACACACAATGCCAGTATTGATTCTGGTGACTTGGTTGTAAAAATCCTTTGTCCAAGACATATTTTCAGGGGTGTGCTGAGTTGCAGCCTTGTTAGGCTGGCTCCTGCAGCCTGCACTGTATCACCACCCAGCAGGAGCTACATAACCATAAATATGAGCAGGAATACTGAACAACAACAAACAACAGCATATCATCTTCCAAGCCTTGGTGAGCAACATTACACCTCACCCGGCAATTACCTGTTTTATTCCAAAGACATACCACAGCACAACTCATTTTGATTTATTTCTTATTTGGCTTTTAAGCATGAGTGTGACTCTGCATTTACCGAGAGCGAATCACTCTCCGGATCCTGAGTCTGTCACTGCAGTAGCAGAGGAGAGCTAATGAAATACTGCTGCCCACCCCAATTTGGATGGATCATGGTTAGCAGTAGAGCAGAATAATTCATAGACCACCCCCAAGCTCATGTGACTGTCCAAGGTGAAAATAGGTAGACTTTTATTACAACCCATATTACTTATTAATCCTGGCCTGGCCCTTATCAAATTCAATAATTAAGACTGTGGACCGTTAAGAGCAGTTTTGCATTTTGTGTTTTTGAAATTCATAAAACTTTGCTCTAATAAACACAATAATGCCTTCCAGTCTGAATTTCTGGTTGTGTTATTCATTATTTTTCAAAGTGAGAATGCTCTCGGGAGAAAATAAATTAAGCTTGTAATTGTTCCAGTCAAGAGGTGAGAAAAAATATAGATACTGAGACTCAGATATATAACACCCTATATAATTAAGAATATGGGAATTAATTCCTTCGTTGTTTTGTAATTAAGCGGTGTGATTTTTTCTCTGTGAATTTAAATAGGTGCTTTAGTCCGACTGACAGAAATATGAAAATTAAATAATGATATCATAGCATACATAGTCATAGCATAACGGTGTTACCTTTTGAGCAGCACAGGACAAGCTATTTCAATGTTTTAGAAAAATAACTGCTGACAACCTTTTCATATTTGACAGTTTCTCATGAATTTTGCACTAAAAAGGGATGAAAAAAACCTACAAGGCTATCCAAAGTTGTTTATCACAGTGTTTTTCCACAGGAATGCCAGTTCATACGACCGTAACTAGATGTTCCAGATGATGAGATGTTTGTGCCTTAATGGCTTTGTTGGAATGGACTGCACATGTCGACAAGCAAACTGTCTCTTCTTTTACTATCTAAGTACCTTTTCCAAAATAGCTTACAGGGTGTATTTTGCATAATTTATTAGTCATTGTTGGGAAAGTAGGAGAAAATCAAATCCTGCATGAGAACCAAATGTAATTCACCTTGTACATAAGGCACAAGCAATCCATAAAGGCCTGCAGCTCAGATGAAAATTGGGATGAAAATGAGAACAGAGTGTGTTAGGAGTGTTTACAGAAATTGTAGACTGACATGCACTGCACGTAAGAATAAAGAAAGTCTCTGTCAGACACCTGCAATTGCTTGATCTCTCATACCTGCTGATTGTTTCAAATTGCTAAGCATCTGCACCACACAGATTCAGTGCACCCCCGTGTCTTGTTTAAAAAATATTATTAGGATAAACACAATGTATCCTAATAACAACTGACAATGGCATAATGGCACCATTTTCCAATAAGCATCCTTTATGAAGGGTTTATAAGCTGCAATTTATGGCTTTATTAATGATAAATAAGTTATATACTGATGTTTGATACATCAGTTATGAGGCATTACTAAAAACAATTTTTGGGCTGCCAGGTTAGGGACAATTCCTCCAGTTGTAATATAAACAGCAGAAATTATGTATTAATAAAAACTTGGAGCCAGGTATGCATTAACAGATGCAAACCTTCTTCTCTCCAACATGAACATGCAAAGCCATGTTATTGCCAAATATTTTCACAAATGAGGGCACAGTGATGCTACAGAGCATTTACTCAAACAGAATGTAAATGTTATACTTTGGAAATGTAATAAAACATATCTTACCATAAATACTCCACCTTTACAGCTTTGCTCTCTCTACTATCTAAAGAAGACGCTACAGATAAATAGGGTGAGACTTTTAAACTAACAGATGTCACCATGAAACTACCCCAGTGGATTACTAACATTAAGATAATTATTTTTGCATGACAAGTTTTCTGAAATGTTATGTTACAATATGCAAATGAGGCATTATCCAATTAGTTAGATTTTTTTTTTAACAATACATCTCCAAAACAGAAATCTTAACTTAAACAAACACCTAAATGTGTATTGTAAATGTATTTTTTGACACTTGTCTGAATAAAGACATGTTATGGAAGCAAAACTGACCTGTGCATTAAAAACTACGTTTTCACCTAAAGTGTTGCCCCTTAAGTGTTGCAGATCAAAAGCTTTGCGAACATGTATTAGTCAAATGAATGGAACTGAAAACAATAAGCTACAGAGTCTGAAGTTATAAATGTTAGGACGCCTCTAATAAAGGGGTATTGCTCTTATTTTGGATAAATCATCAACTCTGTTGTTACAAAATTGCTAATAAAGTCATAAATAAAGGCTCACAACTGTCTCACTTTGTCATCTTAAAAAAGGAATATAAATTCGTAGCGTAACACAGGGTAGTTATACAGTCATTTATTACGGCTGTTAGCGAATGGATTTTGGTCCAGATGTCCTGCAACAGTTCACTACGGGGGTCTTCATGATGAATTTAAGTGTCATACTGAAGAGGGATTTTCAACAACCTGGCAACCTGGAAGTTACTCTTAATTATCTTATAATTGATCTATAAAGCATCAGTCAATTAATTATTAACCTTTACTACAGCCATTAGTTACAGTCAGTGCTGGGAAGGTTACTTTTCAAAAGGGAGAGGTTACACATTACTAGTTACTCCATTAAAAATGTAATAAGTAATGTAACTATTTTAATGATTCATCAAAGTAATGTAGATTATTACATTGGATTACTTTTTGATGACTTTTCTTAAATATGTTTGGGCAGTTAAAGCTGAAAAATATGCAGTAATAAACTTCACCAAAAGAGAGCATTCCTGCACACCAAAAAGATGCAAAGCAACAGTATGCATGTTATATTCTACCTTCATTTACTGTAATTTAAGTAGGCCAACGTATTTTTTTTCACAGTAACTGTAACTGATTAAAATTGGGCTACATTTATTTTCTAATTGACTTTTACATAGTTAATCCCCAACACTGGTTACAGTTAATAACGTCTTGGTCTATAAAATAATAAAAGTCTAAAGTGTGACATGTGTTTGTAAAAGTAAAAAAAAAAATGTATAGAAATGTCCACACACTGCACTGCGAGGCATCAGACCAACCCAGAGCCCAGATTAAAGCTCGGGCCGGAAGCAGCTGGGTCTGCTCTGTTCATTCATTACTGGAAGCACGCGCTGCAGCTGATTAGACTGATGAATCAATAACTGCAATCAGCGCGGTAATGATCAACATATAAAGAAAAGCGATTCCGATGAACAAGTCGAAATTACCCGAGGGATGATCCGAGATAATCATTGGACGGCGAGAAGTACATAAACGTCCGGAGTGAGACGTGCGCGCGTGTGATTAAACTGCGTGCGCGAAAAGTGCAATTTCAACGCTATTAACCCTTTAAAACTGGGATCCACGTCAGTTTTCTTGTGCTGCATACAGACGCCTTGTACAAGCTGTTTAACCATTTAAACCTGGGAACATTGTTTTCTTTCTAAAATATGGGAGAAAAAAGTCTCACAAATTGCAAGAAATGGGTACAAGGTGACGACAAAAGACCTGAAAAAGGGAGAATTTTTAAAAAAGGGAAAAATGTCCGGAAAAATATATTCAGAATTGTTATAATTCAATATTTAAATGTATACGAAATAAATAAATACATAAATAATTCTTTACTAAACTTTTGGGCCATGTCTTGATGAGTTGCTCATTGCCTATCCATGTTTATGCAAGAAATCGTACCCATTTGTTGAAGTTTCATAGCGTTAAACACAGGCAGATCGATGGAGGAGAGGAGCGGCCGCAGTGCACGTCAAGATGCGCTAGTCGGCGCCTTAAGAATGAAATTCAATACTGTGGCTTGAATGTGGACCACACTGCACTCAGAGGAGCTGATCCTGGAGAGGAGCCCTCCCTGACGCACGGTTTGTTTAACTTAGTGGATCCTCAGACCTCCACTCTTGTCCATAAACGATCACATGCAACAAACATCCCTGACACACACTCATCCTGTGTCATTCATCTTAAATGCACACACCAGGAGCTCCACCGTTGAGAAAAGGTGTGCTAACCCAGCACACACACACCTAAACCTGAACACCTGCAGGCTGTGATCTCTGCAACATCTTTCACAAACATCTCTTTTACAGCCCTGAGCTTCTTCCTTCTTCCTGCGTAACACAAATAACAAAACTCTTAAAATGTCTTGTCAGCCGCTTTAACAACAATCCACCTTTTTACAACCAAATCTTCTAAACTAAAAACCTCCTTTTTGTCTTTTTTTCCTCTCCCCCCAATTAATCATCCACTTGCCACAAGCTCAGGGTTAATTCATTGATTTGTTTAAACGCAGCTGATTTGGATGCAAATTCTCAAGCATTACGCATTCACTTCCTGTCCCCCCTTTTCTGTTGTTGTTGCTGTGGAATGCGTTAGCAGCGGTGTCAGTGCCACACAAACCTCGCCTTTGGTCAGGATCTAAATTGAAGCGCTTATACTAAAAAAAGGAAAAAGAGAAAAGAAGAAGTAGAGAGACAGTTTCCAATCTAGCGCGGTGGGAGGGAAGATTTGTGCGGCGAAAAAGAGGAAAAAGAAGAAGAGGAGGAGGGAGAGAAAAAAGTAGAAAATCTCTGCAACCCCTGGAGTCTCATTCAGCACCACTCGCTACTGGACAGCGTCTGAGCAGCAGGAGTTGATCGAGAAACAGGAGATTTGGTCAAAGCTCGAGTCTGGGAGTAACACCGCATCTGCATAGGGCGCTTTATTCCCAACAACATTTACTATTGCACACCGGCGTTTCACTCCCGACACCTGTCTTTAGCTTTTACAAAAAAAAAAATCATCCGTGTGGCGGGTTTGGCAAGCGGCGTTCAAACAGGAGGCGGCTGGAGCTGGCGCTGCCAAACAAAGACGCAGGAAGAAAAAAAAGAAGAAGAAAAACGGCATCAGAGATCGCAGAAGTTCATTTTCTCCACTTTGGGCTCACTTCTATCAGGAGGATTAAAAGGTAAGAGTGTCTCCGCTGTTTTACAGTGTCACATTTGGGATGAGCGGGGTTTAGGAGTGGTGCTGGATGAGAGTTACGCAGCTATGTGTGAGAGTATGCTGCACAAAACCGATTATCTAATAAGAGTCTTGAAAGCACGCTGATGTGTTTTAACGTCTCACGATGAGAAAAGAGTGAGCAGTTGCGCGCATTTTTTTGTCTTCTGGTGGCATTTTTGATTGAGCGCACAGTGACTTTAGAAACCCTCTTCTCTAAATATCAGTGTGTATGCGTCTGTTGGGAGGCTTTTGGAGGGCTGTGGTCCCTATTAGACTCAACAGATGAATCACCTTAACTGAAAGGCTTTAGGAGCAGGAGCGATGCTGACGTTTCTGATGGAGGGAGGGGGACCTGACAATACAATGAACCCCTTCATCAGCTGTGTCTATGGGAGCCCCCTCTGCAAGCCCCTCGCTGCTTTCCGCTTCACTTGGCTTGCTGTTGTTCATCTCTCTCTCTCTCTCTCTCTCACACACACACACACACACACACACACTCACACACACACATATATAAGCAAATCCGGGGAGTCTTTAGGTCTAACCAATGCACTGATGAAGACAGACGGTCATTTTAAACTAATGTGATTTCAGTGGATATGAAGGTGCAGCTCAAAAGACGCGCTGAAATGTGTGCTTTTACTGGGTTGTTTGCATGAATCGGTGGCAATCCATCTTTGCATTTAATCATTTTCAAGTGAGACATGACGCCCTGGCGGGTCATATGCTTTGGTGACGCCTCACTTGATTATGCATCACTGTCAGAAAGTAATTACTGCTCACATTTCCGCTGCCTGTTGGCTGTTAAATGCATGATGTTTGTTAAAAACAATTAAATAATACCTTTATTTCTTGTTGCAAAGGGTGTGTTGTCCTGGATTTGAAAAGAACAAATGTGTTTGCACAGGCATTCTGATAAGAGGCATCGCATTTTAAGATTTCTCTGCCACAAAGCCTCTATTTCCACTCTTCATTTCATTTTTATTGCAGTCTGTGTTTTGCTGAAGCTCCACTCTATAACCCTCTGGATCTCCTCCCAGTCCAACATCCACAAAAATTCCTCGCTGGATTTCAATTAGTGACTCCATGGAGGTGATACTCTTCAAATTCAAAACTTCAGTTGATGCCAAATGAAAGACAAAAAGCGAAAGCAGAAGAGTAGCAAATGGCAACCCACAATGGAAACACTTTGTTGGTCTTTAAAGACCAATCAGATTCTCCCTAAACACTTCTTGAAAACAGCTGCACTGGCGCAGAAATGTTTCACTGAGCCTCTAAAAATTTAATTTGAACCGTTTCATTTTGTTTTCGGGGGAAAACACACAAAAGGCAAATGGATCTTTTGAAGACCTACAACAGGTGCTTTGAAATACCCATCAAACGCTCTCTGCTGCAATAACATGTTGCCTTTTCCGTGGTCATTCCCACATTAATTCTCACAGTATGAGAACAGATTCAACAAATCTTTGCAGCACCACTTCTCCACCCAGCCTGAGCAATATCACACTGTCTGCAGAGTAAATCTCCACTGGCAGCCACAGTACGTGTGCATTAGTGATTATCCAGGAGAAGAAAATAGTTTCTCAACCCTCACAAAAGCTTATTATGTGCGACTGTAGACAGGTGAACTGAAGATGTTTGATATTAGCAATACTGACAATAATCAGTTTATTTGGGGGTACAAATGTATGGGTTTGCAGGTGTTTCAGAGAACCTACATAATATTTAAAGGAGCAGTTTGTAGGATTTCGTGGCATTTAGTGGTGAGGATTGCTTGCAGATCATAACCAGAATCTTTCACTGTTCATTGAGTGTGTTTACATGGACAAGAACAAGCTGTTTATTATATATACATGATCTGGTGTTCTGAGTATCCTGTTTATGTGTATGAGCATCTAATCACCATATTCCATTTATGAGAAACCAGAATATGCTAACTCTGATAGAAACTGACATTTACATGGGGAATATGAAGAACCTGATTTCTCTGTGCTCATTTAAAAGCTATATCCGCTAAATGTCCATGTAATCACACTCAGTGTTCAGGAGATTTTTACCAGAAGCTGAATTATCCATAGAGGTCTTTTAAAAAACAAACAGACCAGGTGATTAAAACCAGCAAAAATACAGAATAAAGCAATTTCATGTTACAAGTCAGTGTTTCTCCTACGCTGTACAGCTGAGCTGTCAGCCCAGCGCCTGCTAATGTATGCTCAATTTATTTCTGATCCAGACATCCAGGATGTCTTTACCAGGAGCCGAATTATCCGCAGAGTCGTCCCCTTTCCAAAACAAACAAACCAGGTGACTAAAACCAGTAAAACACAGATTACAGCAATTTCACATTCACATTTTCCGATGCTGTTTAGTTGTGGCAGACAGGCTGCAAGCCCTGCACCTGCTAATGTGAGCTGATCTTTTTTTCCTCGAATAACTCCAGACATACAAGAGGTTTTTACCAGAGGCTGAATTGTCCACAGAAGGCTCTATGTCTCCAAAACAAACTGACCTGGGGTTTACAACCAGTAAAAACACTGAATAAAGTAGTTAAAGTATGTTAAAAAAATCTGTTTTTTGCCCAATACTGCTCATTGTGAAGGGGCTACTAACAATGGTAGCGATTTCAAAACTTGAATGGCCCCATCTAGAGCCAGTGTTTGGCTCGTGTGTTCTAGGCTACAGCAGAAACACAGCGGTACAACATGGTGATCTCCAAAAACAAGGACCTGCTCCCTCTGCAGATATAAACCATTAATTTCTAATGCAACAAAAACACCATGATTCTCATTTTCAGGTGATTACTCACTAAAGAAAACATACTTACTGCATTATATTGCATTTCTGCCAACATATCCCCCTAAATCCTACACGCTGGACCTTCAAATCATATTTGTGCATCTTTTTTTTAACCTGCTATTTCAAAACCATGATCACTCTGATCTCAGACTCTTTGGCTTCTCATATTTTAATGTTCTGGCTTAGTGGCCTTCATCAGAGCATATTTGCACTTCATTATCCTGCTCCTAATGTGTTTCCCCCTTTATTTATGCAAAGCTTCATATGCCCTGCAGTAACTAGCCTACTTGACTGTGCTGCTTTTAAACAGTGTATCAAGGTGTTGGGAGTACACTCTCTTGAAGGAAAGAAAGAAGCTTCTTAGAATTTCCTGAAAGACACGAGATGTGCAAAATGCGCAGCCCTCTATCTGAAGCTGTGTGTGCACCAGCAAGATCCACCAATTAAAAACACTGTGTTTGGTTTCAGATATTGAGGTTAGGGATCGGGCCGTAGTTCAGATAAGGGTCTGAGAGGTGGGATGTGTGCGCAGCCTAGGGGGAAGCACTGCCCCACAGGGCCGAAGAAACAATTACTGGAAACTTGACGGCCCAAAAAAAAAAAAAAAATGCTTGAAGATGTCTTCTATATTTCCCAAACCAAAATCCAAAACAATCTCATTAAGATGCAAAGCTTGGAGAAGCTCCAATAAACAGAATAAGAGACTGACTGTCAGCACAAAGCCTGTTACTCTTAACCTTTACATCCAAATGAGTTTCCTTGTACTATAATCTGTCCGAGACCTGATAACGTTCCCCTTATAGCCAGAAAATCATCCAGGATATGTTTACTGTCATTTCCTCCATCTTTGGTGATTCATTTTCCATGCTGCTGCGAGTTAGTGTGACATTATAAGAACAGTGTGGGATAAATCATTCTCTGTCGGAGTCTCTTCCTTTTCAGAGCGAGCAGCTGAAAGCACGAGCATACGTCAGCGCTGAAAATCACAGGCATCCAGCAGAGGAGAGAGACAGACAGACAGACAGACAGACAGTCAGACAGGCAGGCGGAGAGACTTTTCTCTGTGTCGGAGGAGTTTTCGATATCCATTCCTCTGTTGTTCCTCGTCACTGCTTCTCGATCATCACAGAGTGTCCACAGTCTGGATCACCTCCTCTGCTTTCTCCTCCTGGCTGTCTGTCTGTTTGTTGGGGGGGGGGCTGCATGTGTGGTCTTGCTGTTCTGACCACAGTCTGGTGATCTCCCAAACAACAGCAGATCCGTTCCTCTCAACACAATCCTGTTTTCCAAACTGCTGATTCTGCTTCTCAATGATCCTTTAACAAGCTTTCCATTTTATAAGGCTCAGTCCGCTCTGCCATATGTGTGTCTTGGTGAAATAGTTTCATTGAAGGCTTTGGACTCTGGAAGTTTCTTTTTTGTGGAGGATAAAGTTTTAAAGTCCAGATGCTGCTGTGTAAAATCACCATGCAGTAGGAAAAACTCTCTTTTCACCAGTGGTGGACTGTAGCTAAGTATATAAAGTCAAGTCCTGTCCTCAAGTACAAAAATGAGGTACTTTTACTTGAGTATGTTCTTCTTATTCCCCTTTATACTACAATACAGAGGGAATTATCGTACTTTTTACTCTACATTTAGCTTTAGTTGTAAGTTACTTTACAAATTAAAAGGGTAAAATCTTTTTTTCAACCTGGACCTTATTTTCCCATGTTTTGCGTTGAAGTGACTCGGGAACTGCAGTTTTTGAAAATGGTTCTGCACAGAGAGAGAGTGCTGCAGTCAGCGGTGGCAAAACAGGCTGCAATGTGACCACTTCGCACCGCCAATTTACATCATCCAAAAGTGCTTGTTTTTACCGGTGACAGGCTCAGATTGTTATTCTAAGTGTCTGACAACATTATGCAAAGGATTCCTACAGAGGCAGACCTTTTTATAAAGAGTAAGATCCTTCTCATTAAACCGGAAACAGCCCAGAAGTTGCTATTGCTAAAGCCACCAGACTCCATTGAAGTGAACTGTAATTTTAGCCTGTATAGAGTCAGCATATTTTCACATAACTGGGTGAATTAAGGGTTTATTTGAACCAAACCAGAGTTGGCGATTATTGGATCAGCGTAAAGATGAACCAAGAAAGTTTCTGATTTTTAATTTGTTTCTGTCAATTTTAAATGAGGTGTGTTTTTGAAGATAATAAAACTAGGGGAGTTTGGTGGGATTGACAATAGCAATTTTGGGTCTTTTTCTGGTTAGACAGAGAGGATTTTACTCCTTAACAAAAAGGTGTGTCTCTGTAGGGATCCCTTCCATGATGTTGAGTTGTTAGGCACTTTTTATAACAATCTGAGCGTGTCAGTAATAAAACTAACAAACAAAAAACAAAACAAAACTCTCTCTCACTCTCAATGCGCAGACTGCTGCTTTTCCTGTTAAATGTTTGTAATGTTGGTTGGACAAAACAAGCGCTGTGAGGCTCTCTGTAATTCTAACAATCATCACTATTTTCTGAATTTTTACAAACAATCAATCAATTCACATCAAGAAAATAATCTGCAGATAATCTGTAATCAAAAATAATTATTTGTTGCAATCTTATACAAAATAATCAAAAATTTGCTCCACCTTAACCAACTACGACAGTAAAAGCCTGCTTCTACGGCCATGCATTAGTCATAATAATCTATAATATATAACAGCGGAACAGATACAGAGGCCACTTTCCTGCATAAATATTTTTACTTTTAATACTTAATGTACATTTTCCTGATTATACGTTTACATTTTCAATCAAGGACTTTTACACATACTGGAGCATGTTCACAGTGCAGTATTAGTACTTGTATAAAGGGTCTGAGCACTTCCTCCACCACTGCTTATCAGAGAGTCGGTGCATGAGAGCTGCAACACGCCTACAGGTTGAACATCTTCATTAGAGGCCTGTTGACACTAATCAGAGATGACATCCACTAGCACTCTGGTTAATTTACAAGATTTACAACACAAACAATGAAGCAAATAATCTCTCCATCACAGAGCGAGAGTTCCTCATAACGGAGACGCATCTGACGAGGTGTCGAATTAATCTTTGTTCTTAGCAGAGGTTATAATGCCACATGCTGTCCTCAGCAAAACGGGCTTCGACTCACATTTTAAATAATTGGTCCCTCTTGACAGACCGAGTTCATTCAGATGAGTCAAGAGCGTAATGGATCTATATACATCTGTTATAACTCAGGCAGTGCGATGTTTTGGTCTAACCTACAAAGTCATGTAAGTGAGATAAAGTACTAGTAGTAAATGTTTAAATAATTCAGTGAAATAAGCACCTTTATTTCACTGACACATGACTATAATGTTAGCTTCTTCCTCTTTGTGTTGGCGTCAGTTATCAAAACATTTCTTCATGAAGCTGGATGATTATATTAAATCTCCTAATACATTTTAATCGCTTGGGGAGATAAAACTACAGGAAACTCGAAATCCTGAATTCTTAACTTAGTAGGTGTTGATTGTGCTGGTGTTTTTTTCCTTGAGCTGCTTGCCATTACATAACATATATCCTTATTTTAATTTTCTGCTTGATATGCTCACAGTTTTGTTATGTAATTGACAGATTTGTTCATAAGTGTTGGATTACAGTATAAATTTGAAGGAGAATATTGTGATTTGGCTCAATTTTACACCATAAAAATACTAATATTTGATACCAAATGACAACAACACAGGATAATTGTATATTTTGTATTTTAACCAATACAAAATAATTTGGTTTATTTGGTTATTACAGGTTATTTTGGGATGCTGTAATTGGCAGTGGTACAGCAGCATATGTTCACAATTACACTAATTAGGCAACAAGAACATCACACATATTTTACTGTTAGTGCAGCAGCTTTGGGTGGACAGTAAGGTTACATTCTGTATGTTGTTTGGATCACAAAATAAATATGTCAATCTGCTTCCCACGAGGCTTAAATATACACTCACATAATACAGGTCAGCATTTGGTACTTACAAAACCAAATATAATCACGCTCCTTCATATAACGATTTTCTGATCTGATCTATTGGACTATACAGTACATTCATAGGTTATTTTTATTACATTGTTGATCAGTACCTAAAGCCATATGAAATCACAGTTTAAGTACTGATTTGTAAATTTTAATAAATAAATTATTTTATATTATTAAGGTTTGACTAGATGTCAGAGTGAAAATAACTTTTAGGTTTTGGGAAAGATCACAGTTTGGGTACCACTTTTCTCAGGTTGAGGTTAGTTAATATGGTTAAGTAATTGTCATTAATATGTGCTATCACTGTCAAACAAATACATGAAGTAAACAAAATTAGAGGTTAGGGACAGTGTCCAACATTAAAGTAATCTGTCACCCCAACCCTCCAGCCTGACTTCCTCCCTCAGTTGACTGTGGCTCCGTAAAAACATGATACCACTTTGTCCTTTGCTCCTGACTAACAACACTTTAATGTCCCCAAAGAGGCAATTAGTGCTGAAGCACAGTAAAGAACACAAGATTATGACAATGATCTATCAATCAGTAAAAAGGACGTCCTTTGTATGCTGATGCATTGGACCAAATAGCCTTTGTTTTTTTCTGTGACTAATTTTGGAATTTCCACACCAACACACGACACAGTACCAAAGGATGCTCTCGTATGATGATTTGAAAATGAAGTAAGAATTTTACAAACAGGCTTTTTTTATAATGGTCAAATCATAATAACTATGGGCATTTGAAGTTCACTTGAACCTTTTTAAGTAACTTTTTCAGAAAGAAAAGAGACACAACATTGAAGCAGTTAAAAAAGTAACATTATCCACCTCCTCCCATCCCTCTGTGCAAACTGTGTGTGTACTCCACAGTGTATATTCCCATGATCATGCCTTAATAGAATTGCATTGTATTATAAAAAGCATATGTAAACAAATGTTCAACTGAAAGAAGAAATCACTGAGGTGTTATGAGGGTTCTCTCACTGCAGAAAGGTTAGCAATATGTGTGTAAATCTTGTTGCTTTCCCTGTCATCTCATCGTATTTTCTGCATATATGAAGTATTAGAGAACTAGGTGAGCCAGGCTTTAAAACACTGGGATATCTCTTTGTACCAGACCCTATGGTTTACAGAGACCTTTCCACACTGGATCAACATGCAAAAAGTTACAAAAGCAGACACCATAGAAATGCTGAAGAAGGTGCTGGAACCACATTAAAGTGCAAACACTGAACACAGGAAGGTCCGGATACTTCAGCTCCCTTTATCTTATTGAGATACTCACAAAATCAGGGATGGTTCGAGCCTCATGCTCTTCTTCAGACTGAATCAACATCATTTTCAAATGAGATTTTGCAACCAGTTTAGGATGTTACAAAATCATGTCAATAAACATCTGAGTAACAACGGAAAACTTCTGCGCAAAACTTCTGGAGTGCAAAACCAAAACATATCGTATGAGCCAGCGGTCCATCAGATCGTTTGCAGTCACTTGAACGTGAGCATATGTTGTTTTGGAGCATTTGCTAATGCGTTTTTCTTGGACAGAAAGTCTCTGTAATTGATTGGTGTTGTTTGGTGCAGGCGACATTGCTAAATCAGGTGTTCTTCATGCTCTGCCAGAATTAAACACGCAGTAAACAAACATTTAGTTATCTCTCAGGTTAATCGGGCAAAGCTGCAATGCTTTGTTTCAGGTTATTAAAGCTCCTCTCATTTAACAAAACTGTTAATGGCTGTTTTTTTTTTTTTTAATTTTCACTATGGACCTTAATGTATAACATTAAATGTTTCCAGTACAATAGACATACGTAGACCTAAATATCTATAGGCTGGATCAAGTTTCCTATAAGTTTAAAGGCTTCCACTGGAATATTCTAGTTTCATACAATTGTTATATTTTTTTGTTTCACGAAGGGGCCCACTTCTACATTTTTCATTGATATTCACAATATGTGAGCTGAGGCATTTTCCCACTTTCTTTGTCAATGTTAAGGTCTGCCCACTACTCATGAATATGTATGAGCATATCTTCACACTAAAGAAATCTGGCTCATGAACTCCAGCTACGTGCCTTAAAGACAGAATCTCTGTGCAATCGATCTGTAAAGCTGCAAGGTCCAAACAAACAAGCCACTTCTATGTGCATTACAGTGGGATTAGGAACTTGCATAGGTGACAGTTTAAAAAGAAATCTGTTGATACAAATCCAGAAAATGCATGATTTCTACTGTTAAAATTTGTGATAAGGATAAAAAACATACATTAATGTGTAACAGTTCATAAGGAACTAAAATCATTATATTAGATAAAATATTTAAAATCAGTGAGATCGTATATAGAAGTAGCTAGATGCTAAAAAATGGTTTATCATTTTTTATTGATTAATATGAGATTTAAGTGTTTTTTTCTGTGTTTAACAAGGTGGTCTTAATCTAAGATTCTAAAATAACCATGAATAGATCTAAAAGAAGCAAATGACCATATTTTCCCAAATGTCAAACTTTTCCTTTAACGAAGTACAATCATGCTTTGGTTGGCATGATTTGATGTTGTTGGAAAAACTGATTAATTACATTGACAACAAACATTTTGCAGACGCATTCAAGCTCACTACGAATATTTTGCAACTTTGTAGAAAAGTTCATTAAAAATGTTATTATTATTTAGTATATTGATGTAGCAGTACGAGTTTTTCACAACCTGCCAGTGTGTGACGTAGTACCGTATGCTGTATGCAGAGAACTGTGGCTCGCCGGCCAAGTCACATCGTGCTAAAAGCAGACACCCGGGGGGTCTGTGGGAGGCCATTCCTTCTGTTGAAAGTTACTATGCTATTAGATCGACTTTGAAACTGCTATTTTACGGTAGAAAAGCTACACAATGTTGCTTTAAGATTGTGCTGAGGAAAGAACACTTTCATTCTGTGATTATTATTGCCCCTATTTTAAGGGCGTAACCATACATATTTCAATTAAAAAACACAGAAACAGTTCCACAGCTTATTCGAAAGGAAAAGTTTGGATTGTAATGACATATGAGGTATTGGCTTAGCAGTGATGAAAATATTGGCCTATTCAACACAGACTGAATCCTTTGAGTAGAAAGAAAAAACACAACCCTCAGCAAGGTCCGGTATTCAACGGAAATGTTCTACATGGGCCTACAGCAGAAAATTGTAGAAATGAAAATTATCCCCACTTTTCCCATAATGCATGACTTCAGGGCCAGTTCCTTTTAGCTGCAACAGACCACTCCAGATTAGCTCTTGTTCTGCACACCAGTGCCTGGCAGAAATCTCTTGCCAGCAGCAGTGGGGAGGCACAGCCGAGTTCCTAAATCCTGCAGTCAACAGCCACCCAGCTCTCTGTGCACTACTCCTGGCCTTGATTACGATTTGTGTGCCACAGTGGCTGGCTCCACAGAAAAGGGCCACATGGAGATATCAAATTATACGTGCAGTTGGATTGAATGGGCAAGTTCACTGCCGAGATTTTGAAAAAAACATTGTAATTTCACATAAAGTCATAAACAGTTTAAATGAAATATTCAAAATCTGGGCAGTGTTCACAATGTGTCAGGTTGTAAAAGCAAAGGAAATCCTAAACAAACATTGTGACTCAAGGCAGTAATCTTATTTTGCTCCTCTACCGCTTATAGATCCGCCATTCAGATCCGATTTTCTCATTAGTCTGCCACTGCCTTAAAGAAAGATGGATGCAAAAAAAAGCATTCATCCTATATCCTAAACTTGTTCAAAGACCATTATAGGTATCAGCGCTGGCAGACGCTTGACATGATTAATTGCAATCCCATGCCCTCTTTGTTTTACTCAAGCCTACAATCTTCACAATCGAATATGAACAAAGCATGAGAGGAAGCTTGGGACAAATATGAGGAAGCACAATGTCATTGTTTCTCAGCAAAATGCAATAACATATTGACTTTGCAAGAGTGCATGCAAGTTACCTCAGGTCACTGCTGATTGGCTGGCACAAATTAGCAAAGACAAACATTTAATTGAAAAATGCAAAAAAAAAAAAAAGGAAAAACAGGCAGGATGATGTTTTATTCAACACCTCCTGCTGTATTTGCCAATAGTTCAGCAATCATACTCCTCAACAACACCCACAGAGTTGTGTTTAACAGCATTACATTGTAAAGGGAGAATGCCATTAGAGGCTTTAGTTGTTTCACTTGGTTGTGTTTTGCTTTATAATGGCCCTGTAGGGCTACTACGTGCACCACAGGTCCACTTAATGGTGTGCTGATCTGTTAGAGCCCATTACTCAGAGAATCCTTGTCATTGCCCTTGCCCTTCCGCAGTAACACACTTCAGCTCACCAGTAATGAGATGTCTGTATTTACAGCAAGTCCTGATTACTAATGCAGAGGCAGTGATATGGTATAGCATGTCTACCACTCCCAGCTTTCATGTCTGACACCTGTAAATGGGGAATTAGAGACGGTTACTCATATTGCAAACATGCAGACGCTTGGAGCCAAATCTGGTGAGCCGCTCAAGCAACTACCATAGGAATAAATACAACCTGTAGTGAGAATTTCTACAAAAACACCCACTTATTTCAATCCTGATGCTGAGATTATGTTTATATGCTAAACAGTCATAAGGAGATGGTTACATGGAATGATGGGTGGATCCTAGAGACCGTCCCACATGTGGTTAGGTATCATTAGGAAATCTTATTTGACTGAGGTTAGGAAAAGATGGTGCCTTTGGTTTAATAGTGGGAAATCAAGCTTTGTCATGTAGTTTCATTCTCAGATTCATTTAAATTCAGCACAATCCCCTCATTATTACAGAGTCACTATGTTTAAATTTTATGTTGGCTAGTTATTTTTCAGATTTTTCCTGAATTATTATGATATTACAAAGTGAAAAATGGTCAAATAATTGGCAGCAGTGGCTGCCAAACAAAACTGCAAAATTAAAGTAAAATGTCCCAATTCAAATAAATTGCAAAACTAATAAATGTAAAGAAATGTTCATTAACGATTTTGCAGATAAACAGTTGTTTTACAGATGTTTGTTGGTCTTGAATAATGGTCTAAAGTGTCAGACGTCAAGCCATTGACTACGACAAAGTCAGTTCACATACATAATAATCAGAACTACATCTTTTTAGAAATGATATAATATACATAAATGATGCAAATGTGACGTTCCAACATTTTCTTTGATGACTGGGATGTTTAAATGAGTTTAGGCTCCTGAATTTTCATTTCTGAACTGCAGTGAAAACTAAAAACCTAAAATAAAAAATAGGCACACCATTTTAATAATACAACCATGTCTGAAAATTTGCTTTCAGATGCATAGTTTGCTTTCGTGAAACCATTATTGACTTCGACAGATTTGTTGTGTGAACACAGACAGGCGTGGACAGCATCCTCAATGAGATGCTGTGAACTATATTTGTTTCATGATTGAAGGTACCTCGAACTCCCCATCTGACTTACACTCTGTGTCCTGTCTTTGTTTACAACGTGGCTGTAATGGGGGCTCTGTAGACTTTCCTCAGTCAATACAAACACTATTCTAGACCCTGGCTTGGCAGCGTGAAGCACACACGCACCCGCACACACACGCACGGAGCAGCAGCAGCAGCCGCACTGTGTGGATGCCTTAGGCTGTTCTTCTCTGGATTTTTATCCATGTAGAGAAATATTAGTACATGGCATGGAGTGCATTTGATATATTGCGACGTTCCACTAGATTTAGCTCCACTTGTGCCACCAACATACTGTAGGCTGTAAGGATAAGAATATATGGCCTCTTTATTAAAAATGCAAGATGAAAGGCAAATATTTGAATTTGCATCTCTTGGTGGTGTCTAAGCCTCAGCTGCTGCAGTCTAAGACATACAAGTTACATAGCTTTCAATCTGTTTGAGTTCTCTATTAAACCCATTGTTTCCAGGATTGTACATAAGATCAATCAATAAGGAGTCACTGTAGAGGAATGAAAAAACAAGTTTGTTTAATTTCACTTGACAAACCTATTGGCTTGGGTGCCAAAAGAACAATCAGTCTAAAAACACACCGCAGCTGCAGTAGCACAACATATGACATGTACCAAATGCTTCACCCAGCACCAATACGACCGCTGTCCTGCAGCACATCAACAGAAGACCACAGACAGTTATTGGTGCTTTTACTAAAAGGTCTGTATTTCTTCCAGCATTAAGCCTAAAATCATCTATGGACACTCGCTACTTAAACTTCACATCTCACTTTAACAGTCGATCTCAAGAACTATGGTTGCCAGGCCATATCTTTTTTTGCCATCATCTTTATAATGGTGTCATTGTGGGACGTTGTAGCTCAAGATATTTCTGAATTTCAACAACTACTCTCTCTTATTCCATTCACACACAAGAGACAGCAACAGCAAGAGGTGAGGAGAGAAGTCAAGCTTCCATGGGGAAGCGAGAAGAAGAGTTGCTACAGGAGCCGGGATGTGCAAGCAGCGAGCAATTTTGGAAAAAATAGATCCCTTCAGGGGCGCTGAGGCTGGAAATAGGACAGTAGTTTGAACTGTTGCAGGTTTCACTGCCATGCAACAAGCCAGCAGTTGTTCATAGAAAGTGATAGGGGCGGCTGTATTGATGTCCACCATTTGATGGCAGTACGCTTTGTCTTCAAGTTTACACAGTTTATCCAAAAGAAGTGTCTGTATCCTCCTCTCATAACTGCGAATCGTTTTTCTTTGGTGAGGTAGTTCATGCTGCGACAGACTCTCGGTTCCCTCAGAGGTTAATACCATCAAGACATCTTGCTGATGTTCAATGTTGCAAATGTGTTCAAAGTTAACCAAAATAGAACTTCACACAAAAGATTTGTGTCCCCTACAAGTTAATCTGTTGATCATGGCGATAACATTAAAAAGGAACATGTTGGTGCGGCTTGGTTTGGCTGGCTTGGTTTAGGCTAAAGGATTGACATTGGTTGGGTTTAGGGTAGACTGTCAAAGTAAGCCTGTCAGAGGGCGAGTAAGGTGAGTCATGCCTTCGCCATCCTAGGAAAAAAAAATTGCAAAACACACACTCCATTTAATACATAAACTTGTCAGTGCTCCCTGGTGGACAAACTTAAGCGATATTTTCGATAAAAGTTGATTCTACACCTGAATCGGATCCCCCATGCACCACTGTCTTTGCTATACGGATTGACAAAGCAGTCCAGCTATTAGTGCCTGTTCCATCTTGCACCTTTTCACACTTGTTTTTGTAAATTGGTGGCTCAGCTCCAATGTCTCCCCTTACAAACTTACAAGACTGTGGTGCACGTTCCCGCTAAGTCAGAGAAAACTCAGGGCTGTCTCACTATGAAATCAGCAAGTGTTGGAGGGCTCTGCCACAGACTTTTCGAGCCTTTTCTGCAACTCTGCAAGTCTGCTACAGGATATAACCTACAGTAACAACACAGCATTGACCTTGGATTTGTGCATTGTAAAAAAAAGAAAAGTAAAACATGACTGAAATTGTGAAGATTATATTATCCTCTAAAGTGTGAACATGCAACACAGTTTGGAGCAAAAAACGCCCTCCTAAACTTACACAGTTTGGGTGCAGGGGAAAAACAGAGCTGGACCAGTTTGTTTTACTGCCATCTGTGTTTTAGACCTGCAAAATCAGTGAACCTCCTTCCTGTGTTTGTCAGATCTTTTGCCCACTCTCTTCTTGCCAACCACAAGCCCTTTGTTCGACCATCGATTCCTGCGGATTGCCTTTAATTCACCCTACTTTTCCTATGTGTCTGCATTTGGGTTCTTTCCCAGCTGCCACATACCTGACCTGTGACAATCAGCTACTTGGATGAGCAGCTACATTAATGACTTACACATCTCCCCATACAAATAAAAAATTAGAAGATGAAGGAGATTTTTTTAGACGCGCTTACAAGAGTCCAGGAATTGTACCAAGTTAAAACTGGATCCAAAATAGCAGCGTCTCTCTGAACCTCTAATTAAGGGTATGGTGTGAACAAAAGGCCATCCTTCCAGGTGCACTGTGTGGGCACTCTCACAGCCAGTCTTTCATCACAGTGCAACAGCAGCCACCCGTACCGGCTTTCTAATGAAATGCTCCATCTCTGTCATCAGGCTGCCATTTTCACGATCTATTAAACCTCATACATTCACTGCACTGTTATGCATTATGTGCCATTGACTTCTGCTATCCTGCAGCATTGTTTCAATTATGAAGAAGAAGGGAGCGGCTGCTGAAGCTTCATCACAAAGTCATATCATGATTTTCCACATTATGTATATTTTCCGAGAAGCTCGAGATTACTTCCTGTGTGATTTTCCACCTTGCATGGTGGCCTTCCCGCTGAACAAATTGAGGATCAGCGGCTAGCGTTTAATGTATGCGTATTACTTAGTTTTCTTTGATGTTAATGTGTTTGCAGGGTTTAACATCCACCAAGACCAACACACAACATGCTTCCTCCAAAGTTGCACTCCACATAAATGACCACAGGGTTAAATTCTGGAATAATCTCCACCGACAGAGCGGTGGGCCTGCATGTAATGGCACAGCTTAGATGTTTATTGGAATTTGGACCACCGTATTTGCCCACAAGTTACAAAATAAATAACAACTTTCAAGCCGCTTGGATCATCCACTGCGACAACTTGGGGAATCAAAAATAAGAGTCTGCATGTGCCAACATAGGATTTAATAAATATTATGTTGTTTGAATGAGGCTGAATCTCTTAATGAGAATGCCAAGGCAGTAATGTTATCTGATGTAGTTTGGTAAATGCAGCAATGGAAAGTCAGTCATTTTATTTAAGAACTGTACTCATATTTTTTCAGGTACTTACACTTTACATGATTATTCGCATTTTATGCTACTTTATACGTCTACTCTGCTACATTTCAGATACTTTTCAGATTATTACTTTACATGAAATAAATGTAACCCAGTGGTTTCCAGCCCTTTTGGCTTGTGGGTTGGATAACCAGTGTGCCAGTATAGCAACAATTCCCATATGAGCATTTACAGTACAGTTTAGAATATCTGTCAGTAAACAACTCCCAAAGACCAAAGCCAAGTTCCCCTGTCTTTCATGCCACCTGCTGATTTATGGGAAGAGGGTTAGCCCCAAAGTTAGCAAGCCAAGTCACATTTGAATTTGAACAAACTCACTTAAGGTGGACCAGCAATTATATTAATTATTTTAAGTTCAAATTTGTCTTTGCAATAAAAAGACATTCTTTAAAGTAGTTGAAAAAAGTATCAGTTTGTGCACCGTTTAGACACCGGTACCATTTTAAAAGTATAGTTCTAGCACCGGTATCGGCAGAAAAAACAACAACGACACCCATCCCTACTCGTTATTGTATGAACACAGGTAAGACCCAAGAATGCAGGCTCAACTCAGAAGTGAAATCAGCAAAACAGTCTTTGATTAGGGCAAAGGTCTCTACACAGTAAATCCGTCCACTCTGGCAGAAGTATAAAAGTCCACAAGGCAAAAGGCAATGTCAAAACTCAAAACTGGTAAAAACTACGTTGGTTCACTAGGAAAAACACGAGGAATTGCTGGAACGCTGACACAAAAGACAAGACAAACTGACAGGGAGGGGAGGTGAACAAAGACTACATGCTCTAGGCGAGAGGAGACAATGAGACACAGGTGCATCACATTAAGGCGGGACAGGTAATCACACAGGAGGCCAAGAAGTAAGGAGACCTGGAGCGAGACAACGTGTGAATATCAAAATAAAACAGGAGACACAAGACTTGAAACCTGAGGAATTAGTGACAAAAACTTAAGTACCAGGAGGGGGCATGACAGTAAACACATACAAAAAACTATGTGGTTGGGGCTCCGTTATGTTTCAGATGTCTGTGAGTTGAATGCAGACCCACCAAAGAGACATTTTTCCTCTTGATTGTTTTACTTAAGCAACAATGCAAGGCCCAAAGTGACAAAATTATCAAATATTTCACAAAAAGCACAACTCAAAACTCAATGTTTATCACTATGACAGCAACAGACTTCTTGAGGTAACTGACAATATTTTGGGTTGATTCGGTTTAGCGAGCGGATGTCAGTGTTTTGTGAACAATCCAAGCGTAATATATTCTTATATCTCATGCGTGTAATTATGACAGCTTTTAAATGTCAAAGAAGTTGAAGAATGAGCACGTTAAGGTATGGGAAGGCATCTCATCATGTGTTCTGCTGATGCAGTGAATTGTTTACATTACAGTCTACCAGTATTCAAAGATAATAAAGCTAACACACCGTGCACCTGGTCACACAAATTAAAGTGTGTCCTCATGAACCCCTGAATGAGGTCAAACATTTTTCATATCCTCCCTAATCATATCATATCATTGAACATTCATGGCAAAGAGCTGGAGGCTTTTCTTTTTAAAGAATAGTCCAATATCGCAGCACACTTTGACAGCAATCCAGGGAGGTTTAAAGAGCTTCTGAGAGCAGGTAATGCCCTTTTATTGAATATAAATATTCACTCACATTTTAGATATTATAATGATTTTGCAATTAATAAAGTCAGAAGTCAATAAAACACAAAATGATTAGCTGATTAATCCATTACTTCATTAGCCAAAAACTAAAAAAAATATTTTGATGACTTAATTAATTAATTAATTAATTTTTCAAGAAAAACATTGTCTAGTTTTCAGTCTCTCAAATGTGAGGATTTGCTGCTTTTTACTGTTTATATTATATAGTATGTCATATCGGTATTTGACTGAATATCTTTGGGGCTGGGGGACAAACCAAGCAGTTTCAAAACATCATTTTGAGCTCTGAAAAATGTAATGAGGATTCATTTCAATATTTGTCTGACAATTCGTAGGCTAAACAATAAATACATGAATCAAGAAAACAATCAGCAGGTTAACTGGTATTGCAAATAACTGTTATTTGCAGCCCTGATGAAAGCCTTCTAAAATATATAAATTATTATTTTGAATGTCATCTAGTCACGATCACTTTAATCTTTGTGATACAAATACCCACTAGCAACATTAACATGATGTGTTCCAGTTTCTTACATAACAGCACATCGCTGGTCTGCAGGAGACATTCACAAACATAATGCCATCACAAAAACAAATTAAAAAACTTAATAGAGACGTACTGCAGTTATATATCCAAATATTTACCTATTACAGGCTCGAGGTGAATTATTAATGATAGTTATAGTTAACAAACCCCATAAACCAGAGGCTCTGCCTGAGAGAGTTGTCTGTTCCCTCGAGCTTATTGAGTGGGACACACGGGATCATTAGAGGCTGATGTCGTCTGTTTGAGGTCAGATGTTGCAGTAATGAAAACATACAACCTCAAAGGACGACAAGGGGAGCTCAGAGATGACTGTGTAGCATTATCTCTTTACATTTTGTTTAATACATTGTTACATCAACCACCTACAAAGTATAGTCCCTATGAAGTGCTGTCCGAAGCTTCATTGCAGTATTTTGCCTCCTGCTTTTTGTTTTTTTTCAGTCTAGAGAAAAGGATTGCTATAACTTAGCATCACACCAAAATTTTAGTGTCCAAATGGACAAAATCAAACCAAATGAAAACACAGAGAAGCATTTAGTTTGATTTAGAACGGTGCATATTTCATATTCTGACAATTGATTAATCATTTAAGTCACTGTCCAAGCAAGAATACCAAACATTTGCCGGGGGCAGCAGCGGTTCAAGTCCAGCTCGGACCATATTACAGGCTATGGATTGGTAGCTGGAAAAGTTCACCTCCTGCACACACACAATGGTTTGTGGACTACCATTTTAAAGCCTCTAGTTTTGCATTTTAGCTGTCACCATCTTGTTTTTTGGGGCCAAAATTGTTAATATTTGAAGGACTGAGAGCCCTTGTCAATTACAAGGTAGTCACACCCTAAAGTATACCCGGCTTTATCGTCTATTTTACTCTAAATGGGACCACAATTTACAAAATGAACATCATGCTGTATTGAGGAAGACTTAAAACTACTGATTGAGATCATAAATTAATTAGGAAAATGTTTATTGAGGTAATAAATCAAGTGAGGAGAAGGCTCATTTCCCCATTACAATCGGAATTCTTATTGGTACCAATGGTGATGCCGCCTGCTGGCCATTAATGCAGGATTAAGCACTTCCATACTGGCATCACTTTTCAGACCCCAAAAAAACCCTTGGTGGGAGCCCCAACACTTTGGCATCTCTACAATGCACATTCATGTGTGTTTAATTAAAATAAAAATAGGAAAAAACCTGGAACTTCCCCAAGAGTTCAGCTTCTAAAATACGATCATTTATTGCTGTTTTCTGTTTCATATAATTGTAAACTGTAGATCTTTGGGCTTTGGACTATTGGTCAAATAAAAAAAGACATTTCAATATCTGCCTTTTCAAATTTGGGAATTTTCCACAGGCTTTTCAAACAGTTTTTATAGATGAAGCAAGAAATGGAAATAATGGTTGGTTGCAGCCCCTCCATTCATTCATTCAACTACTCAGCCAGCCTAAACCAATCTGCTCAGCCAGACAGCCCTCAGTGAATATAAACAATCTGATCACATCTTCAATCTCCGCTGTCGGCCCTCTCATCTTCTCATTGTCTGGAGATCAAGTAAACTTTCAGCTGTTTGACACGGCTTAAACAAAAATAATGCTCTGTAAAATCTCTTTGCAAATTATATTCATACACTTGCGTTCCCCCCTCTTTTGCTTGCTTGTCGCACGGCACATGCCTAATCTACTTAAAACAAGTTGATAGACTGGTAATATAAATGAGACTGCTCGGCCATCTGAGGATCTGTCTTCATTAGGAGCGGATCTGGAGAGAGTTTCTATTAGCTCACTATCAAGATGGGGAGACTGTGAGGAGGAAATTACGCATGTCACAAGACAAAGTGCAGGCGGCCCACAGCTAAGCCCAACGGAGGATGAAAAGCCTTAATCAACGACAAGGACTACCGGTGACAAGCCACCATGATCGCCCAATGCGTCTCAATGTGGGAGATTATATCCAACCTCTGACAGATTGACAGTTCCTCTTTTTTGTCCCTGGCCAGAGAGAGTCGAGAGTGGCACCTCCCTCCCTTCCTTTCCTTGCTTTGTTCGTCACCATCAAAGGTCTTCCCCACATTTGGGTCATTATTTTTTGGTCTCATCTGCAAGGGTAATAACGCTTACTGTTTTTTGAAAGATAACAGCGGCAGAGCGAGCCCCGGGAGGGCCATGAACACAACTCGCCAAGACAATGAATCACAGTTATAAAGGAAGTGGAGATTTCAGAAATATATGAGGATGTTTTCATGTAAAATACTTATTTCAAAGGTCATTATCCATCTGAATGAAAGTCCTCCTGTTGTGCTATCCTTATCTATTTCCTGTTTCACTCTCTTGTCCTTGTCACATTACTATTACGAATAACCTACGTAAACAGCGTTGGTAAAAACGCTTTCCTGTGTTTATTTCAGTGCTTTACAGACACTCTTGTTTGAATTAGTCAGATGCTATTATCACAGGTGCACTATAAACAGTGCTTCTTCCGATTACTCATCTGCCGCAGCTAAAGAGGGTTCACTGTAGACAAGAAATGTTTTTCTTCAAAGAGAAAGGATCATTATTTTCGCCCGACCTTCTGAGTAAGAGTGCAATTACTCAAGACACGCCTCTGAGCTACAACAGTGCAGATAGGATGATGAGTTCAGGACTGATGTACACACATGAAGCTGGAGAACAAAAAAAAACAAACAAAAGAAACATTGTCTGGGGTGTTTTTCTACCACTTCATGCTCTCATGGCTCTACAAAAACAGTTTTCCTGCCTGTTGATCCTCAGTTGGCTGTAGTTGTCATCCACCGCCAAGGTTACTGGCTGTGACTTGTTGTTCTTTTGTCGTTCTTCTCCTTCATGGGGTGCTGGCTGATAATTAACTTGATTTAATAGCTCCGGTCTTTTGAGGCAACTGTGCTAATTAAGAAACAAGGAGCCAATATTTCCATCTTGCTCTCAAATGAAAAGGGTGCTAATTGCTCAAACCTAATCAAATCTCATGCTGTATCTGCGCCAATGGTTAAACTCATTCTTTGTATGCTTCTTGCATAAAAATCCCTGTAATGACAGTATTACAATAGAGCACACCATCGATTAAGCATTGCAGTCCTATAAGACTTATCAGGGGACAGTGCGTTTAAAAAAAGGATCAAACTCGATGCAGCAGATTGATTGATTGTCTTTTGTATTCTGCACATTCTTATTTGTTGTTAAACAGAGACTCTGACATTACCCACGATACATCACTGCTAACATTGCTGTCTGATGGTGTGCTCCATTTGCTGTGGTAAGTCTGAATATCAGTGTCAGAAAAGTTCAACTGGAGCACCACCTGAAGTTGGATTTTTGACTCAAAAAAATAAAAGGGACCCCACCAACCCTGACCTTAAAATCCAATGTAGCTTCTCTGTGCATCAACAGCAGTATAAGCTTAAGTAATATATTGTTTATTAGCACTTCTGTGATATTTGTTTCTCATTAAAACAGTCGCATACAAAGTCCTGTCCAACTTTACATCTGTGGACATTCTGCTGGGGTTTTTGTATACGCAAAATATGGCGTAATACTTTGTTATCAACTGGTATGCTAACAGCGGCTGACCTGGCTTGAACTGGTATTGTTTATAACATCTTGGCTTTCCGACTTGCACTGGATCTTTATGCCCCAATTAGTGCATAGACAGTATGGACACACTAACAAAAGCAGCAATAGATGATGTTACTGATTTACTAAACAAGGGCACAGATAAGCAACAAGGGACAGTGTGTGAGGAAAAGGAAAAAAAAGAAGAGAAGAAAAATAGTTAAATAATTTGAAAAAGGAGAGAAAAACTATATTCAAAATAAGAAAGAGGACAAGGGGAAGGTGAAATAAAAAAAATGAGAGGGAGCGAGGGAGATAAAAATAAATAATTGAAAGGCACAGTCTGGTTTGGATGCATTTCAGTCGAGTTTTGCAGGATGGGTTTGGTTTAGAATCATAAATTCTCTCAATAGACACACAATCACATTTACACTGCCAAATTTCCCCAATTACATGCTTACATCCCCTAATCAACCGCTTGTTTTCCAGTCACAGAGTTAAAATGACTCAAATCCTGGAGACACACAGATGAGAAAGAGCTGGTGTACATAAAGATGCCATGTCGACCGTGTGGGTACAGTACAGGAAGTTAAATGTAAAAACGCAGCCTTTACAGAACATCTTTACAGGCCAAAATGAATCTAAATTTCATTCATTTATATATTCATATTTTGGGGGAAAAACATGAATTTGGGCTTTTTAAACGACCGATTTCTAAAACAAAAATGACTTAATTTCCTTCATTATTTCTGTGTTCTTGCTCATTTACATCAATGTGATGTAAATGTACCAAATCTGGCCGCGAGGCTAATTTCCATTTGCAAGGTGATGTTAAGCATTAAATGAAACATCCAGGCGAAACAGAAAGCAGAAAAAAAAATCAGTGCAAATAGGACACCGCATAAATGTCAAATCTACAGAATGCCATATGACAGTTAAACCATCTCCAGCGGTTTCAAACCATATCTCCCTGAATGTTGCAATTTCTAAATATTATACGTCATGCCCGGCATATCAAAGGCTATCTTTCATCGCAGCGGTATATCTGCTTCTTTGCTATTGTAGATTTGCGGCATATTTCAGTCCCTGCCAGCGGTTATGTAATGAGGCTTGTCGCCAGGGGTTGTGCAAACACAAGGGACCCTGCTCTCTTCTCTGAGTAAGTGCCAAGAAGGAGAACCTAGGGTTATAAGGAGGAGGCAGAGAGTGTAAACGGCCTGCTCTCTGAGAGCTTTGCATGGGATCAAATGATCAAGAGTGAATAGAGCATCCAAACAAGAGCGAGATACTGTCGTTGCAGGACTTTTGTGTGGATAAAGGGCTACAGTTCAGGTCTAAGAAGTACTCCGGGGTTGATAAGAGGTGCTTGTCTATTCTGCGTCTCTGCTGACCTTTCCAATAAAGAGCCTGCAGTAATGACAGAGGTTCAGTATTTTCCTGTAGGCGGTCAGGCTGTGGTTTCTGGAAAAACATATCAGCATGGCACAGTGACACTTGTCATCTTGAATGCTTGGCTGGGAGCAGTGACAGGGCAATGTGAGCCGGAGCTAGCCTGTCGCTTGTCTCCACCCGGCCGCCTACAGTGATTAAAAATGGCAGAGCAGTTAAACCCTCAACCACAAGCGCTCTTCGAGGTCTCACGTCATGTTCAGTTTTAGGCAGACTCCTGATGTTGGACTTAAAAACTTCTGAAAACATTATGTTCTCCTGTTGTGACGCTCTTTAAACCAATCTGTGCTGCATATTGAGAGATCTGTCACCAACAATGTGATTATGCCTATCAAAGGGACTGATTGTGCACTTATCATGTAATAACAGAGTTTCTCTGTGGAGTGACGCTTTGTTAAGTCTATTCTTTTGTATTCTAATCTGGTTATTATCCCGGTGCATTTGCTAATTAAGGTGTGCTGTGTTCTTTGTGTTTGGGACATCCTGCATCTTAAAGCTCAAAGTCTGGTTGGATAAGCAGCAGCTCTCCGTTTCAGGAGTGGGATCAGTGCCTCGAGGGAGCATCAGGATATATCTTTTGCTTTGAAGCTCTGAGGGCTGGACAGAGTTCACCCAACTGCCAGTTTAATGGATTGAGTCTGGCTTTGCAGAGGTGCCACAGAGACAGAGCTATTTGCTGCGCTGGTTAAAAGTCGAGGAAGCGGATCTGTCCCCCGCCTCTCTTTCTGTCTCTCTCTTATTCTCCTGTTATCTCTTTGCTCTGTTTATAGCTGAGCTGATACACTCATTTATTCACTGTTTAACAGGGAAACAAGCAGCAGTGGAAGACATATGCAGTTCCTTTACTAAAGTAAAAGTACCAATACCAGACTGTATTAAAATTTTAAGTAAAAGGCCTGCATTTAAAATCTTACATAGTAAAACTAAAGCCCTATTCTAATGTAACAATATTCCCCCCAAAAACACCCTAAATCACCAGCAAATAATAGAGATGCCGATTGGCGTGGGACTAATATTATCGTATGACCTCTGTATTCTGCCCTGTAATCTTCATTTTACAGACATGGCAGATTCACGTGGGATTACAATCATAGTTGTCCCCGCGTAATACTAGTCGGGGGTGAAGAGGTTGGTATAATGAATAGAAATGAATAAATTATACCTCCCTGAATAGATAGGTATAATCAGAAAAATGTGCTTAAAGTATTAAAGATAAAAGTAACATCATAATTAATAAAATCAGAGTTATTTTTAATGTGATCTCTTCTTCTTCTTCTTTTATGCATCTTAATTTGTAAAGTAACAAAAGCTGTCCAATTAATGTGATTAAGTAAAAAGTACAATATTTCCCTTTAAAATGTAGTAGAATGGAAATATAAAGTGGCAAGATAAGAAAATACTAGTGTAAAATACAAGTACCTCAAATTTTTACTTATGTACAGAACTTGAGTAAATGTACTCAGTTACATTGCACTGCTGGAAACAAGCAGGAAAAAAAGGAGTTTGAAAATAATGCAGCTGCCACTCATTTTAACATGTAGTATCAGCGAGCATTAAGTCAATATTAGCACATCCAACCTCTCTGAAACTTTATCAGATTTCATTGTCACAAATGTATGTCTTCTCAAACACAGCTCCAGTCTGATACAGTATTTTTCACATAAGGTTTCAGCTCAGGATAGCCACCATTTGTCACAGCTAAAAGTTATATAGTGGTGTATATTCTACACTAAAGACACTCACAATCAATGCATGAAGTGTTTTTTGGGAATAAACAATCTAATTGCACTTCATTGTCACTGTAATAGAGAAGGTCAGGCAAAAATAATTTAAACACTGGATGAAAAATGCCTTTATCTTTGAAATAAACAAATCACAACTTCAAGGACAGAAACATTGCTGAATACCAAACACCAGTCCTCATGTGCCAGTTTTAAAAAAAATAAGTCTGGCAGTCACTACTTTAATACAAACGATGAAAGCAACATGAAAAACAAACATGCACATATCAGTAGCCTAATTCTGAACAATATTGTAAAATTTGAGTCGTTGCATTTGTTTGTGTCCCTGCTGCCTCAACATGAGTGACAAGCTACTAACAGTCGCCAAAATAAAATGTTGGTATTGTATCATATGTGTCATATCAACATTTTAAAGTGATGTAAGTGGCTATATATGCTGACTATGTCACCTAGAGGTGAAGAGGATGGTAGATAACATCTTGGCGAGACCCCTGTCAAGCTGCAGACCACAGTTTAAGACCAACAAAGTCAGTTGTGAATTAGCAAGTCATTGCTTTTTTTTCCCAGAAGCTTTTTAGGCACACAGAGTGGCTTTTTTTTCTTGTTTGCAGAGACATCACTTTATTTCCTACTGGAACGGTAGCTCGAAAAGCATTTAATTTTTACAGAGACATTGTTGCTCTTCTTGATGGGAAAGTGGCGGGAAAAGTGTTTTTCCTTTTGCTCGGACATTTCTGCCTTTCCTGCTGGGATAGTGGCACAAAAAGTGGCTGTTTTTTACTAAAACATCACTGCTTTTCCTGCAGGAATAATGCCATGCAAAGTGATCTTTTGCCAAACATCACTCCTTTTTTCTGCTGGTATGGTGGCAAAATAAGCAGTTCCTTTTCACAGAGATTGCTGCTTTTCCTGATGATATTTTTGCAAGACATAATGCTGTTATTTGGAGAGACATTGCTGCTTGTTCTGCCAGGATAGCTGCAGGAAAAGTGGTTGTTTTTTTTTTACTTTTTGCACCAATATTTTTTTTAAGATATTGGTGCATTCCCTGCTGGGATTTTCTACTGGTTTGGGGATTTTGCCCCCAAACTGGATATTTAAGCCATCTTTTCCTTATCATAAAGTGTTTTTTTTTTGTTTAAATGTAAGAGTCACTGTGTTGTTTAAATGTACATAATAACATGCAAATTTAATGTTTGAGTGGTTTGCAGAAACATATGACTTCATTTTTTCTGGTGATTACATTGGAATGACACCAATCGCAGACGGTTTAAAATTCAAAAAAGCCAAACTATGATTTTGACCCAGAATGTTCAAAATGGTGTTGGATCTGTAATCCAGGACACCATTTACTCAGATTGACCATTATTGTAGCACACCTGCAAGTGATTACAGGGTTTTTTTTTATAACACCAAGTGGAAATTTTGTTGGACGCAATCTTTTCTCACAATGTCCAAATGATATCCAAGATGATAATGTCACCATAAACACCGCAAAACAAATTCAGCAGTCCCTCCAGGAACACCAGAATGAAGTCAAACTGCTTCCATGAACTCCACAAACACATGAAACCTTTATGAGATGTTCTAGCATGCAGAGTGTAAAGCAGAAACCTCCTCCTTCACCCACAAACAGCTGGAGGCTTTCTTTCTTGAAGAAAGGTTTAACATCCCACGACACAGCTCTGCATGGCAGCATTCAGAGGACTGAAGCTGCTCTGAAGCAAAATGTCGGTCTGACTCCTCACCTGATATTCATATATTTCGGTGTTTTACAGCATTTCTTTTTCATGATGATGAAAGCCCGTCTGTCATGCACCTCATTATGTAAGTGAGACACATTGGTCTCATATCACATAAAGCATCTGAGCCAATTTTAGGTAAAAATCACAATAGAAACTTATTGGTAACATTACTGTAATACTTGAAACACAACTCTTAACTTAATACCAACAGACTAATGTAAATGCTGCAGCAGCAGCAGCGCAAGGTAAAACCTTTGAAATCTTTCAAAATCATAGGAAGAAGGCAACGAGCAATGAAAAAAGAAATGACCCAGAAATTTGAAAGAAATAAGTAAAAAGTACAGGAAAAATCTTTGGAAAATTAATTTTAAACAAAACAACAACAATTTTAAATATGCAATTAGGACTTTAAATATAATTGTTCCGTAGACATTTTTTCCTTGCTTTTTTTAAAATAATTTTCTAAATATAATAATTTTCTTGCAATGTGTGAAACATTTAACATCAAATTGCTCATTGTCTTTTCCCATGTCTTTGAAAGAAATCGCTTTGCTATGATTATGCTTATTTTAAAGTTCATACCTACTTAGTTACTCATCTTTAGGCTTTAATGGTCAAAAAAACTTTATTTTATTTTTGGCAAAATTTTATTTGATAATAATGTATATACAGAAAATAAGGCAAAGCATAAAAGGTCTCCTTTAAATATACAGAGACATTAAATGCATGTCTTGTTCGCCTTACTGAGATAACTGTTTTACATATCTCACTTAAGCATCATCTCATGTGATCAAAGAAAATTAAATCTGCTTGATTAATAAGAAAAAATTCTGAATAAGCTGATTTTATGTGGTTCGGTGGATTCTTCTCATGTCAGATCAGTTTAGAAAAATTCATTTTACCCTTGCTATGCTACCGGGGCAAATGGGGTCACAAAAACCTTCATACAACCTTAATCATCCAGCAATATATTTTTAATTCATGCTAACTTCATGGATGAATAAATGAATATCAACTACGCTTAACAATTTACATACAGCATGTGAGCAAAAATGGACTTCATTTCTTAGAAATATAGGTTTGTGCAAGGTTATGCTTTTTAAAACAGTCTGAATATGTTGGATTTTACTAATAAATGATTAAATTGATATGGAAATGTGTGGGAGGATGAATTGTGAGGGCTGGGTGAGGGGTAACAGTCATGTCATGTTGAAGTAAAGTAATAAGGAACATTTACGCAAAAAGGCCAAGATACACCAAACTGACATAATATAGCTAGTGGCGAGGAAGGCCGACTGTTGCCTCATGTTGCCTGTGTCTCTGCAAAAAAGTTGCATTTTAATTCACCGCAAAGGCTACAGCTGACGGCCAAAAAGCATGTTTATTCTCCACCTGTCTTTCAGGAAATAACTCTCCACATCAGGAGGCAGCAGTAGTCTCTGTTTGTCAGTCAAAGAGGGAAAAGGGAAGACTGACAGGATGGATTCAAGACATTAGTTAGCCCGTTAGCATGTTAACAACACAGCCCAATGATGAAAGAACAACTGACATTTGTCACAAGCTGGAGAACAATAACACAAACAATTACGAACCATTTCTGCTAAAAAGCTTGTTTCTCTTCTTGTGCACTGAGTTGAACTGCCAATCAGAGTGATTTCATTCACTGATGGGATATGACGCTAATTCAACATGCTGAACCAGCTGAGAAAAAAAAGCTGACAAGGGTCGACAAAGGCTGACGAATGCCAACGTGGGCTTACATGAGGCAACGGGGGCCGACAAGTGTCAATGATGTGGGACACATCATCAAAGGGCAACAGATGCTCACCAAAGGCCTGACACTGACCAGCGGCCGACTGTTCGCTTGGTGTGTCAGGGTCCAAAGACAACTGTGTACGAATGACAAAAAGCCCAGTACCAGATAAATTAAGCCAGCAATGTACATCTGGCAGCCTTCACGCAAACTGAACAAAGACAGACAAAAGTCAGACGAAAACCTTTGTCACTATGACACAACCAGCTTTCAGTGTTTCAAAAGTACTCTTTGAGTATGTGGAACTACTGCATATATAATTGCCAGTTACATGTTTTGCACTTCTTTTTTTGCAGTATACATTGCAGCAACATGATGCTCTATTTTGAGCCATGATGGAGCAAAAGCAGATAAAAACGTTCAGATCCTGTCAATATGTGCAAATTAACCCTCCTTTAAAATATAAAAGAAACTTCCAAATTGGACCTTTCAGTTAACGGTGTCAGGGTGTAAAGTGCGTCTGCGAAGGGTGTTTTTGTTTTAATAAGGACGAATGACAAACAAGCGTTTTAAATTGGATCCAAAGCACAAAAAACAACAAGCTGGCTTGCCTCTTTTGCTATAATAGAGCTCAAAAGTGATAAATAAAGGCCTAACAGCTTTAATTAGCTGTCAGTATGGGGTCTGGGGTCATGAATCCTCCTCCCACTACAGAGACACATCTCACTCTCTTCCACAGATTCCGCTCCTCCTCTCTCTCCATCTTTTTTTGCCCCCCTTCATTTTAGCCTACTTTTTCTCATTGACACCCTCTATGTGTAAATTGAGGGAGGCATTTCAAGGTTGTCTCCATCTTTGATCGTCACACAGTGGACCCCATAGGAAATATCAAATATTAAAGCGACAGAGCTCCTCAGTAGTGCACACTTTGAGGCACGCTATGCCATGAGAATGCATAGTGTGATGTTCAAAATGCAAAGCAGTGGTGTTACAGACTTTCCAAGGCAGTTCCCACGGGATCCTCCTTCCATTACTTTGAACAGTTTGGTGTTTGAGCGCCTGAACGTTCTCGCTGCTGGAAACAGGTTAACAGAGAGTCTAATCCAGGCATGTCATGAAGGGCAGACAGTGTTCAGATTATACCTGGTGAGGATGAAGAGATGAGGAGAGGAGGAAGTAATTAGTCAAATCATTTGGGGTTGTATTCATAAACATTCGGAATAATTCTGTCAGAGAGCTTTTTAGCATAAAAACTTCCAGCTTAGAGGTGATTTAGAAAGTTCTCTGAGTGACTCTGAGCAATAACAAGAAAACTTTTATCTCAGCGTCGAGGTTTCTCACTTGTGAAATGTAATGAAGGAACTCTAAAAAAAACGAAATAATCCCAACTATGACCTCAGTTTACTATTTTACGGTTCTCTGAAGATGCCTCTTAACATCTTCGCCGGTCTCTCCTGATTCGAATTAAAATGTCATGCACACCTGAGCCCCAAGCAAGCTATAGGTGGTAAGCCCATTTAAAATGGAAAGAAAAAATTACACGTAAAATCCAAGATTACACTCTGACAGGATAAAAACGCAACATCTACTTGGAGAAAATAGTGTCAGCGCCATAGAAGCAGCAAGATATGTCAGTGCATGTCACAGAGACAACCGACACAACACATAACAGGTGGAGTTCATCTCCTCACAGCTCAAACTCTGCCTTTTTATTTACCCTATTTACTCTACGCCACGGGTTTAAGGTTTTTTTGGTTTGTTTGTTTTTTACACTTGATTCTATGAATTTGTATTTATATATTGTTGTTAATTGTTTCTCTAATGACCTCATGCAAACATTAATTACTAGTTTAATTACTTACTTTACTTTTTGCGTGTTATTTATGTTATTTATCTGATCTGTTGTTAATTTAATTCACTGTATTTGAATTGGAATTGTGCTTTGGCAATGCGTGTCAAATGTCTTGCCAATAAATCCTATGGAGCTGACTTGAAAAAGACATCTGAACGTTAAACTCATAATTTGTGAAAGTCTAAAAGAAACAGCCACGAGAACGTCTCCAAATGCAGCTCTGGTGATTTTAACACCTATGGTAACCCGGAAAGTGCACCAAGCTGTTGAAGCTTTTGTCTGATGCTTGAATGATCTGTGTGGGTGAGGGAGCCCCCGAAGACAACATAACTTTTGTCTCACTCGTAGAACATAAAAACATTCACCCATGTCTTATGTGTGGGTTTATGAGTAGTTATTAGCAAGCTAACTGTTTCTGTTGCTGTTCTGTGCACAAGTAACTCTTCTTTTGGCATTTTTGGCAGCTGATCATGATTTGCATGCAGCCCTGAAAGACCAAGAAAAATCTACAGTCATAGATTTGTGATCTGGCTTCACAGAGAATTGTATATGTGGCCTCTGTATTTTATTTGGACACAAGAAACTTGAAATGACAAGTTTAAATGGAGCTAATAGGATACAAAGATGTAGCCTGTTGCACCATAACATCAAATCCCACTCTGAAACATCTTATAGAACTATGTCTACTTGCAGTTATTTGTGTGGATATGATAAATGTATCATTACACGTCCATCATGTCATGTTCGGAGGTGGTGAAAATGAGTCACAACTTTGACTGCAGCCTACATGAACATGTTCACTGATGTCCATCGTCTGATGACGCAGATGTGCCTCTCATCAGTGATTCCAACAACACTAGAGGAGTCTGTTACATCGATTAAAGCTGCTTGTTTGGCTCTCAAGAAGTGCACATCCTACGGTAATGAAATTAATTGAAGCTGTGCAACAGTGTTAATGGTGTAATAGCATTGATTTATTGAACAAGGAATACAAACTTGTCCCCAATGAGACGAAAATCCACCACAAATATCATCCGTGTACAATCTAATCTGTTGGACCTTTACAGCTGCTGGTTACTATGAGAGCACTTTTCTGTATTCGTCTTACTTTTAAACATTCTGCATCATGCATACAGTCTCTAAGGCTTCACAGCGGTGTGTACTCAAAGTACCCAGAGTAAAAGCACTTTAATATTATTAGCAACATGTACTTCAGGTGTCCAAACTTTGGATGCTTGCTTGATTAATAAAGTGTGTGGCAAGACACATATAGTATAATTTCAAAGTCTAGCTGGGGGGCATTTAAAACTGATCCTAGGGCCATGATTGGCCTCTGGACTGGACTTTGGACATGCCTAACTTCAAAGTATCTAGAGTAAAAGTACATTAGTATTATCAGCAACATGCACAAAAAATCCACTAACCCCCATTGTTTAATGTAATGGGAAAGGTGACCATCAGCATTAACACCCACATCAAATGACTCTGCAGTTGTCACGGGTATTTTTTAACCCCTTAACCAGCAAGATACAATGGTGTGCAGATGCAGATTGCCGCCCGTCTCCATCCAAGCAGCGCTCAAACACCGATCCAAATTAGTCTGCACCCAGTTTGAGAGGGAGGCTCATTAACTAAGAGATATACAGTACAAAGAGGTGTAACCATCGAACAGATTTTACAGGCCTCCATCCATGTCGCCGTCTACTGTTTACAACATGTTTGCTGGCATGTCCTTAACATTGAACATGGTACACCAAAATGCACACGAACATGGTACACCAAAATGCACACACACACACACACACACACACACACACACACACACACACACACACACACACACACACACACACACACACACACATGCAAGCACACGGGCACGCAAGCGCACAGGCACGCAGGCACGCAGGCACACAGAGAGAGAGGCATACTCGTCTGTTGCAGAAGATCTAGTCTAGCAATGGGAAAGGAGTCTATCGCCTACTGTGAGCTGGTTTACCCATGTTTAAAAAAAAAACAAAACACGTACATGCACTAATTTTGGTGGAAAAGTGGTATTAATAATGTCAGCAATGTGTACTTAAAGTTTACAAAATAAAAGTACATTAGTATTATCAGCAACATTTACTTTAGGTATTCAGAATAAAAATACATTAGTATCATGTATCCAAATTAAAAGTACATTAATATTACATATTCAAAGAAAAAGTACAGTAGTAATACCAGCAGCATGTACTCACAGTACTGTATCAGAACTTTAAAGGTCCCCAAAGATGCGTTGCTTTAAAAAAAGAAACCAACACACTCTTGGCCTTCCAGATCACATGATTTGACACCCCTGCTGGAAACTGTGATGTCACCGAAAGACAGCAACAGTGCTTTCACAGGGGTGTGGATATTGTGTTTTCTGGGTCACAGCTTCTAGCCTCCCTGAAACTTGGTAAAGCTAAAAAAATTACAGTCTGTGTTTTCACTTTGTTGACAACAGAGAAGTTGTTGAAAGAGTAAGTTGATCAAATGATGTTTGTTGTTGTTGAGAGTGTATGTGCATAGAAAGCAGCATTTTTCCCTGTGCCTCTTACATAACTTGCAAGTCATTTGAAAGTCATCGAGCAAAAAAACACAGAAGATCGGTAACAACATATTGCTAAAAACACAGAGAGCACTTTTCTTGTTTGCCAATTTCCAACCTCTTGTGTACGAGTGACAGATGAGGAAGAAGTGACCTGACCCTCGCTAAAGCACCACTTCTGGAGCTGAGAAAAACTAAAGAGGTTGTGAGAGTTCATCTGACAGGTCCACATGGAAATGTCGCTGCAAGCACATTAGCTCCCCTCACTTCTACTGTTAAATGTCAGTATGCTAATAACCAGAAACCCATGTCAACGATGTTCTCCATGTTATAGCATGCCATGCTGGGGTGTTTCTGCAGCATTTTAAACCAGTCCTGTGCAGAACCTCTATGTGCATGTGGTTTCTTCCAGCACATGCTAAGGCAGATAGGATCTGATGAAACATTAAAGTTTCAGTGGGGGTTTGTGGTCTCTGCGGAGCAGGAGCAGATGCTGAATGTATGTTCCCTGGTTTAAATCACATTTCCAAACCCTTTGGGCATAACCGAGCGTGGAAATTGTGTAATTTTTGAAAGCCGAAGCACGGGCAAGATGGAGTCCCCATATGGATAGCTGCAATACATGCTGCATAAGGTTGCTTTACCAATATTTATTCAGCCCTTTTACTGTATTCACTTACAGATACAATCATTGGCGGTATACAGTCGCTGGTGTCTTTATAGTCTTTATAGAATCACCTAAGTAATCATCATTTAGTTTGATGAGCTGTCAAGTTACCGATGCCACAACTGTAAAGCACATATTCAAAGACTCATGTTCACACATATTCCCAGACAAAAATGAAGGGTTTTACTGCTGCGTTTTCAAGTCAATGTGAGAACCCTGAAGGTGGTATATAACATATGCCGTTTGGTGGATCGCTCAGTCACATAATCTACCTGTGAGATCTAGAGATGCTAGATGTGTAAAGACAAAGTCATGGTGCTGGAAAACTGACATAAGAGATGAAGATTCTGCTACATTAATTCAAATATGAAATTCAGAAAAATAAAAAAGAGGTAGTAGTCAGCAACTCATCTTTCCAAGTTATCTTGGATTGCTGAACCCATCATGATTCAGCAATAAGGGGAAAAAACTCTGGGTTGCTTATATTTACTTAAACCAATCACTGTTGTCTCAGGAGGCACAGAGCCCAGGAAGCAGCCTCTGTGCTCTTGCATAATAGCTTGGGAAGAGAACTTTTTTGGTGGAACACTGGCATGTCTGGAGGGGAGTGGTGGCATAAAAATGGCTGATTCCCCACAAAAGAAAACACCACACATCATTATAGAGTGTGGGTTGGTAGTTCAGAGGTTGTTGTTCTTTCACGCATAGCGTTAAAACCAAATGTTGAGATTTATGAAGCTACAGGAATTAGCTAGGGTAGAGGTACATGCCCAAAAGAAGAGCCACATTTATTGTCAGACGGTGAAATGAACCTACTTTTAAACATTGTGAAAGATGTGGATATCATTTTTTGGGCAACAAAGCTGTTTAAGGTTTTTAAACTTTTGTGTAAGTTTCTTTTTATTGTGTGTCCTCTCTATAAATTTGGACATTACTGCAGGTCCATGAACGCAGCACAGCTGGAATTCGTATTGAGTTCATTTTTCCCTATAGCAGCAGTTTGAGGAGTCTGAGTGACGGGTGGATAATTGATCTGTCGATCCGGTTAGAGCTAATCTGATCGATGGATGAGAGGAGCAGCTGCTGCAGACTTTTAGACCCAGCACAATGAATGGTGAAGTTTCACTTTTACTGCGCCTGGAATTCTACTGCTCTGTCTGTGCCCAGAGTACGCTCTGCACTCCAGCACTGTGGTATAATGCATAACCAAATGGTAGGCTTACCCAGTATCACTGCTAATGAACGGTCCAGCTCCTACGTTTGTTCAGGCAAACGTTTTAAACATGGAGGGCTGCCTCAATGACATGATTGTGTGTGAAACCCTGTTGGTGGAATATTCATCTTCATCGGTAATGTGACCTGCTTAGTGGGAATATTGTTTTTTTCTGGCGTAAGGTCAATAAAACTGAATATTTTGTGCATATAAACATTAAGTCAAGTCTCTACTTTTGGGAAGAAATGGAAACTGTACCACCTCTAACAGCACAAAACTCATATCAGTTTAGGTTTATGTTCAACACACTGTTGTTTAAGTTACAAATTTAGTTCAGCTTGACTGTTGACGCAGACACAAACAGTACAACTTGTCCCTGAACTCTGTCACATTTTAGCAATGCTAAGTTAACTCAGTTTGTTACAGCTACCCGTGGCCACTTGTTCAGGCTGTCCTCTTATCTTTGGGAAGTAGGGGACAGATTTATGATCACATTATCCAGTTTAAGGTGTGACTGCATGTGTTCCCACATTACTTATTTCCCAAAAAGCTGTAAAAGGGAGAAGTGACTCATAGCATGCTACTAACTGACGGAATAACTGAAGCCCATAATTCATGCAAGATATCATGGGACTAGGAATAATGTGGATTGTTACACATGTATCTGTTTTTGTATTAGATTGTGGACTATGTGCCCAGATACACTGAATCATCTGAGAGGGAGAGAAAAACATATGCACACACTGACACACATGCACAGTTTTCTAAAGCTGTGTTTCTCTCAGGTGTGCTGGTTGACTGAGCAAGCGTTTAGTGTTTGTTTGTGTCTGCCACAGGACGGTTGATCCATCTGCTGCAGTCACCGAGACTGATGGTGAGATTCCAGCGTCCAGTGGAAAGTGACAAAAGAGGAAAAAATAACTGCGGCCCATATGCTTCAGGACAAGAGAAACCATTAAGAGCTGAGAATTACTGAGCAACCTCACTTCAAAGAGATGAACAACGACGCTCGGAGCGTTTTTTTTTTTGTCATTGTGCCCGTTTTGATTCAGACGTTCAGCACCATCAGTAGACCATTAACAAAGTGCCAGAGAAGAAAGCAGGGAGTGACACCTTTACAGAATATGAGTGCACACATGAACTGTTGGATGTTGTCTGTAAATTTACATTTTTAACACATCTGTTTCTGTATTCATCTGGCAGCTTTTACTGTATGGCCTTATTACCATGTCAATGACAAATAATTGCTTCTTCAACCTTGTTGCACAAAAACTAAAGACGGCTCTGATTATGCTGATTATGTAAGGAAATTAAAGTGATTACAGTAATGTAGAAACCTTTCTAGACCTCACAGCAGTTACAACAGCGAAGACCTTTAATGGGAGCACCACAGATAGAACAGGTTTATTCTCCGCAGTAATTAGAGCTGTTCGGAGATGTAGCCCAGTCTTTAAGGAGAACGTTTCTTAATTGCTACCTTTGTCGCAACACTGCTGCCGTTTGAAAGGATAATAACAGCCAGTCAAAGTAATTGTTGCTTTATAAATTCATTTGTTGCTCTGTACTGGAATGTTTCCCCTAGAAACTGGTTATTGTTCTGCGCTCAAAGCTGTTGCATCGTCGGACAGATGCTGCTAAATTATGTTGCATGACAACAACAACAACAAAAAAATGCTAATGTGCTCCAGCAAGAAATTCAGATGGTTTGAAGAAATGAGGGAATAAAATGCATGGAATTCAGGGATTTGAGTTTTCAAAAATTAAAACCTGGGAAACTGTTCTAGTTTGAATATATGAATTAAAGCGTAACTTTGATATATTTCAACCTGGACCCAATTTTCCCATGATTCTGTACATGTATATACATGTCTCTTTTTTCTTTATACAAATGAGTAATCAGAACAACAGTGTCTGAAACTAATCCAGTATTAAGCCAGAGCACTGCAGCTGGCAGTAAGGAAACAGGTTGTCAATTTACATGGACTAAAGGTGCTTGTTTTTACCGCTGACAGGCTCAGATAGTTACCCTAAGTGTCTGACAACATTATGGAAAGGATCCCTACAGAGATAGCATTTTGCTAAAGAGTAAGATCCATTTTGTTTAACTAGAAACAGCCCTGTAAACGCTGTTGCCAAACCCACTAAACTCCATTTTAGCATGTATTAAACCAGTATATTTTTACATCGAACTGGGTGAATTTAGGGGTTTATTTCAACCAAATCAAAGTTGGTGATTGTTGGAAGAGTTAAAAGATGAACCAAGACAGCTTTTGTGTTTTTTTTGTTTTGTTTCTGTTGACTTTGAATAAAGTGTGTTTTATGATAATAAAAATTACTGTTTTTTTATGTTGAATCTGGTGGGTTTGTCTATAGCAATATCGAAGCACCATCAAAGGTGGTGTCTATTGTGGCTGTTTCTGGTTAAACAAAAGGATCCTTCTCTTTAACAGAAAGATCCATCTCTGTATGAATCCTTTCCATAATGTTGTCAGACACGAAAAATAACAATCTCAGCCTGTAAGTGGCAATAACAAACACTTTTAGGGGATGTAAATTGACGGTGCACAAAATCTCCAAGTGGTTACACTGAAGGCAGTTTTGCCACTGCCAGCTGCAGCTGTCTCTCCCAATACTGAACAAATTCTAATTATTTTATGACACAAAAATGTCAGAAAATAAGGTCCAGTTTGAAAACACTGAAGTTAAACAAGGAATAATAGCACAAAGCAGTGATGTTCATTAACAAGTAAACACCTTGAAGTTTCCTTGTGAAAGGCGAGTTTAGACCTGCATCCTGCCCTCGGAAATTGATATGCCGGTCAATGACAGTGATTACAATGCCTGTGGTTCTCCCTCCTACGCCTCTCCTGTCAGAGCAGCTGAGATAATGAGACAGCACATGTTATTTGGCCGTGCTGTGATCATGTTTTACTAACCCAACAGCAGCAGAGATAACCTAGTTGTTTCAATTGTCCTGTGCCGTTAGAAAGCCGTGATAAACCAACCACTTTGCTGTAGGCCATGTATGCAACCACAGATACATCATCATATAAAGACTCAGTGACAGCAGATGAAAAAAAATCTATCTCGTTTTAATCAGTGGGAAATGGATTGCTGCAGATTCAGTGCAGTGTGGGTAAAAGCTATAAATGCAGGAGCATGCACATACAAAGTCTGCACACAGGCATTCTCTATTAGGCTTGTAACCAGTGATGAATATTTATATATTGCATACTTTTAACTTCCCATTAGTCTTTTTAAAAAGAGCCCATGTGCACTTTTCTGTAAATTTGTTTATGCTGAATCCCTCATTTGTTGAAATTTTTTCCTGTGTTCATGCATCAAAGCATTTGCTGTAAAATATGTGAAAAATATTGTTGTTGTTGTTCTTCCTACGAGGAAATTTGCCCTCCAAATCCTGAAAATATACAAAACTGCACACACAGGTCCAGTCATATGCCAAACTTCCTCAGCTGACATTGTGAGCTAAAAGTCCTGATGAATGATACAGCAACTATCTAACTTTAAAGTTTGAAAAAAAAAAGTGCAACTTCCATTAAAATGTAGCCCAGTTGGGTAGAAATGTTCAGATGCTTCGAACTGCCAGAAATATTGAGGTGCATCACTCTGTTTTTCTTTTAAAACTGGAAATTAATTAAACCTATCTTCCCCAACAGTTTTGCTTAACTGACACCAAACTTGCTTAACATCATCTTCAGACTCTCCTCCACAAACAATTTCAACAGATTTTTAAATGACCAGTCCAGTCCAGTGAGTCCAAAGTGCAACAGGATGTTTACTGTAAACAGCTACTATACATTTTCAATCAATAAATATTCAATGTGATGAAAATAATTACCATAATATTGATGCTGTGGTATAAGTAGTGTAATAAATTCCAGATTCGTATCTTAAATACAGCATTTTTTGGCAGTGCTTTGAATTCTATCCTTGTGCAAACTATTGCAGTCAAAGGAAAAAAGAGCATCTTGAAACATCAAATTTTGTGGAGCGATAAATCTCTGTAAAAAAATTAATTAAATGAAATCTGTGTTGTTTAGATAAGGAACACACATTTTTGGTATTTTGTCTTAAATACCAAAAATGCTAGCTAAATTTTTGACTCTAGTTTGAAATCTGCATGTACATGCAACCTCTGTGATTGTTGGAGTTATAATGTAAAGCAGATCTTTGATCTTACTCACTTGGCTCATGTAGCTCAACATGATCTAGACTTGCCCTTAATGTATAAGGCTGTGAATTCAAACTGCAGATGATGCAGAAAGAAAAAACAATTTATGTTTGTTAGGAGGACATACATTTAAGTTAATTTCAGTTTAATTAAGTTAAATAGTCAGTTCTGCTGATGGACTCTTCCTGTCTCTCGTTTCCTTCTTCCTCCTTTTTCCTCCTTCTCAAAATGCTCAGTCCAAACTCATTGCTGCTGCACTGCAGCCATATTTTAATTTGACCTGTTCTCTCTCATTACGTGGCTTTCCACACAGAGAAGGGTTATAATGAATGTCAAATAAGAAATTGAATGTCACTTTAATGAGAAGGTGAATCCACAGAATTCACGAAATGTAAACACAGAGTGATTATAAAGGCTGCACTGTTCTCTCTTATGTGTTGGAGAAGTAGTTATCATGACAATTTGGGAAATACATTTTTTTAAAACGTTTTACATTTTTTTTTGGAGAGTGAGATGAGAAGATAAAGCCAGATGAAGCCAGATGATGTTAACTTAGCTTTGCGTAAAGAATGAAGCAGAGGGAAACAATGCTTGATTTTGGTAACAAAGTCCATATTTCAGCACCTTTAAAACTCACAAATTTACATGTTACAAAGTCAGGCTACTTGTTTCCTGTTTAGCTAAGCTAAGCTAAGCTAAGCTAAGCGGTTACTGGCTATAACCTCATACCGCCATGAGAGTAGTATCGACCTTCTCATGTAACCCTCTGCAAAAACACCATAATAAGCATATTTCCCCAAATTTCTGTTTTATTAATTGTTCCTTGATATATCTTTACAGTAATTTCACAGCATTAGCCTGTATATAAAATTAGTTGTACAATTCATTTGTGCAGCTCAAGAAATAATATTAAGATTAAGATAAAAATCAAAGTTAATGGGGCATGCTAAGACTTTAGTGGGCTAATCTTGCCAGACCTTAATCAAGTCATCCCCTGTCTCTCTCCTAGGCTTTACGTATCCCAAGCTTCGATTTAAAAAGATAGAAATGCCAAATAATATACACGTACAAGCCAAAAAAATTAAAAAAAGGAAAAAACCTCATCCTCTGAAATGTAGATACATTCAGAAGGTTGAGCCTTTACACCCATTGCATGCCTAATCAACATCCACTGAGAGAGTTCTGGCTCATTAAACAGGCCCTTTGTGCCGGCATTAATAATGCAGAGGCTATGTGAGAGCCGTGATGTGCTCAAAGACCTGCCATCTCGTTAATGCACCATTAATCGCACAGGTTAAGACAACAGCCTTGAGGGCAGTTGACCCCCTCCCCCATCTTTAGGAGGAGGGGTCAGAAAACTGGGCATGCGTTCCCCAAAATGGGCACTTGTTCTCTCTCCCAGACACTCATCGAATCCACCTGGAATACCTTGAAAATAGAACCACGATACAACACGGAGCAAAATGCAAGATATGACACTTTATTCTGTACTGAATAGTATTAAGCTGTATTTGTCACTACAACCTCACTTCCTTTCTGTGTGTCCAACATGTTCTCATCTAACGGCGTCACATGTTGCCGCTTTGCAGAGGACTTTCGCATCTACATATTATTGGTATCCTTCTGCATGTGCTATTGGCATTATGGGATGCTTCTTCTGTTTAGGCAAAAATAGCACATGGAAGCCAACGCAGGACGTCAACAGACGCACATGCTGGCATGGATGGTTAGATTTAGGCAAAAAAGGCACATGGTATGGTGTAGAAAAAAAAAAACAAAACATAAAATTCAGATTGACAGCAAACACTGGATTCCCGCATGAAAGTCCAGAGTTTGTTGGATGCATCCATCCTGCTTCTAACCCGCCCTACAGGAACCTTCTTGCTCCTTATATTACATCGTTACAGGCAGCGTCTCAGCCTGACGCCATCCTGCTGCATGTAATCATGATCGTTTTTAGCTAATGTAAAGTGTTTTTGAATACCATGAAAAGTGCTCTAGAAATAAAATGTATTCTTAATAAAATAAAATTACTACTACTACTACTAATAATAATTATTATTATATTTATTACATGACAGGTCCAGTCCAGCTGCATTCTCAAGTAATGCCGCCCATCTGTGTACCATGTTGCCATGGACATCTGGTGGTGTATCATAACACTGCTAACGGTTCTGTTTGCAACTGATGCCATCCAATGGTGTACCATGCGGACGCGAAAGATGGCTTTTTGGATGTTAAGGGTTATCCATCACTGCAAAAGCGGCAGTATTAATGACTTTGGAATGAGATTGGGAAAGTATGTCACAGGCACATTATTTTCACTTAAACCTTGCAGTAACAAAGTAACAAGGTGAACTTGGCAAAATAAGAGTAGAAAACTATCAGCGTAAGAGGAGTGTATTAAGAAAAGAACAGGATGTTAATGAAAGCAGATCTGAATTTAATCCTTAATTCTCTCTGAATATGTGTATAATCCTTATCATGGCACCTGTTTTTGTTTCACTAAGAATTATCCTGTCGCTCCCACATGAAAATCCTCAGACTGAGGTTACATCTGTAAACATTTCTACATACTCGCCTGTATGCTGTATACATCGGAAAATTTCCATTGTGGCTAAAAATTAACTCCTACAGAAATTCAAGGACGGAAGTAAGGGTAGAAGTAATCATACGAGACAAGAAAGTGACCTGAATCGTCTTGACTGACTTTTTCCCTGCACCCACATGTGCATTGCCACACTTTATCTGACTACATTTCCCTCGACGGGGGATAGACTGCTAGTTTGAAGGCTTTTCTGACTCGCTCCTATTCCCTTTTCCTCCCACCTGCTTCTTGAACTGAAATCAATGTTCCAGCCCTTTCATCCTCTCTGCAGATTGCCTCAACCAGGGCAGAGTCTATCAGGCACCACCAGACTGACATTTCCCTCTAGCTGCAGCACCTACAGGGGACTCCATAACTGACTCAGCCCCCCCCCAGGGACGGATAATCCCAGGCTAAAACCCCCAGATTCTGTGATTAATGATATGTCTAGTGGTTGTGACCCTTGTTCTCTAGCTGTGATGCCTCGTGTCGAGCCCAGGGAGCTTTCGAGAGCTGACAAGGGAGACCTGTACAATTATGCACTGGCACAGCAAAGCAGCCCCCTGGCAAACATAGACGGAGCTTGACAGGACCTTTATTAGCAACAAGACATGCGGTGCATATACAGTACAGTATATTAAGAAACAAAGCCACAGTGCAGCCATGGTGCTTTGTACAGTGGGTGAGGGGTTTGCAGCGTTTACAAATAGTGGAAATTTATTCTACATGTGAAGTCATGTGTGGTTAAATCTCTGCTGTACTACATAGTGTAAATGTATTTTGCATGCAACCACCCATATTTTAAAGGGAGCCTGCAGAGTGTCAAATGCATTGGATTGCATTGTATTCTTGAGGCCTAACAACTGTGTTGAATGCATTTTCCTTTCTCGTGGAACATTTGCAAAGCTAATTTTTGGAATATTTTCAAACCTGCATCCATTTTTATATCAGCCAGCAGTCTTCTTCTTTAGCGCAGTTTTGTGACCTTTTCTGCCAAAAACTGTCGCCAGTAATGTACATCATATGCATCCTTGTGTAACAAAAGTGCACAAAAGAAAAACTGCTGCAATTAGCGCCTTGCGGTTGTGTTCCTCCGGGAACCACTCAAGTTGCACTTACAGTTTACATCCATCTGTCCAGACTCATGTCTTGCAACGACAGTAGACAATGCTTTTAATATAAATGCTGCTGAGAGAAGCTACATATTCTAAAACATGGATCCTTCGCACACCTCTTTCAACCAGCAGCACAGGAGATATGTACAATCAGCACAGTTTCAAGGTGAGCACCCAAGATTAGTCACCAATTTAGTATCTGACCAAATGTCTGCCCTTCTGTTCCTGAGTTGCGACACTTAATAATGGCCAGAAAAAGTGTTTTGCCAGAACATTATGTCATAGTGAAGTTGACTTTTGACCATTTGAATATAAAATGTCATCACTTTATCATTTTATCCTTTAGACATTTGTGTGAAATGCTGTCATAATTATCATATGAGTTACTGAGTTGTGGCCAAAGCATAACTGGCCACCAAATTCTAATCAGTTCGTTGCTGAGTCCAAGAGAACGATTGTGCCAAATTTGAAGAAACTCCCTCATTCATGAGATATCGCATTCACAAAAATGAGATGCAAAAGGTCACGGTGACCTTGACCTATGACCAACAAAATCTAATCATTTCATTACTGAGTCCAAGTGGACGTTTTAGCCTAATTTGTAGAAATTCACTTAAGACATTCTTAGGATACTGCATTCACAATGGGATGGACGGTAAGACGTGAGTATGGACAGCCCAAAATCATAATGCCTCCAGCCACTGTTGTCTCCAGCATGGAGGCATTAAAAAACAGGACTAACTAATCATCACATGACTCCACTGATGGTCAAACCTCCACAGGGTATCTTTATTTCCACTAACTATGGAGCATCATGATGTTTTTGATCATACTGCCTTTGTGTGTCAAGTTTACAACGACATGCTGGTTACGCGTGCTGGAAACTCAGAACTGCCTGCAGGTTTGATTTTAGCCTGAGTGTGCAGGTCTATAGAGGACTGGCAATCTGTCTTTGTGCTAGAATACACTTGACTAACGCGGTCACTGACAGGGCTGGTCTGCATTTATGCAAATTAGGGCTTATATGTTGAGAAACGTTGATAATTTAAAAGACAGATTATCTATTTTTTTTCTCAACAATAATTCTAATTGTGTCTGGGCTTGGCAGACAAAAGTTGTCTGCAGGTGTCTGTGTTAAGTTGTTTTTCAAGGCTTTTAGACCCGAGCAATAAGTCAAAGGTAACAGCTCCAGAGGGGCTGCTCAATGACCAACAAATAAAACTGTGAGTGGACTGTGCAGCCTCCAGCTGTGACTGTGTGCAACTGCGAGAGCATGCAGCAGGGCGTAGCTGAGACATTCATGCTCAGCTAACCTACACACTCACACACTCAACAGTGCATTCTCAAACCGAAAACTATATCGTAACAGGCACTAAATAGTAAATCTTTACACCCAAAGGCACACAGTGGGTAGTTTTAATATATCCAAATGTATTCAAATGTAAATCACATCTGGCTGAAGGTACAGTTACCAGCTAGTTAAAGGGACAGTTCACCCCAAAATTAAATATACATGTTTTCATCTTGTTGCTATTTGTCAATCTAGAATCTAGATAGGGGGTAGACATCTCTACATCTGATATCTCCAACAGTCAACTCACACAAAAACAATCTAGATTGATAAATAGAACTATAGGTACAAGGAAACATTTTGATTTTTGGATAAAATGTCCCTTTTGGTCATGCGAGACCTGGGTTCAATTTCTGGAGGTGGTGCCTCTGGCTTGCCCCACTTAACACAACTGGTTGTGCCTATGGGGAATCATGTGCTGAAAACTGGTTTAGTCAATATGTCTCACAGGGACTGCTGTGGCTCAGGAGGTAGAGCAGGTTATCAACTGATCGAAAAATTGGAGGTTCGATCCCTAGCTCTGCCAGTCCACATGTTAAGTGTCCTTGGGCAGTGTGTGAGTGTGTAAAGGGTTTACCGAGCAGCAGGTGTCATTATATTTTGGTTTTTGTAATATAAGTGTTGTCTTTTCTTGTTTGTAAAGCCTGATTTACAGTAAAGTGTGATGTTATTTTCTTCTTCTTTTTGTCCTTTACCCACTAAGTCATTATATGCACAAACCTACATATCATCTCAATATTTATATTGAGGTATTTGGTCAAAAATATTGTGATGGTTGATTTTCTACATATAGGGTTACCGCACATTTTGTGATTAAAATTTCAAAACTTTTTCATGAGTTTTTAAGGACCCAAAATCCTTATTTCAACACAATTCTGGCTAGCTGGCATATATGAAGGGAGAGAATGACTGCAGGGAGAGAATTCAATTTGCCGTTATGTTACATTACGTGGACATTATCCACAGAAAAATAACTGTAACAATTCTATTACAACCAACAAAATCCCATGTCTTTTCCAAAACTTTCATTGGTTTTTACTAATTCCATGACTTTTCCAGGTATACAGTGACTGTAAGAACCCTGTCTATATCACCCAACCTTAAATTAAAATTCAATACAAATAAGTTATAGTACTTAAACTGACATAATTTTTCAGAGATGATTTCAGAGAAAAATTTAGGAGCAATCACACTGACTATTTTTATTGCTGTTTTCTTGATCCTTTAAAACTGAATGAAATTCCTCCATAGTAATGAGCTCTGACTGTTTCGGGCCCTTCTGTTCATCATTCCATGAAGGAGAGGCAGTATATTTAAAAGCTTTTTTGCCTTTTGCCACGGACCCTTCTGCCTACACCCTTCCCACACCAGGCAACAGTAACATCTCTATTCTACAAAGTGAGAAAACTGGGAAAATGCCAAACCGATTTTCTAACACTTGTCTGATTATTACACCATTGTCTACAGGTGCGTTGTTTTTACTTTACTAGTACAAATTGTACTAAGTGAACAAATGATGCCGACCTTATTAAAAGTGATTTTAATATGTATCCTTTAGATCATTTCATCCACAGGAGGAGTTCAATTGTTGCTTAGCAAGGTGCTCTCACTAAAAGGTTTCAGACAGGCCCACAAAATTCAGAAAAAGATGTAATAAAATAAATGTTTGAGAGCAAATCTGGCAAAAGTGCTGCTGAAATCCTGTATAAATTTGAATGCTCATCTCTGCCAAAGTGGAAAAATGAAAGTACTTGTTTCAAGTGTCATCGTTTCTCTCTTTAGCAGCTAATCTCCCTAAATAAGTTGACTTCATAGTGGAGCTCGTCTAATAAGCTGCTGTGCAATGAATCTATTCCGAGTGCACCTTAGATTACCACAAGACAGCACCTGACGGGCTTAGTGATCAGCTTTTGTTTCTCTCATCCAGAACCACAAGATCAGCGTATCACTAGAAGACAAATTATGCTCCAGTGCTAATCTTCACTACAGCATCACCCAGTATCCAGCTGTCCCATATTTTACAAAGATACTCATACAAATCTTTTACATGATCCTTTTATGGATCAAAGTCTTTTTCAAAGCTTTCTTCTCAGAAAATTCCAATTGCTCAATCAGACACCTATTTCCGCTGAGGAGCCTCAAGTTAATGACCCTGTTTCTCATCTGGGCTCCTCCCTATTTTCCTCTGGCGTTGAGGGTGAATGCTTAATCTTCAGGGGAAGCTGTCAGAACATGATGAATGCTAGCAGTAGACTGGCTCTCAAAACCTGCATTAATTTTTAAGCACAATTACTAGAACAAATTTTTTTTATTAAGCTATGGGAGATGACTGCAGTGGCACACGCAAGGCCAGGAAACTTGCACAAGGGGTTTACTGGAACAGTATTCCTGCATATTTGAGTCACAATCGGTGAGAGTTTTGCTGTAATGGCATAGGGGAACATGAAACAGAGACAGAGAGTTTTCACAAAAACGTTGATCTCAACGCACAGACGGCGGTGTTGCGGGTCTGCTAACCCGTCCAACTCTTTGCTATAGTTTGCAATCAATGTCTCATTCATGCTCTGCCTCATCGTCTTTGATCCAAGAATTAACAAGACAGATGAAAGGAACAATTATCAGGTCCCACGCTTCACTTAAAGGACCGTCTTACACAAAGTTAGCTCGGTTTATGTTAAGCTTTTGCTACAAAGAGAGGTTTGCATTCTCCCACTATCTGCTGCCGAGCATTCGACGAAAGAGGGGAGAGATAAAGAGGACTAAGGAGGCTGCGATACAGCAGAGAGGGGTGAATAATTAATGGGCTGTATTCAATTGTAAAAACCTAAGATGCACACAAGCTTGTAAATACGGATGCTGCAGAGAGAGATAGGGAAAAAGAGAATCATAGCATTTAAAAAATTCAAGTATGTCAAAAGGCCCTGAATTGTAAGGTGCCCTCTTTTATCCTGCAAAAATGATGTTTGTGAGACAAAGACCTTGAAGTTTGACACAGGGATTTAACAGCAGCGAGACTATACAGGAAGAACCCTGAAATCAAATGTGTTTCCTGCTGGAAGCCACAAAAGAGGCACAAGGCCGTGCCCAGAGTGTCTTCTGTTTCTGTGAATTGACATGGAAGACATATTTTCTGTTTCACTGCAGAGGGGGTGGGGGGGTGGGGGGTAGGGGCAATGAGTCATCTCAACCTCGAACTTCTTTATTAATACAGGCTATTTTTTCCTGTGATCATTAATGAATCCGGCAATGTTCAGCTGACACATTCAGAATATCTCAGAAGATTTAACCATCTCTTTCTTAGATTATTTATATACTTACTAGAGATGCAGAGGATATTTTGACTGCTAATGATGTCGATCTATGGGTTACTGCACTGTGCACCAAGTCTGGTGGGAGCTAGCTATTATTGCCACTAGTTAGGGTCATGACAGTGATTTAAGATGTACTTGCACAAAACAAAAGGACTGAAATACAACACAAAAGAAGACAAGATTGTCCAGGCGAGATTAAGAAAGCCCTTATCTCACCTCAATAAGGATAATAAATTCAAATGTTGTGTAATCAAGACAAGTAAGCAAACATAGTCAATAAACAAACATACAGTCAGCCAAGAATTACTTCTAGTAATGCAATCAATTTTGAGCCACAAACCCCCTTTAGCATTGTTAACTATGTTATCACTGTTTGATCTGTTAGCACTGTTAGCCGAGGTTTCCCACACATTCATTGTGTGTGGCAGCCCACCAAACAAGTTAAGAAAAATGGTAAATTTCCTGATGGGGGAATTATTTTTCCACATGTTAACGCAGTCAGCCACCTGCTTGTAGGTAAAGTCAACCGAAATTGAACTCTTGTATTTCATATCATTTTGCAGTCAAATCATATCAAAGCAAAATTAATCAAAACTGACATTGACAATTCTTCTTTTTCATATTGCTTCTTCTTTTTCTTATTGTCTCTCATGCATTCCTCTGATAAACTGTATATGTGTGTTTTATATATATATATATATACACACACACACACATATATATACACATATACATATACATACATACACACATATATACATTTATACACATATATATATAAAGCACACACACACACACACACACACACACACATATATATACATATATACATATATACACACACACATATATATATACATTTTTTTTGTGGAAAAGTTTTAAGCAGAGTTGATCTCTCTCACTTAAACCTACTGAAATAAGCCTAACCAAGAGTCTAACCAAGAGTTTATATGTATGATTATAACTAAATATCATTTTTACCATCAATCAATCTGCTGATCATTTTCTTGATTAACTATCCAAAGATGATGTCAAAGATGATTTCTTCAAAATGCTTGTTTTTTGCTCAACAAACAGTCCAAATCCAAAAGGTATTTGATTTACTTTTATAATGGACATAACCACCAATTTTGTTTTATATTGTTTGTTATACATTGTTGTGGGCATTTTCTCTTTTAAAAATGACTTAATTGACTGATGATCAACATTGTTGCAGATTATGTTTAAGTCAACTAATTGGTTAATTTACTCTAAATTTACTTTAAACCTCTTTGTGCTCACAACCTGCATCCAAATATCAGTGTAAAATTGTAAATAAATCCTACATTTGTAGTTGTCTGAATACAGACAACAGCATTTGAGGAAAAAAAAACCTCTTTGTGTTCATGTTTCAGTTTTCATTGAGGTTTTGTGTCATATTATAGCTCTGTTCCACGTTTCTTTATGACTAACAGAGAATAAAAAGCAGTGTGCGGTTGCATTCTCGCATCATGCTAATTATAGAGAGTACAGCATGAGCATTGTGTTAAGTGACTTGGCTTTGGCTACTGAGCCCCCGTGGGACTGATGGACAGCTGGACGAGCCGCCATCATCACGTCTCATTTGGCCATTAATACCTTCAATCACTGCAGCTCACTGTCACTGATTCAAAGCTCCTTGAAAGGAGCTTCTATATAAAGTCTGAGGCCAGTTACTTCTCAGTCCTCAAACAGCGTCTGCAGCCGAATGGGTCAGAGGCTTCTGCTGGCAGCTGGATCACAGCTGACAGGCCCTGTGGCTAAGCTCATCATGACAAAGCCATGTGCTGGACCTGCTCTGAGAGATGTATGCATTCATGTATCGTGACTGAGAAGCTGCTGTAATGTCACATTTTTTAGATTCCGTGCTCACAAAGTAGAGAGAAGTCTATTTGCATAGCTCTTAATCACAGTTACAACCTTGAAAAGCTTCACAGCAGCAGGATCATAAACCAGTAAATGAAAAGGACAACCCCTCCACACCCACTGAACACCGTCAACTGAGCACAGGAAATAACTCCTACGAAAACAACAATTAGGACACAAATTGTGAGGGAAAGGCCACATGGAGAAGAATGCCGAGGGTACAAAAGCAAGGATTAAAGAAATACTTTGCAGATTTACCACCAACTCTGTATCAAAACAATGTGGCCAATATGTATAGATGAACTGCGATAAACTTCCCTCTATCAAACTAGATATCCCTCCTTCCCCCACAGCAAAACACATTCTCATCCCAAGTTGTCACATATTACCACTTTGCAGTGGATTTCTGCCTTTACATTATACGCTCAAGGTATCCTTCTGTGTCTGCTGTTCTGTGATAGTGCCACCGTGATGTCAACAAATGCACATGGTGCCTGACGTTTACACAACACAAGCACGCAGCAGCCAGCAGGACATCGACAAAACCACATGCTTAGGATTAGGCAACAAAGGCACGAATAGTAAGGTTATGGCAAAAGGAGCACATGGTTAGGTGTAGAAAAAAGCTATCAGCGAACACCAGACTCCCGCATCAAAGTCTGTGGTTTGTTGGACCCATCACCCACCCCATAGGGACCTTCGTGCTCCTTATATTACGTTGGTACTGGAAGGCGTTTCAACCTGAAGCTGTACACTGCCCTATCATGTGAACATGACAGCTTCCACCCTGCTGCGTTCTCAACTGATGCTGACCGTCTGCGTACCACGTTACCTGGTAGGTGCCGCCTGCGTTCTTAGCTGATGCCTTCCAGCGGCGTATCATGTGGATGCGAAAGATACCTCCTGGTGTCGGGATCTTACACCATAAGAACTGCAAAATCAGTGGTATTGTCTGACTTCGGAATGAGAACGGGCTGGAGACTTCACTGGATGACATATGACTTTTGCACAAACTACAGGCTGCGATTTCATATTGCCTGCCACCGATGCTGCTGCCACCGAGGACACAAGGAGCACAGAGCAGATCACTCACTTGCCCATCTCTCTCTCTCTCTCTCTCAAACTCGGATAGAAATCTGATCAAACAGTAAAACTAGGCAGTGCTGACTGAATATAAACCAAGATTCGGTTACTGAGCTGTCTATGTCTCTCCTAAAATATTCTTAGAAACTGATTTTTAGTACCATATTTAGCTGTAAAAGTGAGAGTTTTTGAACAGAAAGTGGGCAACATCTCGCCCAAAAAAACACAGAGATCAGACAGTAAAATAATGCAGTGCTGATCGAATATAAACCAAGATTCTGTTACTGGGTTGCCTATTTGTTGCCTCAAATGTGTTCAGAAACATGCTAAATGTAACACGAGATTGCTGGCTGCCATTGTTTCACATGGACCAGCCCACAACATGTCACCCACCAGCGGGAGTGTTTATTAGTCATGGTAAGGTGCGTTGCATTGTAGTTTTTCTAACTTTTGAGCAAGACAGTCAATTTTCTCTATTTTCTCTGGTCATGTGGCACCGCTTTCAAAAGTAAATGTATCTTTCTATCTCATAGTTTTACGGACTTTCTTTATATTGGTGAAATACTTCTGTAAGCATCAAGAAAACCTTTAACTTGCCTTCACTGCCTCTATTCTATGCACAGTTGGATGATACACAAATACCATGCTGTACTGTAACATTCATTTGACTGTAAAAACCATCATGCACTATTTGCCTGCAGTGCTCTACTGTACCTCTCTAATGGTTTACGAGACACTTTCTGCCAAGAATCACAGAAAAAAGGCTTGGAACTGGAAAAAAAGTGGCAGATTTTAATAAGAGCGCACTGGCAACCCAATTAGCAGTGATGCAAAGCTTACAACCTAATACCCTTTGATTCACTGTTTGTATTCCTGTATTTAACACCCAGCTCCACTCCTCTTGGCATACTCAAAACATGCTCTTTCAGCCACACTCCAGCTGCCCAGCATGCACATTTGACAAGATGAAGAAGGGCAAAAAAATCACTTTTATAAAAATCTTTAGTCGGGGGATTAAATCCATGTCATGAGACCAAAGGCTGACGGGGTACCCTTTGAAGCCGGATAGATCCCTCTAAGAAGAGATGAATGGCAAAAGAGAGGAGAGATTTTGGTGTTGGCAGATAGCATTAAGTGAGCTGGGCTCTGCTCTCTAGTTTTTTAGTAATGATACCACGAAAAAAGGGGAAGATGACAGCGCCAGGAAGTGAATGTGCCTGAAAGGGAACTGGTTGTGATGTTGACAGGGACCTTTGATAGAAGCGCCAAAGAGTGTGTGGCCTGATGCTACAGCAGCTCAATATCAATTTACTGTTGACCTGTAACATAGTGTACCATGGAGTCACTGCACCACAATACAAAGCAATCTGTGACCACATGTCCTCAGAAGCCTGAGCAAAGGAAATGTAGAACTGTAGAACAGAGATGCATCATTTTTTGGGAAGGTGTGCATAACCACAACAATTTTATTACAAGCCTATGTCACTTAGATTTATATTTAAAGACCAGTAAATGGTTCCGCAGACAACAGTTCAGATTGTGCTTATGGTTACAACCAGACTACAAAACCACTAAAGTTAGAGAAAGGATCAGGGCTCAGTTAACCCTTTAGAATCTATATTTACACGAGTTTTGCTGTGCTGCATTCAGACGCCTTTCACACATACTTATATCTGTGGGAGCTGAGAAAATTGGTTTGATTTAAAAAAAAAAAAAAAAACATGGAAAAAAGGCAATGAGAAACTTGGCAAGACATGCCTAGAAAATTGAAAAAATAAATAAACAGATAAATAAATAAATAAAAGGTGACAGGAAAATGACTTGCAAATTAGCTGAGGGGAAATTATTAGATATTACCCAAAAAAGGGAAAAAATGTCCAGACAGCTATATTTATCATTCTTACAATGATATTTTTCAAATTATGTCAGAAAAAATAAATATATTTTTAAATTTTATTTTATTTTTCACACTTTTTTAAAGTTCTTTCTTGTCTCTTTTTGTTTTTTATTTTCCTTTTCTTTCTTTTTTTCTTCTTATTTTCAGGTAATTTTCTTGCAACTTTTTACTAATTTCTTGCTCATTTTGGGGGCCATTGCCCTCTTCCCTTCGATTGAAATCAAGCCAATTTGTTCAGGTTTCAAAAGGTAACAATTTAAAATATGCTCATTTGCTTTGTTGCTGAAATTAAGATAAAATAGTTGATAACACTCTCATCTCTGTACAGTAAATACAGCTAAACCCAGCAGCTCAGCAGACAGACTGGGAGCACGCTAGAAATGTCACGCTGCTGACATTCCTAGCATTGTGTAAGTATGCCGTGCTCCCAATTAACAAATTGCACTGGTCTCACCAAAAAAAAGCTTTTCTCTACCACAAGTAAAGGCAGAGCTGTCGCTGCAGCTGCACTTGTCACCATCTTCCATGTGTTATTGTTGGAAAGAATTTTTGGCCTTGACTTGTTGGCAAAGTTTGGGTTCTCGTGACATTTCTAACTCCAGGAGACAAAGTTGACATTTTGGTCCTAAACTTGATCAGACTTTATGAGGTTTATTACAGTAATGTGTATTTGTATTTATCTTCCCTCACCAGAATAGCAATTGTCTCTTTGCTCATTTTCAGCCACCATTTGCTCCAGTCCAGCTGTCCTGTTAAATCATGCATGCTTTTTAGTGTTTGTCACCGAGCAGCTCAACAACCTTATCTCTAATTGTATTGTCCCAACAGAGGTGAGTGGTTTTGCAGCAAAGGTTACATCACAAAACACCATTAACAAAATAAAGCACAGGTATTCTAGAAAGAGTAAAACAAAAGATGTACAGTATATAGCACAAGAACATTTAAAATCAATAAAATCACTAGAAGCTAAGATCTTGATGAAAAAAGAACCAGTTAAACTGATAAATATGGCAATAGAGCGAATAATATAACTAGGTAGGAAAGCAGAGATTACAATTCCTAAGAGTTCGGCTGAGCTTTGTGCACAGAGGACAAATGAAACAAGAGCGTCAGTGCTTTTCTCTGTGCACTGGGAGAGAAACATGTTATTAAGGCCCTGCTGCTGTGACCTCCTGACACTCATTCAAAACCCTCAGGGTACACTCCATTTGGCCCTGCCAGCATGCCACATACTGTGTAGTGACAGGGGTGGTGAAAGCCACTTAGAGTACAAGTGACAGGTATTACACTGTATCCCGATTGGCTGACAATCAAACAAAATGATTAAACAGTGGCAGGTGGTTTATTTAAAGCTGTGGGAACACTTCTCAGGGAAAATGAGCTGCATTAAGTATCTGGTGAACATAAGTATCAGGTAAAGAAACCTACTGAAGATTTCTTACTTGGGTGCAACCGTGTGAAATGAGCATGTTTTCTCCGGTGTTTCAGGCTGTCACATACGGCAAGTGCCATTCTGTGAGAGATATTGTAAATGAAGTGGAAACCACACCCACTTGGCATGAAACAGCTTTGTGCCGGTAGGGTTTGGAGCTCTCCCTACGTTTTCTGAAAGCACCATATATCAGAGAGGGATGTACGATTATCTCCACCAATGGCAGTGCCAGTGAAAATGAGGTCCAGGTGTTCAACAGTGAAATCATGGCAGGGTGGCGGGGGTGGGGCTCTTTGAAATGATGGAACTCAGTTTGCTCGCTTTTACCAGGAAGTAACTCTTTGGTCCAGGGGAAAAAGTCGAAATAATAACTGAGTTCTTGCAGCCGAAAGAGACACAGTCGCTGTAAACAGACTGCCGCCCGGCCCGATTCCCCTGTTGAGCGCTTGGACCTCATTTTAAACTGGGACTTTGGCTGGTGGAGACAATCATACATCACTTTCTGATGTTTACAGTTTTCAGGAAGGATTTCTCTCTCTCTCTCTCTCTCTCCTCCTCAAATAAAATGTTGCCTTTGAGTCCTCCAGGAACATTCAGCTCCCCTCTGCATCCCACGTCTGTATGTAAAGGAACACAGGCAAGAAGTAAATGGTGGTGTTCTCATGATAAAAATTCCACTTTATCCATTCAAGCATGCCTCAACACTGAAACCCTTTTTGACAGGGTGGCAGCAACCGGAGGGATGCAGTATTCATACAGTCATCTCTGTCTCCAGGAGCGCAGATAAACCCGGGCTATACTTAGAAGCTCAATGTGCGATTTGAAACATGTGATTCCTCACAAATACGTCTTTGCCCCCCTAATGTCACCACCAAGGGAGGTGTGTGTTCGCTTTCTGTGACAAAACTACCCTCCTCCCCCCACACACACACTGAAATGTGCTCAGCACTGTTAGCCAACTATTACTTGACTATTAGGATGCTGCTCTTGGGGAGAGATTTATTGGACTCACAGAGTGCTTTGCATGGCAGCTGCCACAGTCTTCCTTCATTTGATTTCGGTGCAGCAGACATAAGAAATGTTTCATTCTCGCTTGAAAGAAATGTGCCTGTGAGCTTTGTTGTTCAATCAGACCTTTAGCAATCTGATTTAGACTTTTTGAAGGAACTCAATGGGCTGAAATGGACTTAAAGGATGAATACCCCTTAGAAATGGTTTTATACCTCAAAATATTTTCTAAATAGGCTAAAACTGAAAGTCTTTAAAGTGGTATTTCACTGCTGGAAAGATGGAATTTTCATAAAACTAGGCTATCTATGCAGTAAAAAGATGCACATAATTGGTGCTACATGACCACATAAACCAGAGGGGAGCTTTAGCCTTTGCTTTTGCTCAAGAGGTAGAAAACCTGCATTTTTTGAGTGTCACATTCCCCGCAAAATAATAAATCACCATCAGAATTTTACTCATTTGGTCCAAAAACATTTGGGAAGTCTAAAAGAGCTGCACGATTGAATCACATTACCCCCATCCAAGTAAGCAGAGCGCCAAATTGGAAGTAGTTGGCTCGGTATGTTAAAGTATCCAGTGCCCCTGCTCTATGGGCCACACAGTGCAGAAACAGTGCCGATTATCTGGCTCATTTAATACGCCACAGTTGACGTTTTGTGGTTTCATGCGCCAGCTGGTAACAAACTATCTCTATTAAAGTAAACATGGTTTGTATGGTTTATATTTGATCAGCACTACCTAGTATTACTGGTTGACCTCAGTTCTCTCAACAATTATTTTTACAATACAGTAAACAGTGTGGCTCCCACTTCTCGGATATCAGCAAAACAGTTCACTAAAATATTAGGGATGAGCGCACCATTGTCAATATCTGTTTGAACAACTACATTATCTTTATCTGTATCTTTACTTTGAATGGGTGGAGTTTGAACCCGGATGTGGGTGGGATAAACTGGAAATGTATTTCACCTAACCTGACATTGTTATTTTAACCCTGAAATGAGTAAGGGTTCATCAGAAGTTGCTATATTTATTAGAAAACTATTTACAGAAAAATCTCAGGATTGAGCCTCAGATCATTTTTGATCATATCATCACATATGAGGATTTTCTTTTATAGTGAGTAAGAATATTGACACATTTTGCTCAGATGATACTCATAAAAAGTACATTATCTGCACTGGATACTCTTCATTTGAGCACTAAATAAGCAGTACATAAGCAGTATAGCAAAATCTTTGTTTATACTCGATCAGCCCTGCCTAGTTTTTTCTGAGTTTGACAGAGAGAGAGAGACAGAGGGGTGGGTCTCTCTCTTGAGCCGCTTCTATACTCATTGTGTCCGTGGTGGCGGGTATACGAAAATGCAGAAGTACAATATGTAGTTGGCGCAACAGTACTAGAGCCAGTGAAACTTTGAGATGGTTCATGTATACATACTATACAAACTGTTATGATACAGAGCTGGTTGAAAACGTCAAAGCATCCCTTTAATTAAAAAAAACATTCAAATTCTGGTCTTTCCTCTCATTTTGACTTCATGTGTCATTGCAGTCTTTCTTATCCTTCATCTTGCCATGTATGACACCAGTTTATCGATCTGCGGGATACAAGTGTCACAGCATCATCTGGCTTGACTATCAATGAGTTCGATCGCTTGTATTCATTCTCACTTGGTTGAAACACCACATGTGGAGCAACTGTGACAAAACTGCCCCTTGTTTAACATCTCCGTTATTGTTGTACCAAGGCTATTTAGACAGGTTAATCCATATCAGGACTTCTTTCTGAGTCATGGTGCACCAAAGAAGCAAATAATAATCAGCTGCATTGATGAAATGATAGATTGCTCGGTTGGTTGCTAACTCAGCTTGTCTGCAGCCCTAGTTTTTGGATAAAAAGCATCACACTGTAGCTGATTCTTCATACTGTCCACTCCTTTAGTCTGTCTCACTTGGCACATTTAGGACATCCTGATTCAAGCGCTTACAAAGTGCTGTGCCCGGCTCCTCAACGGCAAAGCTCAAAGGGTGCTTTTGTGTGTTGATGTTGTAAACTGTAGTGCGACATGAAAAATTAGTTCAAGCAAAGTGGGACACACACAAAGCCTCAGCTAGTGCCTCTTGTTCACTGCTTCACTGCCTCTCGCACAAACATTTCTTATCTCCCTCTGAAAAAGCAAACACCAGGACAAAGTCATATCTTTCCTTCACCCCGACGAGCCCCCTAGCATTAATTGCGCATATGTTGGTGGAGCCTTGAAGGATTTCGCCATGAATAATTCACATCTTACATACATGCAGTGAGGAAGAGACATGGTTTGAAACCACGTATAGTGGAAATTGCATCACGTAGCAAAGGAGCTGTTTAAAGAGTCATTTAACTGCTGAAACACTGCATCTGACCAACAGTTCAATTCTTGGATCCATTTCTATCATCCTGATCTATAAAGGCAACAAAGGCGTTCCAGCTGAGCAGAAGGCTATTGTTCATTCACAGAAGATACTCTTGTATCCTTATCTGCATGCAGCCTGTATTGATAGATTTGTTTATTTAAAGGGGACCTAATATGCTTTTCTATCCTGTTATATATATAATGTTACAATAATATAAAATATTCATATTAATGCGTCAAATGTTTCGAATAATGAGGTAAAAGTATGTGAAAGAAATCCTTGTGAGTAAAAACCCTCATGCTTCTGACTGTACTCTGTTTTTGCAACACATTCTCATCCCAACTCATCAAATATCGTCGACTCGTTAGTGCCGTTCAGTCTATATATGACGCAGTGTCCTGTGTCTGCTGTTGACGTTCTGGGACAGTGTTTCAATTTACGCCTTGCATTGTGTCTTTTCAAAATACACTTCTGCGTTCACAGGAAATACAGTTTCTGCTAGCGCTGTGAGTTAGTAATGACGGGCCCCAGTGTAGGCGATTAGGATGGGCCCTTTGGCTCGCTAGTTATGAAGCACACATGCCCACACATACAGTATGCACACTTTTAGATACGCACACACAATTAAGGGTATATATAAAGTACCAACAATTTGTTGGATTTTACAGTTGGAATGTGTTACTTAGGCCAGTGTTTCCCAGCTGGTTAAGCCACAGATTTCTCCTTCGAGGTCCACATGTTAAATACATTACAGCATATTCTATTTTATTTTGCAAAATGTAAACAACATATTGGCTTATAACACAAGTAAATAAAAATATTGCAAAAATAAATAGAAATGACATTTCAAAATAAAAGCTGGAAGTTAACTGTACTCTAAAAACAAACGTGTGCTTTCTGAAAATTTGACATGTTCTCAAGTCACTTGCTGTGCATTCAGAATGGGCCCCCGACCCACTTTTGGACCATGACCCACCAGTTGGGAACCACTGACCAAGGCTATTGTATTTGCAAAGTACATAGGTCAAAGACATAGTTATGAGAACCATGGGAAGTGCTGTGACAGTCAAATTTCTGAAACGTGAATACAAGCACCTGAGAGCTGAGGAGATGTCCATGTAACTGTCTGCTGAAATGACCGCACACTTTTCATGAATTTTTAGCGCACTCCTCTTTGAAATACAAGCAGGAGATTATTGTACAATACATACTAGCAAACAACACCGTGTCCCAAAAACTGGCCAGCTACAGCAACACGCACACAGTTTACCCACAAAAGTACAAATACACAATGAAACAGGCGCTCAGCAGCAACCTGTCTCCAAAATAACACCAGACTTTGAAACACGGGCATGCGGCCCAACAGATAATCCAAATCCCCTTAAAAAGGCACTTGTACTCACCCATTTGAATGCTTCTGTCTCCGACTGGTTAGGCCTGCAACAAGAAATATATAAATATACAGTGATAATGCTAGAAGTAGACAGCATCTACTAGGCTACTAATTAGCTTACCATGAAAAATCATAGACTGGCTATGCACCAGTAGCGATATTAATTTACAAGCAGCCAACAATTTAGCCTACATAATACATGAACGCCTTGTCTTAAAATTTGCATGTAAAACTATAGCCTAATGTTAAATTATTTAGACCAACGTTAAATAGCTTGCAGCTAAGGTCAGCCTACCTGCCGCATGTTTGTTGACGTTCACTGAGGGCAGCAGCAAGGGGCTGGTCCATGGACTGGCGACTGTAAAAAAAAAAACCCCAAAGAATCTAATTTATCAGAGCAGATGTTTTTTCAGGAGGAGGGGCTTAAAGAGACAGGTGCTTCCTTTCAGAAAGTGGGTGAATACAGGTGTTCCAGCACAGACATGAGCAAAATAAAGTGTTTTTTGAACATTAAAGCTTGTAAACAGTCTAATAGATGCTCCAAATGAACCTGAAAATGAGCACAATAGGTTGCCTTTTCAGAAAAAGAAATCCTGAATCACATTTGGGATCATTTTCAGTAACAAAAACACTATATGATTCAGGTACAAAATGTGAATCTATAATCTCATTATTATGACCTCTTTAAAGAGTTGTTTTGACTCACACTGCCTTTTCACTGTTAGACGTTCTCCACAGAAGTCTTGAATCATCTTCCCTGATAGCTCTGGGCAGTAACACAGACTGTTTGTTAATGGAATCTGCATTTTGCATGAAGAAAGTGTTAATGAGCGAATATGAATCGGCCCTAATATCTCCAGCTCTGGTTGAGCGAGCTAATGGACAGTGTCCTGGAGAGGGGGAAGAGGGTAATGGAGAAAAGGGGAATTAGCTTTGAGGTGGGTGTCTGATGTCTGCCGTGAAGATAGGATGAATGCAGATAGCCTAGTATATAGAGTTACAATGCATGTAATGAAGCTTTGTGCAAACTCCCCTTTACTCCCCCTTCCTCTCAACCACTTTCTATTCCCCCGCACCCTCGTATCCTTGTTTTTTTGTCTTCACTACCTTGAATGTGACTCATCATACAAGGAATGTTTCACACAGATTTAATGTGACAGTGACTCAGAATATTTTGCATCCACAAAGGGTACTCTTAAAAGAAAACTACGATTGCATCTGAGATCATCCCATTGTATTAACCACACACTGAGGGGAGTTGAAGGGGGGAGGCAAAGATACTGCATGAGATAAAAGGCAAGTAAGGCTTTAATCTGTGAGCTTGTGTAGATTGTCACAATTTGCTTAAAACTCATAGTCCTAACACTCACTATTTCTGCTGTCCATTGCAAAGAAACATTCATGAATTTGCTTAGAGATCAAAGAAAGGAGAAGACATTCCCCTTATTACTGCAGACCTTGCACAAGTGTCAACAGAATTTAAGGTTTTCTTCAGTACTAAAGTAATCCAGTGATAGTTTTCCTTACATTCATGGGTATCATCGACTGGACATCGTAACTGTTCTCTAAAAGTGAAGCCAAAATATTTTGATTGCCCCCTGGTGGCTGGCTGCAGTACAGGTCATAAACTCCTACCCTCCCTCTGTTAGTCAATGGGACATGAAGCAAACTAAAAAGTCAAAGTACATGCCAAATACATTTTTCCAAAAAATGGTTTCTGTCATTTAAGATAGTTCTTATCACCCTGATGTTTGCTCAAATGTTCTTTTTTCTTGTTTAAATGAGTTATTTGATACTATAAAAAGGGGATTTGACTACATGATTGACAACTATGTGTGCCAACACAGTGATGATTGGTTGCATGGGTGTATGGGCGGGAACCCACAAACCTACTGCACAACAGCTTTGCAGCATTTTCGTGTTTCTCTTGTTACATAACGTTGCTTTCCTTCAAAAGGAGCCAGTCATGCATTTTGCATGTTAGACATGTTTGAGGATTTTATAAACATATTCTAAACAGCAAAACTTTGTCAATTCAAAACTTTTTCATAACATTCTGTTAGTTCTAGACCACTTCCAGGCCTGGAAGGCTGCTTTTCTAGTTTCATGGCTTTTCCAGGAATTTCATGACAGTGGTAACGCTGGATCTTTGTCCACTACTGCACTGCATTGTGAGATATTTGAGATATTTTACTGAATAATAATAGGCATGTCAGAAACCATTAATGTTATATTTTTATGTTGAACTATCAATATTTGCTTGATGTTTTTATATCACACACTTACACATACCTCTAATGTAATATGTGATTCTTTGCATGTAATTTACTATCTGCATGTACAGTAAATCCCAAAATGTCAATTACACACATTTCTCCTTTACACTACATGATGTAGGAGGAGATTATTTTTTCCTCCTACAATATATCGGTGTAAATAAACTGCATTCTTCTTAAACATAATAGCCAGTGACTCATTGCTTTTACAGGATCTGTCACTACTCCGGTTGGCAATGAGGACAGTGTTTTTCCCCCACTGCCTTTATTGTCTAAAAAACAATAGTCATAGTCATCAGTTTGACGCCAATAATAATTAAGCTCCCGTTCCTTTTGAATCTCAGCAGAAACTGACACAGAAACTGTCTTATGTCACGGCAAAATGAAACAGCGGCAGCTGAACGTTACAATTCTCTCCTCTGATGGATTGCTGGGATTTTAAAAAAGAGACGAAGACATTAAAATGACAATTACTTTAAAAGAGCTGTGCATTGAGTCACGAAGAACTACTGCAACACTTTCTACTCTCCACAGCATTCATTTTCTTCTCACATGCAGCTGAATTTATACAGTACCTGATTGTTTATAATAAAAAAACATGGTTAAAATGCACTAAGTGAACACGAGGGAAACAAGAGTAACAAATCTGAAGATACAAAAACCATCTATGTATTCTGGCAGACCAGCGATCAGACAGACAGTGTAGCACTCTCTACTGAGGACTTTATCTTCACTCTCAACTGTAATCATATTGGTCTTTTGGGCCTAAGTATCTCCTCTGCCGAAGCAGAACGGCCAAAACAGCGGTTCCCTGTCGGATTAGGACATCACTGTCAGACGGTCCCAGCTACTCTGTGACAGACCTATTAGCAGGACGCATGTCATTGTGAGGCTTTGCAGAGATGACAGGATGTAAAATCAAGGGGTGTGTCTCGCTGCATTTCTTTGGCACTTTTCTGACTTTAGAGAAAATGAATAAAACATCAAAACATTACACCATCAAATACTAAACTAGAATTACCACCTCACGGTGGTATGCCTCCTTAAACCAGTCGAGTTGCAGTTTGGATTCATTTCTGGCCAGACTCCGATGTTTGTGAAGCAAACATGTTTTAGAATATGCAGCTTTTTTTTCACAGCAATATCCATATTTGCATTTTCTATAGTCATAGCTACGACTTTGTGTTCTATCAGAAAAAGCTTTATTGTCCAAGCATCTAAACACAAAAAGTTTGACTTGATGTTTCTCTCAATTCTCAATTAAACACTAGTAGACTTACAGCTGAACAAGAACAATAAAGCTTAGACAAGACAAGTCTAACCAGTTTTATTATTCCTATATCACAATTGAAGGGTCTGCACCAAGGGTATTTACAATCGAACAGCAAACAGCATCCTCTATTTTTAGACCCTCATGTCAGATGAGGAACAACTCAAATCAATGGGCAAAATGGAGAAAAAGCAGAACAGAAGGGATCCCTCTCCCTAGACAGATGTGCAATTGATGTCACATATGCAGAATAGACCATTACAGAATACAATCCCTTCAATTTCAAAGTGGACATCCAACATTAGTGTCACCAATTTAATATCCAAACAAATGTCACTGAGTAATGACCAGTAAAGTGATTTTTGCAGATCATTATGATGTCCCAATGAAGCTGACTTTTGGCCTTTTGGATATAAACTGTCATCACTAATCAGCTCATCCTTGAATCCAAGGGGATGTTTGTGCCAAATTTGAAAAAGAAATCCTCAAGGAATTGCCGAGATGCTGCGTTTCTGAGAATGGGACAGATGGATGGACGGCCTGACTAGACTATAGTAGATTAACTGACAATAAAATATTCAGGCTGGTTTGTTTGGTTGCATAGCTTTAGTCTACAAGTTATCAAATCATTGCAGATGAAGATATAAGCTGCTGTCTCTGTGGGTGTCATGGCTTGGTTCAAGTGTTTTCTGGTATTCATCAACATTCTGGTTGAATAGTGATTAACTGAGTGATTTAAGACATCTACTGTTATTGCTTGTGTAAACAACAACTATAGAGACTGAGTGTAATTAAGTCTTACCTTAACCGGGGGGAGGACATTCATCGCTCTCGCTAGTAAAAAACAGAAAACTGGCTTAAAGCTGCTGTGTGGTGGGATGCACTACCAACAACATAAAGAACCAGAACTAAGTTTTAATAAGCTGCCAACTCGAAAAAAAGCTTTAAAAGTGGATACAGGCACTAAGACGTGATGCATCAGTAGGAAGAAGGGATCCTGACACTCATAAATAAGTTACAGTTGCTGATTTGGCCAGATAAACTGTAGAGGTCGAACTAAGCTATGCAAAGTTTGGTTTTCATCTTTGAATGTTAAATGATGATTTTAGCTTGTGATTGAATTAATTAATTGTAAATATTAAAGCATTTCATGTCTGCCTGGAATCATGTCTCCAAGATATCCTAAAGGAGAAGGGATAGACCTACAATAAACTGACAATTTTGAGTTTTCAGATATAACTTTTCCTCTATGGAAGACAAAGGGTGCAAAAATGATCCTTTAATATGTTGAAATCCAGTGTTTTTAGCTAGCTGCAGGGATTTTGTTAGCGTTTCAGCCCTTGGTTGCATTTTGTGGTGCCGATTGTCTTTCCCTCCAGTGAGTGCAGTTTTCAGAGGCGTTGTGCTTTGTCTGAATAAAGATGGCTTTGATGCTACATAAACAATAGCTGAAATGATTCAGCTAATTATTGGCCGAGTTGCCTCAGAAGCCGTCTGGCTTGGTGGGAGTTTGCTTGTCTTTCCGCCTTGGTGTTGGCTGGCGAGTCGCCAAAGGCTGATTCAAAATTTAGAATCGCCGTCGGCAATCTTTGATCATTTGGCAGAGAAAAAGGTTTGTACTTTTCTGAACTGTTTCTGAGGCAGTTCCTGTATGTCCCTTCATTTTTAGCATTTAATCTTTTTCCAGCTCTCCAATATTTAGTTAAATCCCCAAGAGAAACTCCCTAGTGGGCATTAAACTTTCTCATGCTTGTAACAAATTTAAGTAAATTGCATTCAATTAAAATGTCAGAACAGAGTGTGTGTGAGTGTGTGTGGCGCTGTTGAAGAAAGAGCCTAAAACTCCAAACACATGCGGCTAATTGCTCAAGAAACAATCACCAAGATAGATTTTAAAACATCTAAAAAAAAAAAAAAAAATGATCATACAGCTTTTATGCAACTGTCATTTCATGGCAACCATAAACTACAATGCTATATTTAATGTATTATTGATTCTTTAAGTGAAAATGAAATGTCCTGAAATCACTGCTCACTTTGTGCTCACTAACACATTTACCTTCACTTTAAGCCTATTTCACTGATAATAAAAAAAGGCCCTCACATTAATCTATGCTGTCTCTGCAGTAGAAAAGCTCAAATACTTTTTACATTGGTGCTATGTGACCAGAGAAAGCAGAGAAAAAGGACACTGCTAGAATGCACAGTGCCACACCGGACCAATAAATGCTCCCATCTGGATGACATAATAAGTCCACGTCTGTTTGAAACAACAGCAAGAACAAACCTTGTATTCCAGTTAAACGGTGGGCTAAAATGTGTTTCTAAAAACATTGAGGTGAGAAATAGGCAACACAGTAACTGAATCTTGATTTATGTTTGATCAGTGCTGCTTAGTTTTATTGTTTGATTGCTGTTTTTTCTGCCTCTGTTTTTAAGTTATTTTGAAGGCTACAGAAAATTAATTTGCCATCACCTGGAAGGTTTTCATTGGAAAATTATTATAACAATTTCGTAATACACAACAAAACTCCATGACTGTTCCAAATCTTTTAATGATTTCAACTAATTATGTCACTTTTCAAGACCTGGAAAATGTGACTGTGAGATTCCATAACTTTTTCAGATTTTCCATGAACATGGGAAACCTGTTAAGTGCAAAACACGTTGTGAATTAACAGAGCAGTGAGCACTGAGGTGGCTTTATCAACTATTTACTGTTGATAATCTGATTAATTTGCGCTGCAATGTAAACAAACAAATTTTAATAGTGATTAATTGAACTTTTAATGAATGGCTCCCACTCACTCAACCTTGTGGAGAGCACACAACTGCTGACAAAAAAGGCATGCTATCTCATAAATTCTAGACACACTCCAGTAAATACTACATTAAAAAGTTTTTTCCATAGCAATGTGCGATTTAATTTTCGAGAAACCCTCGGTGGAGAAAAGCCTACAGCTCTGTCAGCCATCAGTGTGGCAGTGCACACAGCAGCGGGGGACTGTGGTCGAGTGCAGAGGAAGCCGGAGTTCCTCCTCGTCACAGTGAGGGGAGATGGTTGCTGTGTGGATTCTGCAATTTCCCCCTAACTCCCGCTCTCTGCAGACAGCTGATGTTTATCTGCTCTGCCCATCTGGGCCTTGCGACTAAACATCTGGTAAAGCTGCCACTGTGCATGCAGTGTTTCACAGAGTGATGACAGTGAAGGGGCAATGCTGTCCACCTCTTCCAAAAAGATCTTGAGAGGCGGGGAGGACTTCATCTCTCAGATGTCTAGGCTTGTTCTTAAAACGTGACTCAATTACCGCAGTATTGTCCGGCACTAAAGACATTTATCTGGCTGTTTTGTTCAGTGGTGCATTGAAATTATCCACGATTGCAGCTTTATTAGTTTGTAATCACAATGATGAAGGTGATTTGAAATAAAAAGCAAGTTTCTTGCCTGCAGCTCCTTTCTGTAATTTTCAGGCTGAGATTACGATCTCGTTGAAAATGATCAAACAACATTATTACCAAAATGCCCACAACGAGAAATGCAATCGTCAAATTAAAAAGCTTTTTTCAGGGCCACCCATGCTGCAAAGCTTTTCAAAGTAAAGCTCAGAGTGCCCTGAAGAGTGATTATAGTCTATACAACAGGGGCCATTTTCCTTCGATGTGGTGCTTTTATAATAGTTGTTACAAAGCAGGTGTTGCTCCATCATCATTACAGCAGCAGTTTCCTTTCCTACCTGTTTGTCTGTTATCAACTCTTTCGCAAAAAGGACAAGCCTGCGTAGCCAGCCCTCCCTCGCCCTTCTCTTTGAGGCTTTCTCCTTGAACGAGATGTTTTGCAGCGACTGGTAGGCCTTCATCCATTATGGATGCTGTTTTTTGGTACCCAGCAGGATGGGAGAAGCAGCACAAGACAGGCCACTGTGTAGTGTTAGAGCAGGGCATCTTTATTATTTGATTTGATGTCCAAAGTAAAAGAAAGCAAAGATGCGCACGCTCTTTTTAATTTATGAGTCACTGCAAATCTCTCAACACCTCCACTTCAGTGAGATAGTTCTACAAATATATTCTCAACATTAGAGATGAAAGTTGCAGAAAAGAGGCATTCCAATTGTAAATAGATAAAATAGTTATGAACAAACCAATCACTATTTATTAACTTACATGCTTTACATGTTATGATATTGCTGATTTTAAAACTGAACAAATATTTTTTTTTTTTTTTTTTTTAAGAATTGGCTTCCTACTTATATTCAGAGGCTGTTTGAAAGCAGAGAGTGCATGTACAAACTTAGGGGAACAGGTGTGTTTAAAAAAAAACAGGGTGAGAACAAACATGATGAGCAGATGTGTATCTATCAGAGGGGTTAATTTGTGGATTGGATGTGATAATGAATTAAAACTGTGTAGCTCACTCTGAAAATTTTTAAAAAATGAGTGAAAATATGGTGGTAAATGAAAATAAAAATAGGGTATGATTATTATTTTGGATGAAATGTTTCAGAATATTGTTTCTATTTCTCTTTTGTCCTTCTGATGTTTGAACCAGATTTTGTTTTCTAAAGATGAGTTTCTAAGGTGAATATTCTAAAGAGAAAGGGTAGGTATAATAAGCTTCTCGCCGAGGGCACCAGATGTGCTAGAACCGCCATTGCCAGTTACTGCCACTACACCTCCATTCCCATTAAAATACTTGCAAAATATCACTCCTCCACGACGATGGATTTGACAGCTGCTGCAAGGTAGCACAACTTTGTGGTCCTGGATGAGCTTTTGCCCTCTGTGTCCTCTGACACAGGCCGCACCACGGCGGGAGGCTGTATGTTAGCATACAAAAGCAGCATGAGGTAAAGCCTCACAGATACGTGTGTGTGAGAGAGAGATGGTCAATTGAGAGTGAGAAAGAGGGAGGGCTGCAGGACTCTCCCACTGTGTCCAGATCCTCTGCTCTATTAGTCTGGCACTGTGGGGGAAGTAAGCCTACTGTTGGGACGTGCGTACGAACACACACACACACACACACACACACACACACACACACACTCTATTGATATAAAGGGAAGGAAAGACGATGAGGGATTGGATGTGCAAAGAGCAGATGTGTTCATAACCCGAGGAATATTGTTTCTTTGATTATCAGAATCCCTTGCTCTTAATTTAGCGCTATATTTCATAACCTTTTGGTAAAACAGTCTGGAGAGGATCTACATGAGCAGAGCAGTGTGCGGTTATGAAGTCAATGGAACAGTGCCAAGCAGCAGCAAATCAGTTATGCTCAAGGCACATAGAAATAATTCATTGCAGTGCTCTGAAAGCAGTGGAGGCATGGGTGCAACACAGAACAGATTTCCTGTGTTGAGTTGCAGAGTCCAGGTATTATTTATGCTTGAATTTCAGGATCCAGAAAATAATTTGGTTCTCTAACTGACCCATGCAAATGTGCTATGCAGCTCGGAGTATGACATCAATTATAATATAGCAGCTCATCTCCCATACTCTTATGGGAGACTTAAGTAGGACCATGTTGGAGGCTAATACAAGGCTGTATAAATCTATTTGTTGCTCTTCCTGTTGTTTCATCAGTTTTTACACCTCTCGTTTCTTTTTTCAGGAGCCTGCAGTGGAGCCCGCTGGGTCATCTCGTGACTTCCTGCTTGCTTGAAGGACCAAAAGGAGAGCTAAATGCACCTGAGTGATCCTGGAGAAGCAGAGAAGAGAGGCTAACTTCCCACCTTTGTTCTCGCCTTATGTGAACGCTCTCTACGGACTCTGGCTCAGCTCGCCCTGTGCTGTTTCTGCATGTAGCCACTGCTCTCAGGTGCAGGAAAAGAGTGAGACAAGAGGAGAGAAGAAAAAGATAAAGAGAGCGAGGGCTGCATAATTAGTATTACCCAGTTTGTGTCAGAGCTAGAAACCATGAGAAGAGACTTCTGAAGAACGACTGTGCTCTGAAAAACATTGCGGCTAACCTTCAGGACATTTGTATGTGTTTGTGGGTGTATGTGCGCACACCTCTTTCATTTTCAAAGGACTTGAATTTGTATTTGGATGCAGATTTAGCCTTTCATTATGACTCTGCGAGGAAGCTTTGAGAGAGCGTGGATTGGCTGCAACAGAGGTGTCTGCTGCTGGGTGCTGCTGCTGGCTTGTTATTTCTCGATCGCCTTGGCAGCCAAGCCCAAAATGCCAGGCCACACACACCTCAATTCAATACGCATTGATGGGGACATTTCTCTGGGTGGGCTGTTCCCGGTGCACGCCAGGGGAAACGATGGCAAAGCATGTGGGGAGCTGAAGAAGGAGAAAGGGATCCATAGGTTGGAGGCCATGTTATTTGCCCTGGATCGTATCAATAATGACAACGAGCTGCTGCCTAATATCACTCTGGGGGCGCGCATCCTGGACACCTGCTCCCGGGACACCCATGCTCTGGAGCAGTCGCTGACATTCGTTCAGGCACTGATTGAGAAGGACTCAACTGATGTCAAGTGTCTCAGTGGAGGGCCGCCCATCATCACTAAGCCTGAGAGAGTGGTGGGAGTGATTGGTGCATCTGCCAGCTCTGTGTCAATCATGGTAGCCAACATACTGCGTCTCTTCAAGGTCAGTTCAGCTTCTTCCTCTTACTTTACTTTTTCCTTCTGAACATGCTTGCAGTGTACAGATATATTCATGATTCCTGCACATATTTAGGGACATTTCAAAACTTTTCCATGACTTTTCAAGAACATATATATTCACATCAGTTTGAAACGCAGCTAAAAACGACATATAAGGAGCTTGAAAGTCCCTCTAGGGCAGGCGGGAGGTGAGATGGATGAGTCCAGCAAACCCTGGACTTTTACCCGGGAGCCCGCTGTTCGCTTCACATATGAATGTAGAGCCAATAATTTTTCAAACCTATGCTTGTGTTGCACATAAACTTAAATAGGAGGTGTTTTACTGATATCATAAGTTCATTCTGACAGACTTTATGCACCTAACGAGCAGAAACTGTACATTACCTGTTAAAATGGAAGTGTATTTTGAAAAGACACAATGTATTTAACAGGCGTCAATTGACAAGAGCCCTGAGCCGCAGAATGCACTTGGTTCAGCACTGTGCAGAATATTCCCTAAAACATATTTTTGGAGATCAGACTTTTAGTTGAAAACAATATGAAAGGGAAACTTTGCATTTTAATCTGACATTGTTTCCATATCACCAGACTGTGTCCAAAGTTAACTCTAATGGAATAAACATGCATACACAAACACACACACACTTTTCATTCAGTGTTGTTATTGTTTCTCTTTTGACCTTTGTATATTCCTCAGAAGCTTAAACCACATTAGTTTCAGACTTTTTTCTTCCACTGTCCAGAATACCATGCACTGATCATTACACCATAATTCTCCTCACTAATGACATTAATTTGCCAAGACTCCTTAGTGTTGCCTTCCTCTAATTAATTCAGGGAAGCCATGCATAACACCATGGGCTCATTGCTACTGCTGTTGAATATAGTGCACAATATGAGCCTCAGCGTTGTGTTGGCTCAGCAGATGCAAATATTATGTGCAAATGAGAACAACACATAAACAGTATATGACAGGACTTTTGTAATACCTGCTCAAGGCTGTCAAACCAAACTACAGGCCACAACCGAACTAATGAGCGTAAGGACTGTGTCAAAACAGGTTGGCTCTTTTTTGTAATATCCCAACATTCATAGCAGACTAGCTGCAGTAGGAATACAGCAGTTATGTAGTGTAAGCCCTGCTCTACCAACACAAGTGAGGACCTCTTACGGGCTCTTCAGGATTGACAAACATGTTTTTATGAATCCAATGACTAAAAAAGGGACATATGTGCCCACTCATGAATCTATTTAACCTTACAGAGGCTGAATATAAAGTATCATGGATATTCATTTTACCTTCCCTGTTCCTTATCCATTTAGCTTTGGGCGACAAGTGAAGTGGCAGTGAATATAGCGAGAGCTTCCATTGATGTTCAAACAGCAAGAAATACAATATGTAGCCATTGTTCTGTTCATGCAGGCTTCATCTTTGAAAAGAGCCCTATAGAAGACGAAGCATGGCTCACCCGCTGTTAAAGTGATTGTGTTTCACCTGCCTGCCACCATCCTGGGCCTGTAAAACTGCTCAGCAGAGGGCTGGAGGGTGATTAGTATGCCACATCACAAGCATGATCGACATGTCACAGTCTTACCAACTACGTAACACAAGGCTGGCATCTGTATCCAGCCATTACAAACCAAGGCAGCGTTTCCCCTATATGCATTATGAGTGTAGCTCCCATATGCAATCGACTGGCTTTTTCTCTACTATTAAAAGCAAAAGTTGAGGACAAGCAAGGACTATAAACTGAGCACCCCCAGATAAGGTTACTACAATCAATCAGCCGCCAATCGTTATCAGTTAATATTAAATAGTTTGAAGAGCAATCAGAGGAGCTGATCAGATGATACAAAACACATGAGACATTATGGAGGCCTTATGGCTTAAAAATAAGATCGCAGTATGTTTAAACTATATCGCGATACACTAAATATGCCTTGATTTTTAAAAATGTCCTCCAAACTACTGTAGACTGCTGAAGTACAATATTATTAAATGGACTATGGTTACAATAAAGATGAGGAAAAAAGACACTGTTTTTATAAGAAGGTTGAATAAAATATTGTTATAAAGAAGTTTAATGGAATACTATAATAATAATGTTTCAAATGTACTATTATAATAAAGGTCAATGAAATACTATTTAATAAAAGTAAAGAAAAGGCTGTTATAATAAAGGTTAAATATAGTACTATAATAATAATGAAGTTAAATATATCACTGTTATAATAAATATAAATAAAATTTTGTTATAATTAAATTAATCAAAGTGAAACCACTGGTGCTTTTATTTTGATTCACCTTGTTGATCTGTGAAGTTTCTTGTGAATTTGTTGCTTTCAATCAACAGTTGGATGTTAACAGTTAGAAGAAAATTGCCACTGCGCTTTTAAACATGAGGATGTTTTCACTGTGAGTTGGAAAAAATGAACAGCTCTCTTGCTCATACGTCAATAACATTTGCAAGGTGCACTGGTGCTCCGCGGTCGCAAATTGCAGTTAAATAGTCACGTCCTAGACACTTGCAAATACAAGGACACACACTTTGCCTGCTCACACATCATTGCTCAGGAAAAAGTGATTTGCATGATGATGGCCAAAATGCAGAACTCAAAGCTTCAAAAAGTCATTCCACAAACCAATGGGTACTTTTACTTTACCTTTTTTTCTGGTCTAAAATCTTTCTTGTATCAGGGGACTCACTAATTATCTTCCGGTGTCAAATTATGAAACTTTCACACTTCAGCATCGTTGCTGGAAAAAAATTTGTGGAATCGATCTTCTGGTGCCGTGCATGGACCTGTCACATACTTTCACCATCAGGAAATGCACATTCTTATTATAAGTACCACTAAAAAAATAGATGGTTGGTGACATACTGTATCTCACATTGTCAGAAACTGTCTCATTGCTCAGTACAACAAAGGCTGGTCACTATGTTGCCCCACCACTTTATGTCACATGCCAACATTTTCTCATCCTGCACAGAACAGTTTTATATATGCACTCAGTCTGTGGGAGGTGTTTCGACAACAGGTCAACAACAACCAGTCCACAATCACTTTCTGCAAAAGCAGAGGGTGTGGGAGACAAGTGACACTGCTCAGCAAACCTCGATAAAAAAAGACCCAAAAGTCAGAAATAAACAACTCCATCCATGCCACCTTTACATCCCTGCAGAAGACACAGCTTGCAGCAAAAAGAGTCCCCGCATTAGCCTCGAGACACTGTTGAGCGTGCATCCCGAGAGGCTAAAAACCCAACCCCAAATGTTCCACCACACAAGGCTGTCAGTGCTGCCAGACTTCTTGTGGAGGGCACATGAAATCGCCGGAGGAGTTTCTGTCCACTCACAGGCTTGTGAGACGTCTTCACACAGCTAATTGGCAAGCCTCTGTTTGGGCAGGATTTTGCCAATGAGTTGTTGTGTGTTCCAAATAGCAAGCCAAATCCTGCAGTGGGAGCAAATGATTTAGTTCTCTCTCTCTCTCCCTCCCTCTCTCTAAAGGGCATTGAGTTGCTCCATCCAAGACTCTGTGTTTTTGGGGGAAAGAATGAGTTTTGTGTGAGAAAAATGCGACTCAGATTCTGATAGCTAAGATGGACAGAAAGTTGTTCTCCCTGTAGGCTTAGGTCAGAGCAAGCAGGGATCCTTTTTTTTGATGGACAACAGCCCTAAAAGGTATCTGCCCAGTGGGCTTGAACAGCCTGCTTGAGAGGGCCTTGAGCACGACCGGCAAATCCCACTGAGGGACATAGGAGACTGCTACAGGATGCTGCCACTTCACCCCAAGCAGGAAACACTATATTTCAAAAGATGGATACTAAAACTATCTCTCTCAAAACCACTCATGGCAAGAGATAGCTGACACGTACACTTTGAAATCTGGAACTTGCACACGTAGCAGGAAACTCGAGAGTTTGTGCTTCAATTTCCTTTACTTACAGTTTCTTGGATGGTCACGCAAGCATTGGATGACTGTACCATTGCCGGGTACAATCTTAGAATCTCAAGTATGTCCGTGACATGATACAAGCTCTGAGAGGCATTGGGTGAGCAGCCATTAGCTGAGCATGTTCTGCATATCACAGCGTGGCAGCAGAATAACCAAGAGCTGCTCCTGTCTGACTCTCTGCGTCAGCTGTGGGATCAGATGGAAGGAGGGAAAAGCGTAAGAACAAGCTTTTAGGTAATAGAGTTATGTGCAAATGCATCCACCTCCAATGGTGGATGGGGGAAAAATCAGAGGGTGTTCAGTCTCTACATGAACAGCTCACATCCTCTCAGCTTTAAAAAGTATGGGGAAGTCTTGAGTCAGTGGATGATGAAACATTTCTGACACATTTCAGGTTTGTTTTGGAGCACTAATGTGGCATGACAGTGCACCCAGCAGAAAATGTGAATGGTAAACAAGCAGGTTGGTCATAGTGCTGCTATTTCAAAAATCTAACCTGAAAAACCCAGAGCACACAAGGGTTTCTCCAGTCTAAAAATGTAACACTGTGATTACTGTACAACAGCAGGGTGTTTCTCAACCTTTCTTTCTTTATATCTACAATCAGTTAAATCTGTCATTCTGCAGCTCAAAAAAATACATGGAATTAAATAGTTTATTCTTAATATTTTGATTTTAATTTATCATGGTTGTAGGCCTTCTTACATTTCCCAATGGCAAACATGTGTAGCATGTACACTAAATTGAAAAAAAAAGTTTTAACATTTCATCAACTGATTATTGTTTTGTCCACAGCCTGGCGCCTTTTCCTCTAAATTTTACTGAACTCAGTAGTGTTGTCTAGCTTTCAAGTCCCATTTCAAAAAAGAAAAAATCTCTTAGAAAAATAAAGAATTTAAAAGAGAACCATTTTCAAGATTCATTCATGTTATTCTTTTGGACAACAAAAATAAGTGAACATGACCAACTATATTCCAAATCTGAGAACTAGAGTGCTAAACTCAGATATGTGATGTCATCAGGTATAAAGTCTGGATCTGCTCTGTAGAGAATGAATTGGGAAAGATTTCATAGATGACACCTAGAGCAGCCGGGGGGAATGATCTCAGTACATTAAGACATTTTCTGTTTAAGATCCGAGATCAGTAAAACAAAATAAAGCTGCAAAATTAAAATACCAAATAATCATTAATAGCCCACTGCGGAGTAGCCAACTTGTAAAAAATAACTAATTGTCTTTTAGACCTATTAGTAATGTTGAAATGCTAACTTTGACTTAATAGGCTGTGTTACCCTCACTATAAGGCTAAAGTACATTATGCAACACCTGACAGATTTTTTTGGAAATGCGTCCTTTGACAATGAAGATTACCTACCCCTGAGCTAAATGAACAGTGAATCTGTTTATACAGCTTACATTTCACTAAAAAATGCTTCATCAACCATGCTGGAAAAACACACGCCCCACTATGTCCCTGAACTGAAAATACTTTATCTAACAGATACAACAGGTCAGTGTGGCTTCCCTCCTTGCTTGTGTTTGTTCTTTCTTTGTTTAGTGCTTTTTTTCATAATTTTACACAAAATGCCAAGGAGATACCATTAATTGCAAATATAAATGAAGAACCACCTACAACACCGGTGGCACCCTTCCTTGAAAAATTTTTCTTTAGATGTTCTTTCCTGTAATATTTCAAATAAGCATTGCAGAGAACTGGGAAGCTTTAAAAGCCTTTAATCGACTTATCTTCTGTTTTGCACACGACAGCCAGAACGATTTTTCATGAATCACACTGATAGGGAAACAAGAAGCCATGGAAATGGGATTTGTATGGGGCCCAGAAGTGGCCCCAGGTGAAAAGAATAATACTTGGTTTAATATTTTTAATAATAGTAGTCCTGCACAAGTCACAAGATGATTTTGCATATGTATGAGTCAGACCCTGTGCTTCAATTTACTGTCATGAACCAGATGCATATCACCCCCTTGTTTTAGTTAATTTGTGCCCCTTTTTCTGCAATTTTCTCTTCAGGATTTAATCTTCATGCCAACAAATTTAATAATGTAAACAAGTAGATAAAATGTTCCCACTGTGCTTAATTTAACTTGTTATCTCCACAATCCACCATCCTCTGTTTTTGCATTACACTCCAATCTACTTGATTGGATTGTTTGGTTAAATAATGGTACTTTGATCAGGTGACTGTTTAGATAAATGAGCCTTGTGTAGTAAATAGCATCAGTTTAAATTTCTATTGCCAGTAGGTGATGTTGTCCCCCTTTTCAACAAAATGACCAAAATGTATCCTCCTTGTTAGCTTGTCATCCCTCTCCGTCCCCCAGGTCCGGACCCAGACCCATAACCGATAAATTGAAAACAATAATCAAAATTTGACGGAAGCATGTCCACTCGAACTGGTGCAGCATTTTTAGCACTAATTTACAGACCAAGAAACTCTCAGACCAATTGCATATGTGAAAAAAACCCATGTGATGCTATTCAGACAATCAAGACTCTTCTTAGTAATTTAATATGCCTTATCGTTTTCTCTGTTATCATGCCATTGCATTTCCTACATTATGTTACCTGCTTGCTAAATTTTTAGAATTGGTGGCAACTAGATACCAACAGTGGTAACCTTGTTGGTATTCTCACTACTTAACCACTTGAATACCAAATATAATATGAGAAATTCTTCCCATGTCGTAACCACAAGCTCACAAGTTCAAGAGACAACAGTTGCAGAAATAAGTGACTCTGTCAAGAATCAACAAATTGCCAATTGAGCATTGCAAAACACAAAAACCCACGACATATTTAAAGTCTCTACCACTGCTATAATGAAAACTGGAATGATGTTTTAGCGTATTGGACAGAAAATTGGCAAAGTTTTCATTTTCTCCTGGTTCTGATGGAAATGCATGAACTTCAAGTGAGTTGGGAACAAAATTATGCGTATTGTCTGGCAGTTGTCCAAATGTATTGCGGGAAATGCAGGAAATCACTAACTGAGGCAGAGGAAGAAGAGTTAAGGGAGACAGGGTATATCCAAGATAAAATAACTCACAGGACATAAGTTAAAAATGAAACTGATGACTTATAGCAAAACGAGAATTTTCCTCGGGTGGATTTTTCCGTCTAAACATTTGTCACAAGCCTTCAATGTGGCCTTTTTGAATTCCTGAGTGTAACATTTACCAAGACCCACCAAAAACCAATCTGCTACAATTACATACAATCCCATGTGCTTGACTGTAATGATACAGAGTATTCAACACAAGGGTTGTGCTTTCACACAGCTTGGCGTGGCTCAGCTCAGCAGGCTTGGCTCTTTTCTCCATCATTAAAGTCACATAAAACCATAAGCAGGACTCTGTTGAGTGGCAGGAGCGGTTTTGCCATTCACCACTTCCCTCTAATGATTTCAAAACTCTGACATGGCTTCTTACAACCTTTCAACCTGTATTTGTTTTCCTGACCTCAACTGCTGGGCTTAAACTGAAACTGAGACGATGATGATGATGATACTGGTGAACCTTTATTTTGCATTTGATGCAGTCTCTAGGTTGTTTTGAAGACAATCTAGAACAAAAATAATGATGTTAAGAGATGTGCAAATAAGTGGTTGTGGCTTATATATATATATATATATATATATATATATATATATATATATATATTATATATATATATATATATATATATATATATAATATATATATATACACACACACACACATATGGAAGCATGTCCAGAAAAACAATATATAGAAATTTCATAATTATATATTTAAACTTTTTGATAATTTTTTTGATTGTTTTTGACTTTTCTTTTTTGCTTATTTTCAGGGAACTTTCTTGTAACTTTCTACTTAATTCCCGCTTAATTTTAGGCCATGTCGAGTTGATCATTGCCATTTCCCCGTGCTTTTGATAGAGATCAAACCAATTTGCTCTGGTTTTAAAGGGTTAACAGCTTATCAGTAGGTCTGCTGGTTTGTTGCAGCTCTTTGTTTCTCTTCATGCAGCCTTTTTTTTTTTTGGTGTGTTTTTTTTTTTTTTTTTTGCTTCATCAAATTTTCATGGTTATTTGATGATCTAATAAACACAAAGAGCACGCTCATGAAAGCAGACAAAAAACAAAATATACCACCAGTATGCTTTTGGACCTGATGCTGTTAAACCTGCTTGCTGTCCTCATGAGGACAAGAATTTGTTTCCTGATGATAGCTGGCTTTATGCTCGCAATTGTTTTTCAGCTCCTTACTTTTGGGCTTTTCCTTATCCTGCTCACAGTCTCAGAGTGGCTGAGGGCGAAGTGTTTGCTCAGCACTTCAGAGCAGGCAGGATTCCGTCCCCATGGTGTGTCATGAATATTTTACTATATTGTTACGTAATTTACGCCCAGGGATTGGGGTTGAAAGCTCCCTCTCTGCATCCCCTCATCAGTGGGTCCGGGCAGCTCTTGGTCTGTTCTCATCAGTTGCGTTTTTTATACTGCCTTATAAGCAGGAGCAAAGTGCACCAGCACTTGTGGTAATTAGTGGTTGGTTGCTTATGATACTCAAGACAGACCGAGTGTAATTAAAGCTGCGGGCTTTAGATTGTGTCTTATACATCACTGAAAACAGCTCCACTGACTGGCTTGAGGGATATTGCTGCAGCAGTCAGAAACTGCAGGAGCATGCACTGTTTCAGGTATGGAAGTTGACTTGCTGAGACAATCATAAGCTTCCAGACAAAGGAGGGGGTGGGGGGGCAGCTTGGGCAACTTCCACACAGCAGCTCTTTAAATTAGGTACAAGCAGGCACAGTGAGTGTGCAGGACTAAGTCTTTCCTCTGTGGAGGAGTGAGCTTGAAACCCGGGAGACGGATGGTGTGTGAGGAGAGCAGAGGTGGTAGCTAGGTATAGGCCGAGCAGAAAGAGGAGGCTTAACCAGTTGCCTGTTGTTCTGTCTGTGAAGAAGAGACCTTGCATCCGCCTCCCTCTTCTCTCATTAGAGACAGAGGCAGAGGCCCTCAGGCACAGTGCCTTACTCCCCCTCAGCATTTCACTGTGTTGAGACAGTGCTCTTATTGGATTACCCCGTCAGCCTACAGTGAAGACACGCTGAAAGCTTTAGAGGCTATCAAATATATGCACACAGCTGCTTTTTACTCTTGCTTGTTCATGCTCAATCCATTCATCTGGCCATAAAGGTAAATATCCATTTCAGTTCATGTCAGACCTGAGTAAAATTTCAGCAGCATTAAAATAAAATGTATGTTAAATTTTGCTGTGAAGCTATAGTAATGTGTTCAAAAGGGTTGAACGGGTATATAGTTTAGCTAAGTTCCATTTTTTGGCATGCCCACTGTTTTGTTAATAAATAACTCGTTATTAGCTATAAAAAGTTAAGCTGTCATGGTTAATGTATTAGCAAACAGTTGCCTATTTACCAACACATCCTTGTTTCCTGCCAGGATTATGCCCCAAAAGCAGGTATTTTAAGCCAAAACATGATCTTTTCCTAACTCTGTCTGAGTGTTTTTGTGCCGTAACCTGTTAACAACAGCATTGCCGAAACATTTAATTTCATACAAATGTATTGTATCCATGGTTTGCAGAAATACACAATGCCATCATTTTTTAGGTGACTGAGTTGGGTCAGATGTCCACAGACTCAATAATAGCAATATAACTTTGGTACATTCTAAAGTAATTGTTGTGCTCAATGCGACTCCTCAGAGTGTAATACAGCTGGACGCTCCACTCTGACTTGTTAGTGCTTCATCACAGCTGGACAGTGCTCCCATGGTGTGTCCTGTCACCTTCACAGAGCCTCAACAACCTGGAACTGTGTGGTAATTGAGGGGAGAGAAAGGTCTGAATAGGAGAATTGATTCTGACGAAGCTAACTCCCATTCTGGGCTAAGTGTAATTTGGAGCACACCACGCTACATTAGCTCATTCGTGCAGCCCATTCCCTGAAACCCACCCACCCATGTCCAACAAAATCCCATGTACTCACTGCAATCCCCACACCCGGAGAGTCCAAGTGACACGAACAAACAGGAAAGCAAATCAAAAAAATGCCTTAAAAACAAGCAGAAAGCAATTGTTTTCAGTGTGTTCACAGACCAGTGGGCTTCCATGGTTTTTATCTGTGCCCCCCAACTCTTGACTTTTACAACTGAGCGGACCAAATCCACCAAGCTGTCTCTCCCGACCCCAGATTGCAGACATCCCCCATCTACCATGCTCTGGCTACAAAGGAGCAGCTCCTTTAGTTCAGGATTAGTTCCAACTCAACTCACTTTGCCCACCCAAGCCCAGGTGGTCAATTCTCAGGACAGTCATGAGTGAAGGCTGCTGAGAGCCTCGCCTTTTTTATTCTTGGCACTATTTTATCCCCCTTTCTCCTGCCGTTTGCAAATCCCTCTGCAGGCAATCCCAACCACTGCTGGTAATCACCAAGCGCAGCGACAAAAAGCTACTGTGTGGTTGTCTCCTGTGCATTCTCTTTCTCGATATGTTAGGTCTCACTCAAATTAATTTCTGGTATTTAATTAGTGTGCACTAGCAGGCCCACTGAGGGGATGCTGGCAGGAGGGGAAAAAATGTCTTTTCTTTTTTAAATGTATGATTTCATTCTGCTGAGCATTGCTGTGAAATTATCAAAGCAGAGAGGGGACAACGGAGAGAGCAACATAAACACCGACAGGGTTTGCTTATGTTCGCTGTGTTGGAGCTGTCACTACACCACAGTGGTTACAATCCTCCAATCTTGAACATTTAGATGTGCATTTGGTATCCTGCTCTGACTTTTCTCTAAAAGTTTACAAAGAAGTAAAAAAAAAGAAAAGAAAAGCATCCTCAGAAGAGAATAAAGAGTGTACAGCCGTCACACAGTTTCCTTGAAAAGAGCGTGGGATTAAAGGCTTGGAGCTGTCTCACCTGCATAATCTCACCATCAACCCAACAATCCATCACTGTCCTGCTGTGTTGAGGCTTAAAATTTACTCAGACTAAAACAAAAGGTTTGACGCCACAATGAAGAGAAAAGAGAAACCCTCGAGTAGCTCAAGCCGATTTAAATTAGAAGTAATCAATGGTGCCATGACAGCTTTAGTATTGACTGTGGGAGAGTGATTTTTTATTTTTCTTCAACTTGAACAGTCAAAGTGATAGTGTCAGCTGGTGAAAAATGACTGATGAACTGCAGATGTTTATTAATTTCAGCACAGCAGTTTATGTGTTCTGGTCTTTACCAATAAATATAAAACGCACAACCAAGAAAAGGTCAGTATAATAAAGATTTCATGCGGCCACTGTAAAGTTGCCTGAGATCTTAAAGGGATTGTTCTGTCAGCCTAATGCCAGCCGATATCCTCAGCCTACCCTGCAGCGGCGACAGAAAGAGAAAGTTTGGCCGCCTTCAGGCTAAGCAGCTTGGACATCATCCAGCCTTCCAGCACATGAGACAACATGGAGGCTCCCATGAGTCACTGCTGTGTCACACAAAGGGACTCGCTTTCTGGTCAGAGGCAGTTGGGATTTACCATGAAAACACAACACTGAAGCTATAATTCTGAAAATAAATAAAACTGTGTTGAATTGATTCAATACTTTTAAGATGTTGTTTTGTGTCGAGCACTGTGATATTGTGAAGGGACATGCATTATGGATGTTATAGTTTTCATGCCCCAGTAAGGACAAAAATCTACATTTTATACCGTGAGAAAAAGACTGTTATTGTGGCAGTCATCACAAGGTCTTTTGCTATTTCTTCCTCTACTGTGTGTTCAGTGCCCTTGATCATCCATAGAAGGTATTTTGTCACAAAGCGCAAAAGAAAAACAGTAGTAAGGGGCCTTCCACACCAAAAATGATAACTATAACAGTACCAATAACTATATATTGTTTTAATATAATTTTAACTCAAGTGGATGGGTCCACACCACTACTATAATGACAATGACAGTGGTAAACAATATTGTTGGGATAAATTGTAGAACAATTTCATGAAAAATAGAAACACTGGCAGCCAATAAGAATCCATCTGATTGTTCAGAATGCTACATTCAACATGGAAGATGATACTGTGGAGAGACTCAGCATTTAAGTCCAAAAATCCCACCCCTGATTAAACAAAGAGTCGTATACAGTACTATCAAGAAGGACATCTTGGATGCAGTCAGGCTAATTAGTAGTTATTGTCATTATTATTATTATTATTATTAAGGTAGAGAGTCATAAAGCAGTTAAAGGTCATCAATATTTCCTCAGCTGCCGACAAAGCTGGAGCACACAACACATGCTTGCCACCGCTGTTAACAAATGTCATTGTTCATCAGTGTGGAAGCTAACATCATCATCTTTACAGTCAGTGTATCCTCATACAACTGTGCGTAGAATATCTAACTAATTAGTGCACCTACAAGTCAGGCTAGGCTTATGACAAATATCATGGCTGGGCTTAATCAAGCTGCGTGATCTGGTCATCTGGGGGAAAGTCCTGTATTTGTTTGACCCATCCACCACCACAACCTGCTTCCTTACACTGACTTTCTTTGCTCTTTATACTACCTCCCTCTTCACTCCAGTCAACATATTTGTAAGATGCAAACAGTGCATGAAAACAGCCTCTTAAAGTTAGCATCATAGTTATCGTTCTTGTTGTGGATGGAGAGTATACAGCCACAGTTATATGCCCAATGACAACATATAATATTTAGCTGATATTTACCATGTTTGGCATCTTAGCTTTCCATGCCAGCATGCTATTATTTGCTAATGATCACAAAAAAATGAACGACAGCTCAGGCTGATGGAAAAATATAATATAATATAATATATAATATATTAGTAACTAATATATTAAGCCACAAATCAAAGAAATTGACAAATTGAAATTATGCCCTGAGGACAGTACTAGAGAAAAAAGGGATCAAAAAAGTCATTACAATTCATCCTGAAGGGGACATGAATATCTACCAAATGTCACTGAAATCCATCCAATAATTCAAAAATCGAAATGTAAACCTCATGGTGGCAAGTTAGGAACTGTCTGGGAACTATGAAGATTTTGTGCCAATCCGTCCAGTAGATGTTAGGATATTTAAGTCCTGATCAAAGTAGTTGACCAAGTGACCAGCAGACCAACACTGCCATCCCTTGAGCCACGCTGCTCACAAGGCTGATGGTCATTGTGCTAATATTGATATTGGACATGAGGGTATTGCCTACAATCATACTGATAGGTAAAATTGCTATAGGAAAGGAAAAAAGATACTAAGCACCAGCTAAATTTTGCCTTTAATGATGTTAAATTAGAAAGTCATACATCTTTTACTTTTAAACAAAGGCTGATTACTCACAGTTGTGCAGCAGTTAGCATCAGGGCAATCTAATGAGGATAGCACTGGTGCTGGTGTGATTTTTTACTGATGTATTTCTTCATTAATTCCATTGATTTTTTTGGGCAGAAATCACTGAAATTGATTGACCTAATCTCACCCAGCACCTTGAGATATATTTAAAACACACTCTAGAGACATAATTTAGCTTTTTTTTTTTTAAAGCTGTGGATCCACACGATGATTAGGGTATTGATTAGCACAAAAATATTTGCTTATTCTTTCCTTAAGTAAAGGCTTGATTTTAAGAGACGTGCCTAGAAAAACAATTATGTGGTTGCTTTTTCAAAATGAATGTTAAAATAAATAAATAAATTAATGAGCTGAGACAAGACACAAAAATGAAATGGTTTCAGCGACCGTGACAGCTGATATTTATGTATGCCAACAGGCAAAGATGAGATGAGGAAAAACAACTTTATAGTGGCAGTACACTATTCATCTATTCAGATTTTTAAGCCATTTAAAAACATCCAAACCCTTTGCTTCTTGATTTCTAAAGCTCCAGCATACATCCCTAATGTTCTCACACCAGATGGTCCCCCATGTCTCATGAATTTGTTTACATTTTCTTCTATTATGATTCCCTCAAGCACTTCCAGTTTTCAGTTTCTACAGCAGTGCAAAGGTGGAGTGCTGCCATCGAGGAAAGAAATTATTTGCATGGCTTTACAGCGGCTGCCATTTTATGAAGTCAGTTGATATTTAAAACCAGTGTCCAATGAGATTGGCTGCAAATGTAGAGGCAGGATACAGAAGCCAATCAGGCCTGCTCTCCAAATATTTGTACACATTCACATTACCAGCTGGCAGAGGGGGATCAATTCTCATTTACAGGCTAATTATCGTCTCAGAAGCTTCCTCACTCGGTAAAAACACAATAAATCCTCACAGACTAGCTGTCCATTTTGTCACCACCCCATCACCTTGTTTCTTTAACCTGCAATCATTGAGCTATCAAGATTTGAAGACAAACACACACCTGGATATTGACCTGGCCGTCTTCAAGCTGGCGTGACAACATGCCTCATTTCCTGACACGTTCACCTCATCCTTCTGTGGCTCAAAGTCAGTGTTTGGACCTGTTCAGAGCAGAATTGGAGCACATTGCTATTGATTTCTGAAAAATGTGACATGTTGATATTAAACTTTAGATGACTGTTACATAACAGCAGTAAAAATCTCTGCCCTCCTTCTCCGAGGATAATTCCCTCAATAAATTCTTATTATGAAATGGTGTATCAATAATAATTCGATCTATGCCAGTGTGGGCAGTCTGAATGATTAAAATTCAGAATAATCATTCCACCCGTGGCACCAGCAGACATGTAACTGGGTTGAGCAGCCCTGACAACAGCAGCAATAAGAATAGTAATAAAAAATAATAGTCATTCCTCAAGAGGCCACTAAGCCTCTGATTCTTTGTGAAATCGTAGGAACCAGCATTTTGTATTTCACATTAGAGTAGAGTTTTGTATCCTGAGGTCCTCTGTATTAGTCACCACTGATTCGTCTCATATAATACATTTTGTTACACAGGTAAACCTGCAGTTTGCCCTCTGATGTAACATATCTAGTAGGTCATCTTATCTGATCTTAGTTGCACTATACATTACAGACAACAGCTAGGCTATCCCTGTAGTATTTAAGCATTCGACACAGGCCTCAAAAATAAAAATGTCGGGGGAGTGTCTGTATACTTGGGCATTGTCTCTGGCAGTAATACTCTGGATTCAGTTTCCCATCCCAAGAAAAATTAAGAATTATTTAAGCGTGCTACCAAGCAACATACTGTGTGTTTTTGTTTGATGAGAAATCCTTTAAGCGGCCACAGTAATTATGGAAGGAGTAAAGGAGGAAGTCAAGGTGAGGGGTGGAAATTAGTGGGACAACAAAAAGTTGTTCTTTAATGGTAGACAGCTGTTTGTCTCCTTTTTCCAACTTAGGGACAAAGATTTTTAAATTATGACCACAAAAAGTCCTCCTAACCTTAAACATGGATTTGTTACCATCACCATAATGATGGAGCTCCCCAAACCTTTACAAAGAAGACATTTTAACCCAAATCACAATGTTTTTCTAAATCCAACCAAGTTGTTTTTGTGCCTGAACTTAACCAAACCTTACCCACAGCGTGGTCACATAATAAGACAGATATATTTTTAAAATAAATTATTCATTTGAAGATAAACTGTTTTAGTATTAAGCATTTGTTTTGCACATTTTGGTTTTCTAGATGAACAAACTAACCCAAAAGCAATTTAAAGGTTCTGTATGTGACATACAGAACACTAATATAGCAACAAATCATCTGTAAAAGATATTGGAATAATGCATCCAGAGCAGCTGTGTGTGTGTGTGTGTGTTGTGTCCCAGCTTCTCTTTGGTTTATTGTGGTAAACTGGTCTAGCAGCGCGAGCATATCCGACTGGCTAGCTAATCGCTGCGACTTTGCACTGCACACTGCATGACCGTCACCGCTGATATCTGGGAGGCAGCATCGCTGAAGCATTACACCCACCCTGTTGGACTGTTGCTATGTTTAGCGCTGCTTATGGAGTTTACACCATTAGCTGTTAGCCACCTCCAAATTGAGAACTTTGATTTTTGCGTAGAGACTCTTTAACCACGTGTTTATTAATAACACGATAAAGAGAAGCTCACATAACCATAAAGAAGAAGGTAATTTTCACCCAAACCAAGACACTGTCTTTAATCTTAAATGATGTAAGGGCATCAGATCAGAGAAAGAGGGCCAGGACAAACAACAAGTTGGAGCATTTGTTGCAATAACTACGAATGTTGTAAAATAAATAAATAAATAAATCTTAGTTTAAATGTAGACCTAATCTTTTTAATGCGTTGGACTCAATTATCATTTTGAAGATTAACAGTTTGATAAAAGGCTGTTGGTAAAGAAATTAACCAATAAGTTATTTGACCCTCAGATGAGTTAAAAGAAAGTATATTAGTCCCTGGGCCAGATGTACAGGTGTAAATAATGTAAGCACAAAAATTTGTGACGTTATAGCGACAAGTCCTAAAATTTAGACAACAAAATAAGGTTTGGTTAGGTTTTAGCTCACCAACAACTTGGTTAGGAAAGATTATAGTCATGATTTAAAGAAATCAACGCTGATACATATGTTGATATTTATGCTTTTTAGGCACAAAATGTAGATGATATAGTTTTTTACAGTTGGACAGTGTGTTTCACATATACAGCACAGCGAAAACAACACAGAAAACAACCAGGAGTTTCTCACTCCATCTCTCTGCGTAAAACTTCTGCAGGTTGTACAGATTTGACTCATGGAGTTTCTGGGTCATTGCCAAGGATGCTGCAGTTTCCCATCTCAAGCTGCTTTTAGTGCTTTCATATAGAATGATATCATCTCAGGGTGGAGATCTCTACCCTGCTGGGCTCCTCGATGAAACTCTATAAATTGAGACATGATCCACGGCCTCAGCAGTGTTGTGAGCCTCTGGCAGCTCACAACACTGCTGCTCGCACTAAATGAAATGTCAACAGAGCGGCAGTTTAATCACATTAACAATGTCACATTCCTTATTTTGCCATGCATGACTTTCTAAATCAGGGAGAGGATTTACTACTCTTTATATTACAACCTGCTGTCTTTGGTTTGACCCCAGATTTACTGTCTCATGTGTCTCAATGGCACTGCAAAGTCAACAGTACAGATGGTAAACCCACAAGATCCCACTGACCCCAGCTGGAGCATGACCATTACTTAAAACCAGAGCGGCATCGACACAGGGATGAAAACAGTGAGGGAATGGACTTGTTCCAAAGTCATTCAAAGGTGTTGTGCCATTAGCTTTGAATGATAGTGCAGTTTGTGCATGAAAAATCAATATCTGTGAATGAGCATAACAAATATAACTTTCTATAAATTCTGTCACTGATATATTGGGAGAACAAATGTCGTTGATGCAAATAGTTGAGACTGCATTTTGTCAACAATCTGTTATGTGCCTCGGGAGAAACATGAAATCCTCAATAAATGTCTTTTTCTGAATAAAAGATCAGACATAGTATATATTTTTGGTACATGCAAAAAGAACAAACTTTTCTATAACACATACTTCCTGTAAATATAGTAACAGCTCTTAAAACATTCCTCTCTATAAGTAATCAAGGGGGGAAAAGCTTTAGATAAGTACATTCAATTAAGGAAAGCAGGTAATTATGCCCAATGTGAGTGTGAAACTTTCTGTAAAACAAACAGAAATTAGTTTCAATGGTGCTTAGAGCGCTCCAGATTAAACCCTGCAGAAACTTTGGGTTTAATCAGTGTTTTTTTCCTTAAAGCACAGGATAAAGGTCACGGCAGGATAAAGAGGATAGCACGGTTTACATCAATCATCAATTTTGTCTGAAGCCATGAAGCGATGTAGAAAATTATCTGCAAAATGTTTTTAAAGCAGTCCACACAGCAGCAAATGCATCCAGCCAGTCACAGCATGCGTCTTCCTTGAAACAGATTACCTGTGCAGACAGTGACACTTTTGTGTTAAAGCCATTGCCATCGACTCAGTGAATACATTACCTGCCTGTGTACTGTTCTCACAGTTAATCAACTAGTCAGTGTTAATGGAGGCGTCAGATCCTGACATAGACACTGACAGTGAGTCTGCAGCTGCAGTACAGTGCTTTTCTCCTCCATTTTATCTCACTTTTGCTAAATGTTTTAACAGCACAAAAGACACCTCTGGTCAGCCAAAATGGTGGTGATTTTGTGTTTATGGAAAAAATGATGGGAAATTAGTTCTTAAAGCAGCCCTGAATGTGTTGGGTAGAGCTCAGCCAAGTTAACAGCAATGTTTTTAATTGGTAAACAACAAGACATGGCAGATTGTTTTGGCAAATGCTTCTCACATTAATCACATGTGCTTCATGCATGAATGCGTTTCCCAGTAATTTAATATTGCATTATAAACAATATGGATTGCATGTGACATGGAGGCCCATTAAACAGTTCCCCTTTGTTCTCCACGCATGACAGAAACAATAGGAGGCATCTGGACTTCCTTTTGTTGTGCTCTCTGCATTGAAAAATAACACATTATGCTCATTATCAAGTTAGAACATGCTTACATATTTTTAATGGTCAGCGACACACATGTTCTCGCAGGAGTATGATCCAAATCAGGGTATCAGCAACCAAAATTTCATGTTTCTCTGACTTTAACATACTGATATGTAGTAATTGAAGCCATAGAATGACTGTAACATAGAATCGCAGCTCTTTCTAACATGAAAAATCACCTAGAAACCTTTTGAAAAACAAGTGAACATGTTCTGGTGGGAATGTGATGGGAAAATGCAGGAATAATGAAAAACATTGCAACAAAGGTTCCATGTTTTCCAGACATTAGCATGAAGCTACATGTACATTAGCAGTATGCTTGCAGCTGAAGAGTGACTGCATTGGAGAAAAGCGCCATTTTCTACCATGAAAGAATCACTAATAAAAGTTTCAAGCACAATCAGACATGTACCAGCAGGATTATGATCCAAAATTGGGGAGAAACTGACAACATCAGCAACCAAGTTTACATGTTTCCCTGACTTAAGCATGTAGCTACATGTAGTAGTTGCAGCTGGAGGGTGACTATAATGGAGAATAACTGCACATTATACTGTGAAAAATCACCAATATAAGATTAATTTACAAAATCCACAATCAAGTTAACATGGTTACCTTAGGTTTGCACAAGGCTACATGTACATTAGCGGTGTACTTTGAGCTGGGGTATAACCACAACAGAGAAACGTAGAAACCAACTTGGCCACTTAAAAAAATTACATTCTTTACTTTAACACACAACATACTAAAAAGCCTAGGCTAATAGGCCAATATAAGGTGAAAACTATTAAAAACGGTCCACAGTGAGCTCTGTGGATTATCCTGAATGGTCTGGTCAGAATAAATTTATTTCTAATATTACTATTATATGACATACTGTATGTTACTGTCACTAAGCAGGATGTGTTGTATATGGCTCAATACGGGCCCACTGTGGACAAATTATACACAGCCGTGTGTTTTAGCCTAACAGCGAGAATCAGAGATTAAGTGCATGTGTCCATCACCTGCAGCTTTAATGGATATCAGAGTAGCACGAGGCCTTCAACAGCCATGCATTTTTAAATGCTGTGTCATGTCATCAAATACAACCTCAGTGTATCTGGCAGATTTCAGAAGTCAGCTAAAAGCATTACTACCAGGAGTAAACCATGAACTGCGACGGGTTTGTTAAAATAATTAATCAGTTGTAACTTTAAAGCAGTGCAACAACAGTCTGTAGAGTTTCATGATTTTCAGCAAATTTACTTATTGATGTAAATATTTTATGTTGCCGTCAGTCTTTGTAAAAGCCACATCGAGAGTATTGCACCTATGTTTCTTCCTATTTCAATTTGCAGGTCCTAAACATCAAAGATCTGCCTCAGGTGAAAAGCCTGGTTTGCTTACACATGGAGAAGTCGGCTGTCTGTTGGCATCAATGTCAAAGCGCACACAGGAATGACTCGATTGAAACACTCAGGCAATCAGCCCGCGCTGCTTACAGACTTTAGCTAGGCACAGCTTGATTTTGAGCAGGAGAGACTGCAGGCACACTCACTCAACCCACTCTGTTGTCTCATAACTGCTGCATACTGTGCTATCAATGCTTTTCACCGCCCCATTTCTCTTTTCTGCAAGTTAAGCTGAAAAAAGAGTAATGAAATATTTAAAATCCAAGTATTGGGGTTTGCAGAGGAGTGCCTTTCTTCCTCTCCGAGTCCCAGAGGCATTGCACATGTAGGTGTAGTTTGACGTTGATTTAGTCAAGATAATGAAACACAACTTAAAGGAGAGCATAAAGGGATGGGCAAAAAAAAGAGGGGTAAAGGGACAGTTCACCCCAAAATCAAAATACATATTTTTCCTCTTACCTGTAGTGCTATTTAACAATCTAGAATGTTTTGGTGTGAGTTGCCGAGTGTTCGAGATATCGACCGTCTGCCCTCTCTCCAAAACAATGGCACTTGATGGCGCTTGGCTTGTGGTGCTCAAAACGCCAAAAAATATACCTTTGAAAACTTCAACAGCCGTGTCTCTTTCAAGAAGTCATGACTGGTTATTTGAGATAATCCAGAGACCTTGTTGTGAGCAGTTTCATGTACAAACTATTTTCTTCTCTACCAACTGTATCACCGCCATATAACAGGGATGGTAAATGATTGTTATTGCCATTGTTACTGTTTATAAAGTGCTGCCGATGCTCATGTTATATGTCACACAAGAGGCTGTTGGTGTGACATGTCATGACTCTCGTTTCAGGGATGGTGACATCGCACAATCACACACTGGAGCGACATGATGCCGCCATCATTTGTTTCTGTGTTTTAAAAATGCAAAGGCGGCGTAAAGAACAGACTTTGTAATGATCCTATAGTGTGATCTCTATGTAAAAATGGCCATTAATGGCTATTAATCCTCCTTGTATGAGTGCTAACATTAGCTTGCTCAGTGGTACGAGGTGCCAGCAGTAGATGCACGCTTCCTCCTGCCCTGTTATACAGTTAGTGGTGTTGTTAGGTAGAAAGAAAGTAGTTCCTATGTAAAACTGCTCAGAGCAAGGTCTGTGGATTACCATGAGTAACTGGGTCATGATATCTGGAAAAACACATTGCTGTTGAGTTTTTCAGATGTATTTTCTGGCTCTTTGTGCACCACAAGCCAAGTGCTATCTACTTCTATTATACTGGAGAGAAGAGACATCTCATCTCACAACAAAACAATCTAGAAAACTTGTAAATAGCACTACAGGTAAGAGGAAAAAATCTGTATTTTAATTGTGGGGTAAACTGTCCCTTTAAGATTTAGATGGCGCCTATTAGCTGAGGTAACATGAAAAGACCATCTCCTGCTTGTTTACATCAACGTTTCAACTGTTGTGACATTGCTGCCAAAGGATGCTATTGAACTGGTCTCTGTGGGATGGGTTGTAATTTGATTAAACAATCTATGCAAATTAGATGTAATTTGCATTACCTTTTGTGCACTTCAGCACAGTTAGTTGTCTGCAATTAAAATGCTTTTGAACAGGGGCAATAAGGCCGCTTCAGACACACCACATTCCAAATACTGTGTCAAACCTCAAAGCATCTGAACAGCGGTTTTAACACTTTGTGATCTTTTCCGTTTTTGGTGAGAAGACAGTGAGAGTATCCTGATTTTTAAACTATGTTGCCTTGCTCTAGTAAAAAGTTCTTATTTGACCTCAAAGGGATGATCCAGAAACTAGTTTAAATTTAAAGAATCCTTTACTTTAATGTAACACTTCTTTTTTATGGTCTGTCATAGAAAAGAAAGAAATAACCCCATTAAATCTTTTTTATTTAGGAATGGGGTCTTAATAGCTTTGTAATAGATAATTAAGTGGTACTAATCAGTTGCCTTCAAGTACTTAAGGGATATTCAGAAGGGACTCAAATCCCATAATATTAAAAGGACAGATGACACCTACCCTAGATTCATTTCAAAGTTACAGAATTACAACACATGGTCTACATAAGTTGAGAAAGTTGCAAACGGGACATATGATTTTGATATTATTGCAATGGTTTTCTTCTATATCCATTTTAAAGCTTAAAACTTAAGCTTATATTTTTTCCCAACTTCCTTTTTCATTTGATTTTGGTTATTCAATACACATCCGATGGGGTATAGCCAAAGCACACAGATCAATAGTGCAGTCAGAGGCTTTAAAAGCTGGCAGGATGAATGGACGGCAGAGTGCTTTGAATTATTCAATGGCGCTGTGGATTTGTCTCTTTCGCGCTGACCGTACTGTTTACGCAGCTACACCTCAAGAAGCTACGACCAAGATGTTAAATATCACAGCAGATATCATTCACTCATAACTTTCATCCGTTTAAGGTCGAAACCTGGAAGAGAAATAACACGCCACTTATACATAAAGAAATATGTTTCCTTATGGGAGACCATGGAGATCAAACACATTTCATTCTGGTTAAAACACGTAGGATGATATCGCTAGCTGTCCTATCTAAAAAAAATTAGACTCCTGCCTCTTGTGCAAAACATGGCTGTGGCCACACTGCATTCAGGTCTATTACAGCATTCAGTGGATGCTATTTGCCCCCTGGTAAAAGCAATACAAAAAACACACCATCAAACAACAACATGGACCTTGAGCTCAGTGGATGCTGCCTCAAAAGACGTTTGAACTGGAATTCAGAGTAACATCAGACTCTTAACTGTGAAACTTTTTGGTGTAATGGATACCCACCCAGCAACCAAAAAGCCACTGGAATATATAGGATAGTACACACATCTACCTTGTGTTACAGCCACCTCAACAACTAGACCGCTGGTATCAATAGAAAGGCCGACTCTGAGGATATGAGGCACAGTTTCCTGGTTTGGTTTAAAGGGTGCATGAACCATTACACACAGACATGGTATGTTTCTGTCATCTTAAACATCTTTTCAGCAGATAGTTTTGTCATTGAGCTAAAGGAGCTTGCAAACACAACAACCCAATTGCCAGAAAAAAATGTTGGCATTTCACTTTTCTGCAAACCACAGATATGTTATATTTGCACCTTAATTTGCAGAGGATATGTTGAAACTTTAAATTTCAACAATCCTGTGGTTAATGTGTGGTTAGACCTGGTTATGGTAAGGAAAAGTATGTTTTGAATTTAAATGTATCATTTGCGGGCACAATGCTGTCTATGTAAAAAACAAAATAAAAAACACTCTTTTTGTGCCTAAAAATCTGCTGGAGAAAAATGTTAGGATGCTAAAAAAAACACCCACGTTTGGGACCCGCAAGTCAAACATTTATTATTTTAGCTATGGAAAATTAGTGCTACGGGCAAAACAAACAAACAAAAAAAAAATGTATTCTGGGATATATATGTAATAATGAACTGAAGTAGAAGTGAACAGACAGGTTCAGAAAAGAAATTAGTTGTCTACCACTAAGCTGCAAGTAAATGTTAATTAATGACATCTAATGGCCACCTGATTAGGCTGCAGTGACTACTCTTATAAATACTAAATTTAATTCAATCAAAGCGAAAAACAATGGTAGGTAACAACAGCCTCTCAAAACTGTTGACCATCAACCCAAAATGACACGCAAATGTTTACAGTAAATCAGAGCTAACAGATCAACTGACTTTGCAAAACAAACACTACAAAAGTGCACTAAGGGTATGTGGAAAAGTATTTATTCCTATAGCCATAGTTATGGAAGTGCACTTTACTGACTCTTAAAAGTAAAGACACTTGGAAAAACAGATACCTGAATAATTGTCATTATTCCAGTTCGGCCCTGACTAATACAAACCATATGTCAATTTAGTTGCTTACTAGCTGCTAGTTATACTGGCCATGGTCCTGTAGTGTGTTACATTTGCTTATATAATACTGTATATGTGTCTTAATTGTAATAAAAATTGAATTATAGCAGTGTATACCTTATATTTATGGCAGGTTTCCTTCCCTGATTCTATTTTATAAATGAAAATAAACCATTCTCAGTCTTTCTCCATTCCAAATTCCAAATTGTAAACATTCACAATGTGAGTGACAAAAAGACAAAGTCACACATTTCCTTTCATTTCTTATTCAGTTGAACAATCTCTGCGACACTTGGAAACTTGAACAGTTCATGAGTGGAGGAAAGTTTCTGAAGATTTTATCCTTATGAGCTGCAAATAGCCAATAACATTTCTGAGCCCATTTTGTTCCCAAAGCCGGTAATGTCAAGAGCAGCCATACGTCTTTTTCCACTTCTAAGAAATGGCAAAAAGTAAAGTACCCTGTAATCAAAAAGGGTAAAAATGGTTTTAAGTGTTTGGGCTGAAGATGGAATCCTAAAGAAACTGAACAGAATTAAAATAAATGGGAGGGTTTTTGAATATGAGTTGAAAAAGTATGCATAGGAGCTGAAAGGAATTCCAAAAAAGTTCTAATGAGAGTAAATGAGGGTGGTCATCAGCTATAATATGGACTAAATGTTGGATGTGACCACTGTGTTACTCATGGCTGAAACAGTTTGTGCTCTGCTGGAACGTGTGCACCACAAATCTATATTCACTTTTATATTCAACAGATCATCAATCTATTAATTCCTTAGAAAATGTGTCTAATTACAGCATAACCCTTTTATACTCAAGCAAATTGGTTTGATTCCTTTCTAAACCATGGGAGGGTAGCAAGAAACTTTACAAGAAATGGGCCAAAAATGAGCTAAAAATGAGTTTAAAAACAAACAACAACCAACCTGAAAAAAAGCAAAAAAAAAAAAAAAAAAAAGAAAAAAAAAAGAAAAACAGAGAATAAACTATAAAACAAAACCAAAAAGTATATTTATAGTTCTCTTAATTATAAATTTAAAGTGAGATTACAGAAAAAAGATGGGGTTATATACAAGTAAAGAAAAATTATGTTGATCAAGGTGTAAAAGGGTTAACCTTCGAAACACCTGATATTAGGAAAAAGATCATCTTCACCATTATGTTTTCAGCCTGTGTGCTGTTTTTGTCTAGTTATCCATATTGGATGGTTTTCTCCTCAGTGCAAAATAGAAATTTGAACATTACATTTTTACAGAAAGCTGGGAAAGACTGTGAAGAGCATCATAATGGAAACATTTCAGCCCCGATCTGCTGTTGCATCTGTATAATTACTGTAACAATAAACTGAATATGTTTGATTAAAACCATTTGAGATATTATGGAAAACAAGTGGACAACACAAAGATGCACTCAAGTCAACACCTGTTCCCATTTATTCCAAAAGACTGAAACACAGCGACTTGTCAGCCGGAGCTCGAGGAAACGAGATCTAATTAGCTCTCATTCCTTAGCCGGGAACCCCGACCTCATTTTCCCAAATCCAAACCACAACTATACCTCATTTCCTGACACTTCACAGCAGAACAGTTATTATCAACTTCCACTTTTATTAGCTATCTGTAATGGCTCTTGACCAATTATAAAGTGTTCGGATAATTGGTTGCCTTGGAGAATGGGGAGATTCTCAATTGTTTGTCGCTTGAGGCTATCTTTGAGGAATTATTTGTCAGAACAGAGACGAGTGCAATAAAACAGTGCAAAAGAGGGGGAACAAGAGGAGTGAGTTTGAAGAGATGGAGAGTCCCCAGTGGTGCAGGGAAGAAAGGGCGCCACACTCACTGGAGCCAAGTCCTAAAATTCTCCCGAAGTGCTGTAGCAGCCCGTGAAATGGCTTCTTGGGGTCGTGTAACCCCAAATTGTTTCAAGGGGTTGTATATAATGGCATGTATTCTACTACCTCCTACTAAAGAGCCGAGCGATAATGGCAGGGAAAACATACAGTAAATGTGGGCAGAGTCTTCAGGCTTTGTTTCTGTTTGTGTTTATCAGGCATCCACAGATCCCTTCCAGTGTAGGCGTCTAGGGTAATGGATTAGAGTGCTGGTGCCAGTGATATCATGGTTGAGAAAGAACTGCATATTTTCGACTTTCTTTGTCTCTATGTGAGGCCTGTGTATTTCACTGGTGAGTTTGACTGTTACTGATATGCCCCCTGGCGCGGTGGTCCAGTGTGAGTATAATTTAGTGCAACAACATTGGCAAACCCGAGGGTGTGGAAGAATGGCAGAGTAACAGGCCGGCCAGGAAGGATTTAACGTTAGCCTTACTTTGTGGCTGCAGAATTATGGATTGTTTTGCACACCAGATGCACCAACATTTAATAAAAAATACTACTGGCAGGTATTATATACACTGCATGCCAATATTTCAGTGATAACCTTAGTTAAAGAAGCAGTGTGTAAGATTTAGGGGGATTTAGTGGCATTAAGTAATGATGAGTACAGATTACCACCAGCTGAATCTTTTCCTAATGAGAATTACTTCTATGTTCATTGCTCAAGAGGTTTTTACCGTTGAATCAACCCATTTTCAGCCCATCTTATTGAATATAACTTGGTAAGTCCAGTTCACACCAACATAATGCGAACTAAATATCCTCCTGTGTTTGTTGTTGACATTCTGGGATGGTACGTCAATGTATTGAGACTTTTCAAAACACTTTAGTTTTCACAGGAAATGTACAGTGTCTACTAGTGAGATGCATGTTATCTTTTTCAAGATAAACTTAAGTTGGTAAAACACCTGGGGTGCCCAGTAGCTCACCTGGTAGAGAAGGCGCCCCATGTCCAGAGGCTGTGTCCTCGCTGCTGCAGCCACAGGTTTGACTCCAACCTGCAGCCCTTTGCTAAATGCCTTGTTTTCGCGTTTATTTTCTTGTGCAACAACAGTACGTGAATAGGTTTAAAAGCAAACACAGCAGTTTGCTGGACCCGTCCACCTCCCTCCAACCTGCCCTAAGAGGGCTTTCCAGCTCCATATTATTCTGTTACCGGCAGCATTTCCAACTGGCGCCACATATCATACCACTGTGACAGGTGCCGTCCGGCTGACTGCCGGCACATCACACTGTCACAAAAGGTGGCTTTTGGCATTGGTGTCTAACGCCAAAATCTCCAACCAAGTGGCAGTACTGATGAGTTCCAACTGAGAACCGAATGGAATCATCTCCAAAGGTATCCTTCTCTCCAAAACAAACAAACAAACCCAGTTTCATGTTACAAATCACTTTTTCACAGTTTGGCTCTTCAGAGAAGAGCCACTAGCACAGCACCGGCTGATGCGTGCTCACCTATTTTCTTTGGTGACTAAAGATCAGAAATTCAAGAGGTTTTTCCTAGGAACCAAATTATCCCCAGAGGTCTCTTCATCTCCAAAACAAACAGACCAGGTGATTTAAACTAGTGAAAACACTAAATAGTCTGCTAACTAAATTGTCTGATGTAAAACATGAATGGCCCTACCTAGAGCCAGTGGCAGCACTTGCCATAGGTGATATAGCCAGTGGCCTAGGGCACCACTGCAAAGACGGCATCAAAATTACACCCAGAAAAATAATCATCTGAACAAGGTGCAATGCTATCTTTGATGGGTAACGTTAAAGTGGAGTCAGTTGGATGTTAGAGGGGTGTATGTGGAGAGAAAGAAAATTTAAAAAACAAATACATATTAAATCGTGTGGAGGAGTGCTAATTAACGTTTGCACTAAACAGGTAGTGGCTGCAATTAAAAGCTCACAGTGGTTGCATCGGGTTACACTGTGATGCATTCAGGCTCTATTCAGTAAAAATTGGTATTGGGGGAAGGTAAATTATATTGCGCTAGAGGCTTGCGTAGGGCACAAAATGTGCCTGAACTCCCACTGCCTTCAGCCACTGTTTGGTTTGTCCGTTCTGGGCTACTGTAGAAACATGATAGTGCAACGTGGCAAATTCCATAAACAGGGATCAATTCACTATGTAGATATAAAAAGCTCATTCTCAGCTAACAAAAACACATTCTTTATTTTCAGGTGATTAACACTACAGAAGACATTATATTCCATTCTGCTGATATTTTCGCCTAAATCCTACACACCTGGCATTTAAAACTGTTTAAAGAAAATAAACAGCAGATGTTTTGGTGCTTGAAATTGTGTTCCTGTTTATTGTAATCGTTGGAGAGTGTCATCCACAAGAACAACTGCCGACCTGTGAGTACAAGTGAAACAAATAAGCAAGTTTCTACACCTCATCTCTGAGTCATTTCTGTTTCCTCACCTCACTTGCACCCATTCCTCAGCTGTTTACAGACATATCCTCGATCCTATTCCAAGTGTAACACATCATTTTCAGAAACATGTCAGTAGAATTTCTCAGCAAAAATACAGAAATGTGTAAAATTTCCACTACAGTACAGTACACCCCCCTGGATCCCTGCCGCTTCCCTGAGTGCATGTTCTGTCACAAGCGTTCATTGATAACTGACATCATCTGTCAGTCATCAATTTTAAAATGGGACCTTATGGAAGGAACAGATGCAAAGATGAAACGATGATGAAACAATAATGAGATGCTTACTGACATCTTATTCTTATTGATGCTTCCTGAAATCCTGAGATGCATAAATTGCTTTTGTGTCTCCAGTGGAAAAGTTGCACGGCTTCATCAAATATGTGATGTTGTCAGCTTGCATTCTGCGACTTTGTTGAAGAAAATCTCACATCTCATCAATATTATCTTCATGTCAGTATTACTTGAATTTTTGGCTCAGAGCCCGTAGCTTGCACACATCTGTGCATACTATTAATGAGTTGAAAAAGACGCTGTACCCCTGAAAAAGAATCTATTTAAAAGATGAAGGTGTTTTGGAAAAAAAGCTGTGGGGTAGCATTTATTATCCGTCTGTATAATTGCTTAGAAAGTAGGGAGGAAATCAGCAGGGAGCTTCTGATATGATAGTGTAAGTGTTCACGTGTCCTGCTTGTCGCCCCATTGGCCCAATCGTAGCCCACATATGTGGACACAAAAAGGAGCCCACATTGAGCTTGTGGATGATTACTCATGTGACTCCTGTCTATTGGCAGCATTAGTGACCCACATACATTTGGAGCTGCTGGACACATTTTTGTGAGCCAAATTTGGGAGGCCTCAATGGAGGCCAAACGCCAGACCAACACAAATTCACATTAAGCCTACAAGGATGTTCAAAAAGATAAGTACTTTGTCTTTATGTGTTCATGCAATTATTTTAATAAATTAGTACAGACCTTGCATTTATGTCTCCAGAGTTCTTGTTAGGAGGAAAAAGCAACAGGTTTCCCCCATTCATATTTTAATAGATTTTATTTTTCATAGTTTTGTGCCGTGTGTGTGCATATCGGTTGTATATCAACTCGGGATGGTTATGAGTAATTGAGTACTGGGCAGCTAGCATGCAGAGGGGTTTTTAAACCTTCTTCAATATAAACAGCTGCCTGTTTAAACAATACTGATGAGAGCTGTGAAAGAATCCAAACAAAGCGCTGAAAGATAACAAAAGCTCTGCTGAACTGAAGGGAAACTGAAGAGCAGGGTGATAATTCTCTGACGGCAATATAAAAATATTGATTATAGCAGCTTTAAATTGGCTAAGACAGGGTTTACAAAGACCTTTAGTCATTCTGTATCAAGCTTTGCTTTGTCTTTAAAATTGTGCGCCAAAGCTTGGATTCAAAGTGGGCAGGTGCGGCTCAAATCTAATGCAGCGTATAATCATCCTCCATGTGTGTTTTTTTTCTTCTCTGGTAATTTGACCACCGTGCGAATTCTTACAAAGGATGGTTGTTTCAAATCTTGAGTTATAAGAAAAGACAAAGCAAGATGCAATAGACTTGTTAAAATGCTGTTTGGAAAATACTGACACTGCCAATACAAGAACAGTTACATGTTATACTGGAAAATATAAATGATGACTGAATTTTTCTCCTGCCTGTTCTGGCTTGACCACATGAAGAGAGAAAAGTAGACCATCAATATGTTGGTGCTTAGAGGCAGACTTGAGCAGACGGATCAAAATGAGACAGTCCACAGTGGGTAAAAGGATTCAGACCTTGGAATGATAAATAAAGTAGAGAGACCTTGCTAAGCCTAACAGAATGAGAATGCGGCTATCCCTGGACCCCCCAGACCATGCACATGAGCTGGAGTTAAGCAAATGGAAAGCTACCATTAATGCTGAACTAATTAACATGACACGACAGCCGCTCACTGCTCGGTAGTTGACTGGGATCATTATTGAATGAAGTGAGGTAGGAAATCACTACCGGCATTAACTGAGACTTAGAGCAGCTGCTGTGCTACCGGATGCTCAAAAGAGCTGAACATTGAAGTTAAACATCAACTGATCGAACATTCACCAATCATCCAATTCAAATAAATCAATGAGGCGGTCTTTAAACCTCGAAACAGAGGACTATAACTCTCCTAATGCCTACACCACTACTGCTGTTTCTGTTTTTTCTCCTACGTTGCCACTGTAACTAATTAAGCTGCTGCCAGTGTCTGTCGCGACACCCGCTAAGAAGCCGAGAGTCCAAACTCGGATTAGTCTAAGCCAATGGCCTTTCATTATACCGAGGCCTCACTCAGTCATAAAGTCCTGCTTCAGGCCTTGGAAACCGCTCATTATCCTGCTCCTTTCACCGCCAGCCACACATGCACTGGGTCTTAAAAACACTGGAGCTCCAAGAAGAGAACATTTCCCTTGAACTCATTAGACACCCGAGCCTTACTTCCAAAGGAATTTTGGACACAAAGATGTCTATTTACAAGAGAAGACTGTTGGGACATGCAGTCCTCCTACCCTTATTTAACCTATGCCAACTACATGAGAAGGTTTTGGTCTGACTTACTGACATCTAATAACAAAATCAGAAACAGGAATCGCCTACTGATCATTGGAGATAATTGGGATATGTTACAATTGCTCTTACACATAAGCATGGAGAAATTTAAATATCAAGAAAATAAAAAGGATGTAAAAATTAAGGCTGTCCCTTGAATGTCAGAGACTCAAATCATCAGACCCCTCAGTCCACTGGGATTGCTTTAGGTCGAGCAGTCTTTTTTTTTCTGTGCACTTTACTTCTGGAGAAATTTTGGTCCCCAGATTTTGCTGCATAGTGAGTGCTCATGACTTTCATGCTACTCATAGCCGCTGCAGATATGCAGGCAGCGGCACAGTTGGAGAAGAAGTGGTGAACTTAAAGCACAGAACAAGTTAATATGATACAGTCTCTGCTCTGGCTTTTGTTGATATGTAGAGCTGGCAAAAAGTGTTGCACATTTGTAATGCGTCGTGGGCACCGATAGCTTGTTTTCTTTATGACGTGGATGTCACTGTCACACTGAACGTACTGCAGAGCCTGCTTAGACTTTAAAACTTTGTATACAAAACGAATCATCAGATATTTGTATTGAACAGCCAAATCCGATTCGACAGAATTCTGAGTCGGGTACAGCCGTATCAAAAATACATAAAAATATGTGCATTATGCATGTGTAATATGCTAGAATATGTACATAAAAAGGAAAATAAGAAATAAAAAAAATAAAATAGAAATATTAGCTGAAAAGAATATTGCATAGTTGCAATATTCTTTTCATGCTCAACTTAACAAGCACAGTATGACGTCAATCTGTAGCCAGATTAGAAAAAACTGTTGGAAATAGAGTATTCATAACAACAGGGGTTACTTTTACATATGTTTATCTGATTTTTTAATAACATGTGCCATATTTAATATGAACATCCTTTATTGTAACATTATATTTTAGACACAAAATATGGAAAAGCATAATAGGGCCCCTTTAATAGGAGAACAAGATTGTATCAAGACATCTTAAAACAGCTGAGGAGTGTTCATCTCGGAGAAACACCACCATTACGTTACTTGCTAATTGTCTAAAACAACAAAATTACTCAACTTCAGTATCAGCTGATTGTGAGTAAGACACTATGCTTGCACATATACAGTCGAACAGATTGTCTGAAACTATTGGCATTCAATGCAGCACCTCCGCTGTAAACTTGCAGCTTATATTTAAGCCCAGAAGGTGTCCAGAACTTTTCGCCTGTATAAAAATACTGATGCAATCTTAATCATTTGAGGGTATCCAGTAGCTGAGCTCACACCTCAACTGCAAAGTTATGTAAGCATCCATGGAGAATTACAACATGCTTCCCATATATGAATAGGATGAAGACTGCGGTGTTGCATCTTTTGTTTGAGGCAAAACCAGGAGACAGACTTTTGTTTGTTTGTGCTCACCACAAAATCTCACACCGCTGCTTGGATTCCTCGGGGAGGGATGCTGAAGAGCTGAGCCCTTTCTGCCAAATTCAACCGTTTCTGAGTGAAATGGAGCATTGCATTTGTTCAGGCAGAACACTGCAATCATGCACTCCATCAGGCGATCTCTATTAGCTCTTACAGTCACCAATCACATCCAAAAATCTCAATGGGGTGGTCTTCATAATCTGACAGCAAAGACTCCCTTTTGGGAACTTTCAAGCCAAAACAACATCACCACTGACTACGATTTTAAAGAGAGGTGCTGAGTAGTCCTCATCAACGAGCAGGTGTCACTGATCCATAACTGTTTGCACAGATATTTTGCTGCTGAAAACACACTTAACATCTGTACTGCTCATTATGGACACATGAAGTGGGTACTTCTCATTCATTCTTTGTGTAAAGGCTTTAGATAATCCAATCAGCTTTAATCTGTCAGTCATTGCCACTTCACAGCCGCAGATATGGAGGTACTTGACTTTGTTGTGAATTGCTTTGCTTTGGACACTGAAAAAATGAAATACCCTGATTACACAAAGGTAAGCATCGGGGCGTAATTAGCCATTTGCTCATAATTAGCATTGACATCCTTGTCACCAACAATACAGCATCTAGTGGTTCCAACAGCAGATTGTTTGTGTGTGTGTGTGTGTGAATGGGAGGCTTAGTTTAACACTCATACAAGACGAACGACATCATTCAGGCACAGTAGTCGATTATTAATAGGATGTAATGTCTTGGCATGGTCTTAAGCCTTGTTCTAATTATGGATTTAATAAACTTGCAGTCTGTTTGGGAGCAGAAACTAAAATTACCGTTGTCTCATGAATAATAGATCCTGTTTTAAATACAGTATGCTCCTCAATTCATCAGCGGACATCCAGTACACTTAAGGACATTCTGCTTTCACAAATGTGTTTTTTGGATTTTAGTACAACGTGTGAGTGATATGCTGAGAGGATATTTTTTAGTTTTGTTTGTGAATTTCAGAGAAAATTGCACAGTGGAATGACTGCTGGAGGTAAATGGGAAATACAGTACACTGAGGCAGGCTGTGGATTGTTCACTGCTGATTGAGTTTATACAATCAAAAGGCAGGGATACCCTTTTGATGAATCAGATGGGCTTATCCACAGACGAAGTATAATAAATTCAAATCACTCTCGTGCTTACCAAACAGAATATATGTTTTTAAATCCAGGGAGAAGATATTTTGTTTTCTATTCAAATGCTAATCTTGATTCCGACTGTTTTTGCAGATCTGCTCCTTCATGAATTACAAAAAAACACATAGAATAGATGGTGGTCCCAGGATCCAGCCAGAAGATGGTACAGTGGAAAGTCTGCATGAGATGGAAAACAACTGCAATGCACAAATGCCGGATCATTTTTAGGGTCAAGTTCAGACTTAGTTTCTCTAAACACAATCCAACAAATGCCCAACATGTCATGTGAAGCTTAGAAGTTAACATCTGACTGCTGCTCATGAGAGAGATTTTGCTGCCACTTACTTTAGCTTGACTGTGTGTCAAATTGCAGGATGTAAAGCTTGTATCAGACTTAATATTAAACAGATTAGATATAACATAGACATTATTATCACATGAAATGGATGAGCCACCTTAAGCAGAGGTCAACAGCTGCTTAAAGAGTAACTAAACCCCCAAACCACATTTTTTTTCAGTTTAAAAGCAGTACATATTCAGTTCAATTCAATTCAGATCAATACAATTCAATTCAATTCAACGTATAAAGCCCATTATCACAAATCACAATTTGCCTCAGAGGGCTTTAGAGCATGCAATATCGCTATGTCCTTGGACACTCACAAGTAGCATTGATAACTGATTCAGGTCCAACTCTTGATATTTGAGTGCAAAGTATTACAATTCTACATATTGTGTTATAAATATGCATAGTGACTTTTAAGGTTGAAACCTGGATATTACAATTGAATTTTGATATCGCCTGCTTTCATCACCAACCCCCTGTTGCAGCCCTCTCACCAACTGATTATGTGCATGGGGCAGGGAGGTACTGTGGATCAAGAGGGGGGCATGATTGAGTGACTGGTCATTTCTCAGTCAACAGTGGGTAACCCTCTAAAAAATAATGACTTGCTTATCTCACATTGGGAAACCTTAAAATAATGACTTGTATCTTAAAATACTGAGATATTTTTTTCAAAATAATGTCAAACTTTCTTATGATAAGTACTTAAAATTTCAAAAATTAGACAATTAAGTCATTGTTTTGAGGAGATATTAAATCATAATAATAATAATAATAATTATTATTATTATTATTTAGAAAACTTACTATTTTCATTACACTGGTATAAATCGACTTCCATAGATTCACACAGATGGGGACATCTGAATGACAGACAGACCTGTTCTGATAATCACATGGCTGTGAGGCAGATGGTCCACAAAATAAATCACTTCACCATTAAATGCCATGCAAAGGTTGTTTCAGAATTAAGAATGTGCAGCATGTTTCATAGCTGTCTCTTTTGTCAATCTGAACTTTCATTTAATTACCTTCAAGCTTGGTGTGAGCGGTGTGTGAATGACAGGACCAAAGGTACACAGTGACAGCTGTGTGCTGATGCTGGAGCTGCTCATCCAGCTGGAGAAATGAATGATACTTCTTATTGAATCGGATTGATACAGTGTCATTTATCATGTTTTGATGCCTGCTCGTCATCCTCCTCATCTTTATTACTATCAATCTAAAATATACCTGCCCTCAGCTCTGGACATCTGCTGGCATGGCAGCACACTCACACCCTCTCTGCTGCATTGGCAGCGGCAGCGGAGCTAATGTTTGCCTCACTAGGGCTCATTAGGCTGAGACGCAGAGTGAATATTGTTAGCAGCAAACACTAGCAGCAGTTGATTCCTTTTGAAGAAAAAAAGTTGTCAGAAATGCTTTCGTTTCTCTTTCTTTTTTTGTTTGTCTGTGCCGGTTGAGTAGCTTTACTTTAATTTATTTGTTTGTTATGTTCTCCGTCTCTTGTGCAGTAGAAAGGAAAATTAGCTGAGAGTCAAGTGGCAGCATCATGCTAACAGTCGAGTGGAAGAGTGCAGTGAAACTAAACTCTGTGCTTGTGTGTGTGTGCGTGTATGTGTGTGTGTACACTGACGAAGTGGGTAATAAAATGTAATGACTTTTGGGGACTAAAATAAATTACTATTTGTTTTAGTCTTGTAACGTAAAGGCACATTTATCACATTGTTGTCTTAATTAAGCTCCAGCCTACCAAGTGTCCTGCATTTGTAGTCAACAATAAGGCTAAGGGTCAACATCCACTATAGCCGCTGAGAAATGCTTTGAGGTTAATGATGTCAGCAATATGCCAAAATTACACTATGCTGGGCAGTTATGTCTAACATGTTGTGTTAGCATGGTGAAATTCACAAATGAGCACTGAGGCTGAGTGCAGCTGAGGCTGATGGGAATGTTATTAGTTTTGTCACAAACTAAAGTACTGGACAAATTATAATTCATAACCTGATAATAGGATAAAAAAAAAAGTCAGAGGTCACTGAAGTTATTAGAATTTGTCCTGAGGGGGACATGAATGTCTGAATTAATTTTGTTATCAATCCATCAAACAGCTGTTGAGATAATTCAGTCTTTGGGTATCAGCAGCTAATCAGAAGCTAAAAATGTTGTCTGTGAAGCTTTGCAACATTATGCAACCCTGCATCAGAATAACTCATAAATCTAATCGATAAGTTACATGTGAAAAATGCAGGTGCACTATTAAAATCTTCACTTCGTATATATTGAGCTTATTTTTACATTAATTTTGAAACTTGATCTCAGAGAAAAACAAAATGACCACAAACTCTTAAAACTGCTTTACGTGGCGGTGGCACGTGAAATTAAGTCAGTGGGACTTGGTTAGGTTTAGAAATGTATTGTGTTCTTCTTCAAAATAACTCCGCTTGTTAAATACAGGACGCAAGCACATTGAAAAGGGACGTACCATTATGCAGTACGTAAAGGATGCAAGTATGTGAAGTTAAAATAGGTCAATGCTGACTTGTAGCTCTAAACACAACACAAAAATGATCTCCTGGGTTAAAGTCCTATAAAGTACATTGCTGTGCAGCAGTTGCAATACAAAGTTAGAGCCGATCCAAAGCATGCAATATACCAGGACTAAAATTACGTTTTTGCAGAAAAAGCAAAAGTATAGCAAATTTAAAACTAGCTAACTATAGCTTGCAAAATATTAAAAAAAATAGTTAACAGTAAGTGAATAAGGTGTAATCCAATATATACAATAACGACACAAACAGGTGGTTAGCATGGATGATAAATATAGTCCGGTGGGGTTTCTTACTCTTTTTGATACCTAAGAGGTTGTTACATTGCGTGACTTTATTGAATCAGGCAATCTGTGTGTCCATCGCAACAAAGGATCCTATTTCCTTTCCAGTGGCATTGTTTTTATAGTGCCAGCATGTAATTTTTTACACATAAGTGCATAATGCAGTGTTAAGAGGTCATGGTCATTTCATTTATTTCTGTGAGACCAGGCTGTCATTTTGTGAAGATGCATCTTCGCAGTGTTGTTCTGCACGCATTGGTTTTTACATTATATTTAGTTTTGTTTTTGTTTTTTTCGTCATTTGAATCAACTGTTTGAGGCGGGGCGATGATCCCTAACTCCCTAAAAGTCTCCTCTGTCACATGAAACTGCATATGGTGACTAAGTGGTACACTTTATTAACAACTGTCACTGTTCCACAACTGATCTCAAATTTCCAAAAAGAAATAGCTTTTTGCTCTGCGTTTTGTATTGTCTTATATGTCCACTTTAAATAATCCTATTTATAGGAGACAGTAAACAACAGTAGACATTACAGCAGTTAATAGTTCAGAATCTGTTACTTAAAATGGGATGGTTTGGATGTACATGATTTTCATCTTTTAGCAATGTTATGTTATTTCATATTTATAACATAGAGGTTTAACTATTTTTTCAGTGTAAAGGATACATGCCAAGATTTTGTTGCAGCAGTCAGTGATGACCTCAAATTTCAAAATTTTCCAGGGATATAAGACAAGTGAATGAGGATATGTACCTTTAAAGTTCATCATATAAGGATTTTTGTTGTGCCAGAAAAAAAAATCTTATTTTGTTTTGTACAAAAGCTCCTACACCTCCTCTTGTTGTGTCACATCATTCAAGCAGCAGTAAACATGTTTGTCACAGTGCACAGTACTGAGTGTTCAAACAAACTGCTTCTCAAAAACAAAATGCCATTTCTCGTCTTTTATTCATCTCTGCAGGTGTGGGATATTGACTCATCAGTGTCACGGATGTAACTTTTTTGGGAATCGATTCAAAACAAAACTGAAATCATGTATCTGTTCTCTTATGAAATTGTGTTTTATGCTGATAAAAAAATGCTAAAATGGATAAAATCTTCCACGGACTACTATGCCAAAGTTTCCCACATCAGAAAACTTAAAACATAAACGCCTGCTTGACACAACGGGCTCTCAAGATGGCGGCCTTAGTATTTCAGAGGGTGTTACACCGCGGGGCATGGTACAGAACTTATTTCACCAAATTAGACACGATTTCATCACTGTTTACATACCTGGGGCAAAGACATGCTTTAAAATTCAGAAAGAGAAGTCAACAGAAATACAGTAAGGAGTAGGCTAATGAAAAAATGCAGGATATTAGAGGAGGAGAAGCTTTGTCAGACTCAAAGGTGTGCAGAAAAGCAATTTTAAGTCCCGATATTAGTCTTCAACACAGATATGGATAGACAGATTATTTGTTTTTGACAAGTGCAAACATTTTGTAATTGAAGCATTTCCAACTAATGTCCTAATGTTTCATCTCTACTGATCTGATAGAAGACAGAAGTTACATGATTTCTCTTTTGGTTTGGACAAATGCCCAGAAAAAGCCACAACAATGACATTGATGAGTCGACAACCCACACCTGCAGGGCCTAATGAGAGAGGAGGAGTGACATTTGTTTTCCCAGATTCTGAGCTGACTATAAGTGGCTGAATACTCAGTACAGTGTGACAAAATTGTTTATTGCTGTTCAAATAATAAGACATAAATAGGAGGTTTGGGAGCTATTGTGCAAAACAAAATCATATTTCTTGTGGCACCTGCAACCTACTTAAAGCACCAAATCCCAAATGCAATAATTGTCAGGAGATAAACGGGAAAAATCTATCTGCAAAGTCTGAAGAAGGTTCAGTTATCAGAACTCAATAATGACTTGTTCCTGCACAGATAATCAGCTCATTTCCATAAATTAATCTTTCCCTTAGCATTATTGATGAGTGTATAGCAAGGTTCAACAAATGTAAGCCGTGCTGAGTTATGATTTGAAATAAATGCGCAGTCATGCATTCCAGGGAGGGGATTTATATTCTTTACCCTTCAGCAGAAATATCAGCAGAGCTATCGTTTGTTTTTCTCCATCTCCCCAGTGCACTATTTACCAGCTGGGAGGAAGTAAATCTCTTCATCTAAATCAATTAATCAAACAACAAACCACAGTTTACCGAAGAAAGATGAAGCCCTCATAAACACAGTGTGTAGTCAAACATGAATGCAATGGAAAAACAAATTAACCTAGGTTAAATATCGTAACCTTAAACATGGCAGACGAATAAATTCTATTCACTTAATTAGGATTTTTTTCTATGCGAGGGCCACAAAAAACATATAAGGTGAAAAGGTGGAGTCGCAACTGACCCTTTCTTTGTGTGGATATACACACGATATATAAAGTAAATATATCTCTCAACCAATGTGCTGCGAGAAGAACAGATTGCCTGTGCAGCCTCACACATCATTAGGCAAAATGTATTTTTTCATTCACACAGCAGCAACAACAGCTGCAAACATACGGTACTATACAAACACCAGTGAAGTGTTTGTATACTGTAACACCATGTTCTCAGTACTGGGCCAACTTAAATTTCAAACCAGCCAGCCTCCATGTAGTTGCAATTAATATGTTTGTTAAATACATGGAGATAATGTTTCAATCAAAGATTTACAGACAGCTGAGGGAAAAACACAACCAGACTATCAAACTCTGGTTTCACAGCTAACTTCTGAAGTTTGGGGACATCACAAAATTGAGAAAAAAGGGGCCATGATAGCTAGGCATATCGGCATATTTTGTTAGTAAAACTATAAAGCTCCTTAAAGTCCCACATAAACACTACACAGTACAGCAGTGCAGCTGTGGCACAGGAGGGGGAGCGGATCGTCCACTAATAAGAAGAGTGGTGGTTCAATCCCCTGCTCCTCTACTTCGCATTATATGTCCATGTTACATGATGACGTATCTGTAGGCAAGATACTGCTGTTCCATTGGTGTTGGAACACCAGTGTGTGAATGGGTGAATGTGACGTGTAGTGTAAACACACTTTGAGTGGACTAGACTAGAAAAGTGCCATAGGTCCATTTACTAAACAACATTGCTAAGTGGGGGCCCCAGGAGCCATAGATAAAGTAGTTGCATTGTTAAAGTAGTTGAAAAGTTGTCTACTTCCACATAAAATCATATAGTATGAGGACATCTCTACAAGTATTAACTAAGGCAAATAAACCTCAATGCTTGACAAACGTGAGTTTTGCAATTCCTTATCACCACATTGACGTGACGTAATTCAGTTCATGTAAGTCTAACACACACTCCTGTCTTGAGTGTCCAGATTGTTAATAATTAGAGACAAAACTTTTTCCACCACACAACGATCATAAACCCATGTGTATAAAAACGATTCACAGAAATCAGCTGAGAAATTTAAATGTTACAATGCTTTTTAATCTTAACTTGCATTTGTTTATAGGCAAGTCTTTCTTTCTCCAATATGGCAGCAATGTTGAAGTACTGCTGCAAGGGCTGACAGTCACTTCCATGTAGCTACAGTATGACAGCTAGATATCGTCAGTAAGAACTGTCATACATACAGCGTTGGGTATAACCATCAGTGCAATGAAACAGGGCCTTGATGGGCTTCTTTGCCTGGGGCAAATAGTCTAGCACTGTTTTTTGTATCTTTATAATAAACATTTTCACACACGTGTATCTGTACATCCCATATCCAGCTAGCCAGTCATCTATAGAAAGCATGACTCACTGTTGCCTTTGAAGCAGCCTGATACAGATTCAACAAGGTGCTGGGTACGGTCCACAGGGATCTCGGTCAGTGCTGACTCCAGCAGATTCCTCAGCAGCAAATTCTCACACATCCTGTTACACCTCATCGTAAAAGTGCTGTGCTGAACTCTGGGGACTGCTAAAGCCATGATCATAGATCCAGCTTGAGAGGATATGGTATTTAAACCAACTTGAATATCACTGTAGTACAATAAAATCAGACAGTATGTCTGAAGTTTAATTTCAGGGAAAAATTCATTTCTTTCCCAGAAATTATTCAGAGCATGAAATACTCCTCATCACGACAAACATCAAGGCTGCCTGAGGGGTTTTTTGGGGTGCTGAGTCAGCCATGATGATCAGCAGAAGCACCTGCTAGCTTAACGGTAACTGAGCAACACATCTCCCAGAAGAGTAACGTCACATGTTGAACACAGAATAAAAGGGCTGTTCTGATAGACTGGATACACTGCAACAGACTGAGCAAGGAGTATTAGCTAATAGTTTATTTAAGCTAGTTAACATTAACTAGTTAGTAAACCATTAAAATATTAACAGTTTGGTCTCATTATCTCTAAATAATTAAAATCTCTGTGGTGTTTATTTCACAGTGTACTCCCTCTCAGTCTGCTTATACACCTGTGTCTGACATTTGCTCTTACAGAGAGAGGAGGGTTGCATTAAAACTGACAGGGCACATTATTCTGCTGGAGGTGTCCCTATTAAAAGCTTGGACTGTGGCCACAAAGAGATAGACCAATGTCTCAGTCGCACCTAAATGGAAAAGTGGCTGATGGTATACCACTCATTTTGGAGGCACATGCCCATTCTTTAACCAACTTTACTTTTTTTTAAATTTAACAATGGTAATGCATTTTTATGACATTTGTCTGCAGCCTCCAGGCAGGCAAACAGTGTGAATAAATGCATTGAAACTATAATCAACTATAAAAGCTGTAAAAATATTCAGACACAATTCTGAGTATATATGTCACTGATCTACTGGCCCAAGGCCATTATTGTCAAATTATTGACATATGCTGATAATAACACGCTGCTGCTGCTGCTGTATACAGCCTGTTTTGCTGGAAGATATCTCTGTCCCTCTGCACTGTCACAGCCGTCCACCATGATGTGCCTCTTTTTTTTAACTGTTGTGACGATTTTTCATGGTATGGCTCTCTAAACTAGTGGCTTTAAATGGTGGCTTGCTGTTATTTGATACTACATGACTGATGTTTTATTGTAATGAATCACTGTCGACCAGCATGTGATCATTTTTTATTGCAATATGCCACTGCTGTGGCTAACAGTATACCATATGCACATATCTAACTTCTTACATAACAAAAAAAAAATAATAAAAGTGACATTGTGAGATAATTTCCGTAAGCACATAACTAACATTAGTGGCCAAACTTTGCCCAAAAGTAGCCACAAATGATCTTCCAGTATGATGTAATTCCGGCTGTATAACTCATAATTATGTCAGTAGAATCAGATTTGGCTGTTCAATACAAGTATTTCACTATTGGTTCCTTATTTTCCACAAATATTTTGAGAGTTTGGACGGGGTCCAGCGGGGTATCCAGTGTAACAGTGACACAGATATTAAACAAAAGCCAGAGTCTGTACCGTAATAATTGTTGTGAGCTGTAAATTCACCACTTCTAAGCAGAAGATGGAAGAAAGCATTTTTTCTGGGACTTACGGGGTCTCTCCTCCTCTGTGCTACTTACGCAGAAGCCTGTACCAAGGAGCAGCACAGTCCTGCCTGCTTTATGCTTCTGCCTCCAGTCATTTGGTGGGTTAGTTGCTGGAGAATATGTCATAAGTGCTTCAGGTTGAGAACCACCTGATTAATGTATTTCACTTTAGTTTTATCTGTGCAGCTTTAGGTTGAAAATCTGGTTGTAGATTTTTTGCATAATTAACGGATATTGTATTGACATGGTATCAAAGTATCAAACCATTTAACAGCCTTAGAGCTGAGCCTGTGTTTGGGCCAGCACAGAACAGTACTATATATTCTACCGAGATCTTACACTACTTGAATACATACTGGCCGCCCACCTGAAAGCAAAGGTCTGGCCATTCTCCTCTCACCTCTCCAGATAACGAGGCATCCACTGGACGGCAGCTAACTGGTTGTTTTTTTGCTTCTCATACTATTAAAAACTTGTAGACCAAACTCCAAAATGTAAAACTTCGTCTCCCCAGAGGGAGTTTGTTTCTGAGATCCAGATTAACAACAAATCCTTTCATATTTATCTGCATCTTGGCCATTGTTAACATTCAGACAAATGTCTCCTGTCGCTGTTTACTAAATATTCATGAGAAGTGGTTTGTGTACACAGGGAGCTCTGCCCAACAGAGAGGAGAGTTTCCAGAAGGAGAAGGGTGAGAGCATGAGAGAGAATTATATAAATCTTTGCTGCAGTGGATCATATTGTATGTTGTGTGTATCATTTTCTCTATCCGCAGTACTTACCCTCTTACAACAGGATCTGTCACTCCGATAGTCGCACAGATAACGTATCAAAAGGAAATGAATGCATGCTTTTCATTTTGTCTGCCCCGGGGATATTCATATCGCAAATAAAATTGCTGTAAGAGACCTTATAATACACAGTATGATGAAAAATGCTGAAAAAAAAGATGGTATTTTGAGTCACAGTCATAGGGGTATTACCAAAGTTCAGATAACAGCAACTGCTACTCAGGCAATTCTTTGACTCAGCATGTTGCTGGAATTTAAATCTCCGCTGAAGCAGAGATCCAAACCTTTAAGACGGCAGTGCTACTCCCATCATTGAGAGGGCTTCAAAGTCACATGATCCTGTCTGGGAAGTCCCATTAGCTGGGTTATGCTTGGGATATGTGGCTGAGGGGACGGATGTCCTGGAGCCCAGTATGACACAGTGATACTTTGATCTAGCAGCCAGTTTCTCTAGCCCTGGGTCCTGCTGGGTGTAGTATCAGAGCCACATAGAGTCACTGTAAGGCTCCTGCTGCTCGCTGTCTGTCTGTGCCCTGTGGCTCAACACTGCACCATGCAAGACAGGAATCTTTAAAGGACATCCAGGATCACCATACAAACCAATCCTTCCCCTGACTACACTGCAGCAATGTGTCTAACTTTCAGACGCACACAGTGAGGGGTTTCAGTGTCCGTCAAAGTTAAACATATCTCACAACTCCTAAATTGATGTTTCGGGCTTCATCTTGCCTTCATTTGGGAGGTATTTGTATTTATTTCCAGTGTCTTAGATCAGTGTTTCCCAACTGGTAAAAACTAGGTCATAGGTCCGTTCTAAATTGATTGCAAGTGACTCATTAACAGGTCAAGTTAGTAAAAACACACTTTTATTGGAGAACAGACCCAGTGACATTATTAAGGGCCTTATTTATCATGTCAACCTGTTTTTTCCCAGTACAGCAACTATGTTATTGCCTTATTCTTGATATTACTTTACGTGCTGTGCCTTTGCAGTGTTTTATGTAACCAGTCTTAACGCAATAATACGCATTTTTCTGGTTGCATACAATATAGTGGCTACATTTTAAGCAACTGGATGTTATTTCACTGTTATAAGCCCATATGTTTACATTTTGTCAAGTAAAATTGAATATGTGGTAATTCATCTAATATGTGGACCTTGAACTAATGACTAAAGGGAAATCTGGACCTCATGGCTGGACCAGTTGCGAACCTCTATCTTAGAGAGCCATTTCCAGGCTAACCTCTGTTCCACAAGCTTTTGTCACGTTTCTTTCATTTGTCTCTAGACTTGATCATTGTTGCCAACTCTTTTCCAATGAAAGTAGCTCACACTAGCTAGTCAACAAAAGTGGCGAGGTGATGTCATTTGCATACTAGTGACATCATTGCACATTAATGGATGCATTAAAACTTTTGACTCGATAGAAGAATCATCGACAAAACCTTTGAATGGCATGAGAACTATAGGGGTTATACTAGAGAGCAACATCTTCTGCACTTCCAATTCAGAGAGCGAAAGCTTTGTCTCAACTACAAAAAAAATCACTACAACTTCCACAACGAGCGACGTCCACGCACAAGAGGAGAGAAGGGGGAGCCCCTGCACTGATGGCAAAACAGCCATGGTCTGCAATCCGTTTCCTCTTAACCCACTGACTGATTAAACACATTGAATTGCTGTATCTTTTTTTAACAAAAAAAAGAGCTAATTATTCTCTTTTTAAACTTATTTTTACAACACATCATTTCTTCTGTATGTGTATAACCTTGATGAATCCAGGTTACAGTCGTTCTCAACACATGCCTCCTTTAACTGAAATCCATTATTCTTGAAAAAAAAAAAAAAAAGCCAATCCGATGATTCTGCAGCCAGTCCCTCCAGCCTGGAGCCAACACGGAGCAACTGTGAGGTCCAGGCTGCAGACAAGTCTCTGTCAATAGTCCAGGCGAAGGCAGAATTAAAATGCTCTCTGTCTTTCTCTCATCATGTCACTCACATTCACTCACTAGTGGCTCTCTGCTTATTTCGTTCATGCCAACAGTTTGCTCATTAAATAAGTAACCATATATCAAATGGGAATCTTGTGTATTGTAATTCCATCTTGTGTCATTCTGGTTTGTTCTTTTGAATTGACTGTATGAGGGACCGCTTGAGAGGGATATAAAATAAATAAATAAATAAATCGCTAAAAACCCACGGACAAAGAGACAGACATGATGCTGGTAAGTGCGTTCCATTTTTGTTTAAATGTTAGCTCCTCTTTTTCTCCTCCTCCACTAATGGCTCCAAAACATCCAGCTGAAAAGTGCTGCAGTTAAATACGCTGAGCCAGAGAGGAGCTGCTTAATCATTTAGGAAAAAAGAAGAGTACTTTCTTGTTGGTAAGAATGGTAATGAAGTGCAAAACCCTCTCGCAGTTTTTTTTTCTTTTTTTCTGGGAGTGTCTAATGAGTAGAGGTGCCCTACTTTAACAAAGAGTCTATCTTTTGCAGCGCACACAAAAATCCAGACAAGACAAATATAGATAACATAATTAAATCAAACAATGTGGAAGGAAAATAGGGGCTCAGTTAGATGAGGAGCTCAAAATGGTGAACTGGATACTGAACAGCAAAGCCCCCGAGACATTTGAGACTTGTACAGTTAGGATGATTTCTGGGTGATGGGAGATAGTTATTTTTGTGATGCTGTGAGGGATTCAAATGTGGGCGTGACATACAGAGTTTTTAATTAACGCTCACTCAAAAACAAAAACTGTGCGCTTTATTCCTCTGTTTTATCTCCTAAACAGTGTGTGTTCACTCTTTTAATTGGATGAGTTCAAATACAGTCAAATATTTTTCCTTTATGTGACTCCTGACTCAGGTGATTTAAGGCATATTAGTGTGTGAGATACCGGCAGGCAGTGGTGGAAAGTAACTAAGTATATTTACTAAAGTATTTATTTGAGTATTGTACTTTCTACTTCAACTATACTCTACTCATTACAGGAGAAAACATTGTAATTCTTATGCCATTACATTTTTTAACACCTTTAGTTACTTTTCAGATTCAACTTATTAATGTATAATTAACTAAATAAATGAAAAAATGATGCATGAATAAAATTAGCTCAGTATTTAATAGCTGGATCATTAAAGTACATATCAATGCATCAAAAATTAAGTATATAGTATATATGCATGATGATTATCTTGGTGCTAAAGTAGGACCTACATTTTGATGCAAACACTTTTGTTCACATGATTTTTAACACAAGACTTACTTGTAACTGAGTATTTTTACCCTGTAGTACTGTGCGTGTTGTAATTTGAGCTTCTCTATTCTTCGTTGTGGTAGACAGTCTGGTGGCACATGAGCTCATGCGAGTCTCTGTGCAGTAGCTTCCGCTTCCCGAATCCACAGCATCATTGCGAAAACGTAAGGCCCACCCCCTTGTTTTTTCTCAGGTTAACAGGTCTGTTGCTGTTGTTATCACTGTTCACGCTGTAAGCACCGTTGGCTGTTAGCCACCTCCATGTTAACAACAACCTGAATCAGACTCTGAATCATGAATATGCTCAAAATATTGCACATAGTTCCTTTAAAGTTTGTCAACGACTAAAACTCCTATTGAGCAAATTTAATAGGTGTATTAAACAGGTGTCATTGGGTTTAATTAATCTGTTTTTGTTTGACTTTTAATTCATTATTATTATTGTTATTATTATTATTATTATAAAATATAAATGATAACACAAATATATTTATATGAGAATGAAATATGAGGGAGTTTTTGTTTTTGTTGTATCTTTTAATGGAATATTAAGTCATTTATTCATACATACTTCTTGCCTTTCCATAACAAGTGAGCAAACTCCATCTGCTGATAAAAGACATTACTTGTGGCTAAAAAGCTCTAAACTTGTAAGTAAGTAAGTCAGCTTTGAGTGGAGATGTTTTGGTCAAACTAATATGTAATATTGAGATCGGTAATTACTGAATGAAGCTCAACATCTTTTAAATCTGCCTATGAATGGTTTGTACATGTTCATGTGTGTGTTCATATGCAATTTTATTTATTATAATTACAATTATGCTACTCTGTCTGTCATTCATTCTCTGTTTAAACAAGTTACAGATGCTTTATTTAAGAAGTTATATTGTTGACCAATACATTATTAAACACCTAAAGTTGCCTGTTACTTGTGAGTTGCAAGCCATTTATTTAAGTTTATAAACTCCTTATTGGCAGGTTGAAGTTACATGATATTGTTGCAACATGTTGGTGTAAATTGTAAATATGGTCCCAGCATTTATGTATATTTACTATAAGAACAGGACTCCAGCTTTTGTCCAGCTTCAACAAACAGTATAACCCAATACCTATTTTTATACTAAACTTCTATTTCAAGAATTTAGAAACTCCAAAATATTCCTGAGTACACTTACTTTTGTCACTCTCCCAGTGATGAAATGAGAATTAATATGTAGCATGGCATTGAGAGACAGACTTAATAACAGATTACAGTGAACACCTGTAAGCTGCATGACCTTGATCACTGCCTCTTTGTGGCAGGTGCCATCACAGTTGTTATTAATAGAATAGCTGCTGACTGCACTCCAGCAGGTCGTCTATGTCGGAGGTATTCAAAGGCTCTGATCGCTGCAAACTAATGGCTTTCATTTGGATCTGACAGCTTGGTATTTGCAGGTCCCTCTTGAATTGATAGATTGCATAATTTGGAGTCATTTGTTTACCCAGCCTGTCTTGTGTGAGCTATTTCGCCTCCGTAGAACTGCAAAATAACAGAACAGGAATTGGATATGATTAATAGGACGAGTTATAATGTTAAAGCCGATTCCTGTAGAATGATACTTGTGTGGGCATTGTTTTCTCCCTGAACTCACAGGTTTTCTCCAATGAATGTCAGTGTTATTTCAGTGTGAAGGCAGGTTAATTAAAAGTGCTGATGTAAATATGAAACTCAAATGGAAACTTTATATTATAGCATCTGAGCCGATTATTCCTCGTTGATATCAGCTGATGCCGATGTCTAGACTCACCCAGGGCTGTTGCTGCAACTTGGTATAATCACACCAACTTCTCCACACAGATGATAAGATAATCAAATCCCCTGCTCAAGTAGTCCAGAGGGAGTTTGTATATGATGGCAATCTGTGAGCATCTCTTGCAGAGAGCCAAGGAGCCTCAGCTGAGACATGATCAAAGAGATCCAAAATGTGCTACTGTAGGGAGGTAGAGGAGCTGGAGTAAGGAGGTTTTTAATGATACCAGTACTGTAAGGTTTGCTTACTGATCAGTATTTCATGCCATAATTGTTGATTTCTCCTGACTCCTTTTCATCTATGTGAAGAAAATCTTTGGAGGATAAATGTCAGAATGACTTCCACACTTCCTGCAGTGGCACACAGAACAGAAAGCCATAACCCAGAGTAATGTGTTTTTATGTACGTCCTTCATGTCAAGGTAACCAACAGCATCTGGCTTTATGGGTGGAAAGAGATGCATCAGGCCACAGAGAACAGAGTCAAGTAATGGCTGGCAACATGACTGAGACTACACGCCAGTCCACAGATACAAGCTGAACATGCTATAAGCTTCTCCCTTGAGAGCTTATTTTTCATCTCCTTTGATTTATGGTTGTCATGTAGACTTCATAACATTCTTTGATCGTATGCACAAAAACATACAGCATACTACAGTGTTGACAGGCTTACTGATATAATGTATTCTACTACAGATAACTATGTCCTGAAATGTAATTTGTATTATCCATTAAATTACTCAAACTAAGTATTCTAAATACTTTTGATTAGTTTTCGAATATTTTAAAACCATCTTCCTGAACTAATTTGTCTGGGTATTATATTTCCATGCCAAAAACACATTTGTGGCAGTTTTCTGCCAGTATATCTCTCCTGCCATTGTCATGTAGCAGGTGCAAATGTGTGCCTTTTATTAATTTTACACCCGTGCCTGATATAGCAGCAAGCGTCACTCCCTGTCCACACTGAATCTGTTAAATATGAACTCCTTTTACGTCATGTGCACAAACAACATAGGCTATCTATCAGCTGTGCGCCCAAATAGAGACAAAGCCACTTAATGGTCCTGCGTGTACAATTTAGGGGGTTTTATGGGCAGAAATTGAATATAATATATTCAGTATGTTTTCTTGTATAATCACCAGTTGTGCATAATCACATGAAAGTAAGAGTCTTTGTGTTTTCGTCACCTTAGAATGAGCCACCTCTATCTACATAGGAAGCATGTCCACGCCTCTTCAATGAGCAGTGTCAGAAAAACACAGATTCTTTAATGTGAACCTTCTTCATTCAGTGTTTTACAAGTTTATATCACCTGATCCATTTGTTTCGGAGATTAAGAGATTGATTTAGATGCCACAAAATCCCCCTAGATATTACACACTGTTCCTTTAAAAGATGGGTGAGTACTTGCCATCTTTCTACATTTGTACTTTTAAACAGAAAACACACATTTTATATTGTGATATTTACTGGAAATGACACAATATAGCCAACAGCAAGTAGTTTGTTATTAGCTGTAGTCATTAGTTCAGCTCAAAACAAAAGTGCTGCATCGCTCTCAGCCAGCTGGAACATTCAAATAGAAAACAATGCAATCAAACTCAAGCTCATTCACGTTGCATTCAGTTAGGACACAATGTTAGAGCAAACTAGGACTACCGTCTCGTGAACTATCCATGATCCAGCGAGGTTGCTGTTACATTTAACATCTATGTCTGTCCAGACTCATGTTGCTGCCAAGAAGCTATAAACTCTTAAACATACATCACAAAAATCTTCAACCGGACAGCACAGAAAATCTCCAAAACCAGCACAGTTTTAAGATGGACACCCAAAGATAGAGTCACCAATTCAGTATCTCACCAAGTGCTTTCCCTTCTGTTCCTGAGATACAGTATGATGCTGAATAATGACCATAGACATGATTTTTTTTGTTATTATGTCACAGTAATGCTGACCTTTGACCTTCTTGATATAAAATGTCATCAGTCTATCATTTTATCCTATAAGACATTTGTGTAAAATTTTAATTAGTTTATGAATTCTTGAGTTATGTCCAAAAACATGTTTTGTGAGGTCACAGTGACCTTTGACCACCAATCAGTTCATTGTTGAGTCTAAGTGGATGTTTGTGCCACACTGGATTATATTCTCTGGAGGTCTTCTTGAGATAATGCGTTCATGAGAATGAGACAGAGGTCAAAGTGACCTTTAACCATAAAAATCTAATGAGTTCATTGATGAGACCAAGTGGACACAATGGACAAGTGGTTTATAAGGCAGAAGAAATAAAGTAATCCCTTTAAGTAATCTACTATTAAAGACAGTAACTGTTTTAAATACACCATTGATTAAGCTCTAGCTGTAACAAATATAGTTACTCATATGTTAAATACCCGATGGCATTACTTGTACTCCATCATTTCCCAATCCAGATGGTGTGGGTCAAATTTAGTGCGAGTGACGACGTCAAAAGCAAAATATCATTTAAAGATCTTCCATAGAGCTTAAATCTTTTTTGTTACAGTATTTAATTAGTGGCCTGTTAGGTCTCAAAGGAACTAAATAATAATAACCATTTAAGAGGGTATGATTAACTTTTTGTCAACAAGAGAGTAAATGACTCTTCAGATTGCTACCAAAATAAACAGCAAGGCAGCATAACAATGATGCATACAGATTAATAAATTATACCTAGACATAAATTATCAATCACAAGATCATTATGGTGCCACACATGAAAGTGCATAATGTAGCAGAGCAACAAAGCAATATATCTTGTGCATGTGAAGAGAAATGATGCCAGAGGATTTCTGTAAAAACCAGAGTGTGTGCTGACATCTACTTATGTGTACTTGTGGGGGGAAACATCAGACACGTAAACAGTTTACCACCATGATGAAACACAATGAGATTCATTTAACTGAAGAATCAATGACGACGTTTAATCAGGGTAAAATAAAAGACAGAAATAAAGGTGAGTTTTATTGCTCAGCACAGTTTTATAAAAGTGTCCTCCAATCTGCAGCCATGCGATGAGAGACAGATGGATGTCTACAATCAGGTTGACAGATTGAGAGCACATACATACAGCCTGATGCAATCAAAGGCAATATATGTTTGTCTTTTGTCTTTGCTTTGCTCCCTTTCCTTCACAGTTCAGAAGGTAGAAGCAAAAGTACAAATAAAGCAAGAAATAAAATCAACACCTCTCGCACTCAGACATCTTAGTTTCCTTAACTCATATTTGTTTTGGCAGTTTCGACCTCATTCTAATGATAGATAACAGGCAGTGTGACTGGCATGTGGTATTTCTTGCCATTTGTTGGGAATAGTCTGCCATGTTCACGCTGCGACACATCACCGCTGCACAGTGAAGAATGTAATGTATTACCACAACACAGCGGCGTACATTTCTGCTGAGCTGTAAGTGCATTCAGCCTCTCGTTATGACTGAAATTAATGTTGCTATGTAAATAATTAAGGAGTCGTGTTTGTTCTGCAGTGTTGAAAAACACATGGAGAGTTGGCAACACAGCATGTGATTGCCTCAAGGATTTCATTTACTTTCAAGGAATGTGATCATTATTGTGTCTTGGTGGCTTACTTTGGTCAGATCAGTACAATGAGTGGGAGGGAAGTTAAGGCAGAGAGTGCCTGGCGGGATCAGTGAAATTGGCAAAGTGGTAAACTGTATAGGATCTTGATGGATGAGTTGGAAGAGGGATGCAGGGTAATATTTTGGGAGGGGAAATCTCATTTTCTCTGAGCTACCTTAAGGGAGCACTGAACTCAATCAAACATAAATGTAATCAAACATGTCATCGCTCTTTGTAGCCGTAGAGGGATCTCTCTGACCACGGACTTACAGTTCTCGCTCTCTCTCCCACACTTTGTCCCTCCCTCGCTCGCCCCTCCATCACTCCATAAACACAGACACAAGCGTCGGAGTGGTTAAGGTCACTGTGAGTTTATGTGGAAAAAGTGCATAAGGGAACACTTTACTGCTTCCGTTTGATGAAATAATTCTGTTTTATCTTAGTGACGGAAGTTCACATTAAATAAAACTACATGCAGATGTAGTTCTCAGACAAAATAAGGACACTTACTCTTTAATGCTGAATAGGGTTGCAAATCTTAAGTACTTTCCTTAATCAAGAATTGGTATAATTAATGATAAATGAATTGTTATTTGAGAAAAACATTAAAACTTTGCTTACTTCAAACAAAACCAAACATGTTTTATCCTCAACGATGAACGCAATTCAACAAAAAATAACGCATTATGTACGGACCTTAATCACATCTTAATTAACGTATTAAAGCTGACAGCCCTAAAAAAACGAAACCTTAATATGCAATGCACAACACAGATGATGTGTTAAGCGTTACCAGCGAATCCTTGTCGAATGTATCCATGACACATAAATATATGAGTCTGCCAATAATTCATATTTTAATTGCTTATTGTATGCACCATATAAAGGTTTGTTTATTCATAGCACTTAAAACCGCCCTACACATTATTGTAAGTCTAGTTCATGCAACTCAATTTTATGTAAGTAGTAGGAGGTCCTTACTCCTTTCACTTTCAGCTAGGGGGTCTTTGGCCGAAGACCTAATTTATGCAATTCAGTGTGTGCTACATAAATCGAGAAGGCTGAGTTTGCAGCTGCAAAATCTGCATCTGGGGCTGCCTTTGATGAAATGGTGACGTAGTTGGAGGCAAGAAAGAACTACAGGCTGATTCATTGTTGTTTATGCGTAACAAGGAAGCATGTTCGAGATGCCGCGCAGAAACAGAACTTGGATTGCAAACTAGCTTCATTTCCAACGGTGAAAATGGCATCCTAGAGTGCAGAGGATGTTATAGACAAGGCTACATTTTACTGTGACTCAGATATTCACCCCCACGAGCGAGAGCTCTACATCAGGGCCAGTACCCACCGGCTGGCATAAAAAAGGTGATTTCCAGGTGGTAATTTGTTGTTTATGTGTTTGGTTCTTGGTTCTTAGTAAATGTGGCTCAGATTGCAGGTGTTGGGTGATAAATATATTGAAATATAATTAAAATAATAATAATTAAATTTGATGTTTTGACGTTTTAATCCTCTGACTGTTGACTTTATGAGTTGGCTCTTTCTTCCGCGCCAGCTGGAATATGAGAGCTGCATCAATCAGGTGCGTTACTAACAAGCACATTAACTGTGGAGATGTGCAGCTCAGTATTACGAGAATAAACAAAAAATATTCATTTCCTGATTAACCTCATTTTAAAATATACTACCTTCGTTTCATATGTATGAAATGGCCCAAAATGATCACTTTCAACATGCTGTTTAAACAAATTATTTGACCAGCGTCGCCATTATAGGATTGGCATTTTAGGGTTGGCCAACGGATCGAGTCGACGGGTTGTGGAACTAATTGTTCATATGTGCAAGTGGTTGGACGGGTGCAGTACTGCATGTCCCAGTGCTGGTTTGGGAGCAGGTCTTAAAAATCACACCCATGCACAACTCTGTCACAAGCTACCAGGTTTTTAGAAGGATTTGGGGATTGGGTGCAATGCATCCTGGAAAATGTAGGCACCAGCAGGAGAACTCAGCTTTTTCGGTCGATATAGCATGAACTAAGGAATCTATTGCTTAAACTGACTATATTTTCCATCAACACTAATAGGAAATCCACATAACAGATGGCAAATTTTCTTTATAACATGTTCAGTGTTACAGTGCATGCACAGAACATATGGTTTTCTTGCCTGAGATAACAACATGGCCAAGGACAGTATCTGCTGCTGGATAAAAAGCCCAGACAGGCTGCTGCTGTCGATATCTGCTATATGTGCAATGCTTTGAGCTCCTCAGCACAAAGCATACATTACATCTCTGGGGAAAACTGAACCATGGCACCGTATTGATTAACGGGCACTCCTTTTGTAAGACACTAGCACTGAAGCTGTTTTTAACGCTCTCTGTAGGTGTGTTTGGAATATGCTGACAACTAGGCGGTGCATGGAGATAGGTATCTCAAGACAATGGTGTTGTTTTGGTGTTCACCTGGCTGGACGGCCACTGAATTTTATATCTGAGCAACTGTGTCCCCGGTTTCACAGTCAAAGCGACACGTGACTGGCTTTGACTGTGCATGTCTGAAAGCATGTGTAAAAAACATGTCTTTGGGATGGAGGGAGACATTTGATAAAAGCCCATTGGCTGGACAGAGGGGAACTGTAGGTCAGTGGGTGTCATGGGGGACATCATGTGAAGTGGTCTGAGGGAAAAAACACACAAAAAACAACTACAGAAGTTCCTGTTTTAAGCCTGAAATTGACAGGGGTTTATCAGAAGATGCTAGATTGATTATTTATCAGAAAACTATTTACAGAACAATCACAGAAATAAGCTTCAGACCATTTTTGATCACGAGAGTAAGATATTTCAGACTTTCTTTCATCATAAGGACAGATATTGACACATTTTACACATTTGGAACTCGCACTCCCAAAAAGTACATTATGTGTATCGGATACTCTTTTTATCAGGGTATTCAGCTACTGTTCAGTGGACCACACTCTCAGGGCGGCAGATCACACTTTAGAGAGGGAACAGCAGAGTGCCATGCACAGTGAAAATGAAACTTTTTTTTGGTGTTATTTTATATAAAAATATAGCACTCTTACACTGGGAAATTGGTGAGAACCTGACCCAATTCAAGACCGGGCAAATACCAAGAAATTACAGCCTGATCCGGATCCAGCAGCTAGGGTTCAGCTCAACGGAGTTTAGCCATTATCCTAAAATATTTATAGGGATAATCAAGAAAGACTGGGGGTGAACTGTGAATGATGGTTTTAGTGGGGAGATGTTTTTTTACGCTTTAAATACAATGACAAATGTAATAGAGGATTGAAAATCATGGCTGGGAAATGAAGATATCCTGTTAGTATGTGTGTGAAATGCACCATAAACAAGTAATGAGGCATCAACAGGTACAGGGCTAACTAACTGGAGGGACCATGTCTTTTGCTAAAGAAAAAAGTACATTGGCTTCTGTGTGGATTTAATTAGTGACCAGTCACTTCCATCAAAGTCTAACCACTTGGCCAGCAATCAACAAGCATGAATCAGACATTAGGCTGAGGCACTGTGACTTGAATACTAGTTTTGTAATCACAAAGCCAGACTTCTGAAGAGACAAAAACACATTTTCCTTTCCATTTAACTTGATGATTCGTAGTGACATACTAGCCTGTAACTAATACTTACAACCTGCTGGGTTTCACTTTCTTGCAATTTTTAATTTTATTCTCTTTTACAAAAATTCATCTATGATTATATAAGTACTTTTAGCAGCGCTATAATGTGTCTATCTATATTCATTCTTTGTGTCATTCTATATTCATTCTTGTGATATGAGAATCTTCAGATGCTTATGAAGCTGCCACAAAATCCTGTTTACCCATCATGTCACTCAAGTTTTCTTTTCCACCACAGGGACAAGCTGTAAGCTACCTTGATATCAGCAGACAGACAGACAGACTCTCTTATGTGCCTTAAAAAGGTTGTTATTTCCTTCAGAGTGCTAGAAATAAAGACAGAAAACAGTCTTCATTGTCCTCAGTCACTGTAGATGCAGCGGGCCCTTTCAACCGCAGTTTGAGCTCAGCAGTTATGTTTCTCCCCCAACAAAGCTGCTCAATGAAAACAGATTTTTAAGAGAAGGATTTGCTCAAATTGCAATTTCCCAAATGCAGCTGCATGATAAATAATGTTTACCAATGGTCAATTACCATATCAAGGCATATTACTAGCTGAAGTGTAGTTTTGTGGAATGAATAGGGCGGGAAAATTTTCAGAGGTTCACACAAAGGTCTCCTCCATTAAGGATCAACGAGTAATAAAAGACTGGCAGGATTATAGGTTCTGATTTCTATTGCAGATTTTCCATTTGCTGATGGAAACGTGTCAAAAGCAAAAGTAATCCGAATACAATAATTGCCTTGGCTCTCACGACAACATTCATAGTTAATAACCCTGCTTTTGAAATTATAGATGACAGACTGAGTCTACCTCCTCATAATTCATGGCCATGTCTCATAAGTGTGGGTCCCACACAACCTTATCATCTGTATCTGTAACCAAAATCATGCAAGTAAACAACATGCTGCAGCTCTGTGGGTTTTATAATCTCTCTCGTGTGTGTGCGTGTGCTCTGTTTTAGACTGCCCACATATACCTTAAAAAATTGCTTTGAATCACAGATTATCATTGATAGAGATCCCAACACCGTGGGGGGATATCTGTGCATTATTACCTCAACTCTTACTGATCCCACGTGGATCTTTTATCTATTGATTGTACTGTATAACATCCATCAAGTCCAGCAAAACAACGAAAGACATTACTTAAAATTTTTCTCCAGACACTTTTTACAGTGTGTAATAATACCCTATTATGATTCATATTTTGTTTAAAATGGTTTTTCAGAGGGGCTCAAAGCAGATACTCTCTCCTGCATAGAGAAATTTGAGTTCTGCTCCGCCCACCACCTATGCTTGCACTAGGTCTCGCTTTCATGTTTTCCAGCGCTGGCACAGTGCTGACGGGGAAGTAGTGATGTGCAGTTCAGATAGTTTAAAGCCTGCGCCAACCTGGGCCAAACCACACCGCCAAATATATGGGTTTTACTGGTCATTCGATGACCTGAACCCGAACCCGAACCACAAACCATCACTGAAAGTTTCCTTCTTGTTGTTGGCTATGTTGTTAACATTTCTGTTTTTAGAAGTATTACAAAAAGTTCACAAAAGCTTGCAAATCCAGACAACTCAACACGAATTAAATATTTGTGGGAGCATAGTACTCACCCATCTTTTAAGTGGTTACCTATGATATTGAGAGCAGAGCTGGTAACCTATGTGGTTTGTTTACTTGACATTACAGATGTGCATATTCATTGGATTTATCATGGACAGAGAGGTGCTTTCTGTTAGGACATGGTGTTACACCTATATATTTGCAAAGGGAAATATTTTTAGCAGTCATTATGATGGGAGAGCTCTGAATATGTCCCATTGGTCCAGTTTACATTAAAAGAATTGCACACTCTTAACATGTTTATGGTCAAAACTTTCACTATGGTAATGCTAACTCTCTGTCCTAAAACGTTGCTGGAGGTTTGAGGTTCATTTGCCAGCATTTGTATATTGGACAGTGATTGGCTGTTGCATTTGCAACGTACCTATATCAATCTTGCTTGAGCAGGCATGTTTGAATCTCAGATTTTAGGGAAGTGCACAGACACCTCCCTCTCCAGAAGAGGAATGGGAAAACTCTTCTTAAATGACAAACTTTGCACAGACATAAGTCAGCATAATCAAGGTCAGATGTTTCAGACATTAAGTGACTCTTTGGTGAAGAGCTTGGACCCTCCAAACACTGCAAAGGCTCTCTATTGGATGGCACATTTCATTTTGTTTAAGTATTGATAAGCCAAGGCTGTGACTTTGGGGTGATTGATTTTGGTTTGAAGAAAAGGTCATGTTTAATGACTTGCTAGTGCTTCATGCCAACTTTGATCCATTCCAATATTAGACAAGTAAATATCAGACAGAACACATTTTAATCAAAGTGACAAAGGATTTAATTAGTTTTTTTTCCTCCGTCACATATTCTACTATAGGTGCAGAGACTGTCCTCTCACAGAACAGCATGTGTGAGCTTTACATTGATTGCAAGAAACTCACAAATCACTTTAATTGTCTTTGGACGACACTGATGTCCAGACTGTGTAAACCCTGCTTATGTGACAGAAGGTGAAAGTATGTAGGGCCAAAGCTAAGACATACTATCCACATTGAACGTCCGTGGACAGCTGCGGTCATGCAGACATGGTTTTATTCGTGCTACGCTTGACAGTTTGTGTCAGGAGGGCTGAGAAGTGAACTAAAAAAAAACTAACTTCACTGTGGTGAGGCGGCTGTGGCCGCAGTGTGGAAAAGAGACTTGAGCATGCATATTTGGTGCGCTTACAATACCTACAGTTCCTGTGGTCACAAAAAATGGCTAGCATGCGGTGGTTAGGGCTGCACATTTAATCAAATTTCAATCACAATCACAATTTTGGCTTCCCACAATTAAAAACAAACATGATTGGCTCTGATATATCAATGTTTAACATGCATGCTCTGTTCATAGAAAACTGCATATCAAATCAAGCACTTCCTAAACTGACAGCCAGCTGCGACTTCTGAAAAGGCTGTCATACCATTACCCATGCACCATGCAGCAGCAGTGTGCAAATGACTTCAATGGATGTTGCGAATGCAGACGGGCATAACGAAAAACATCTGTCATCCACCATCATCATCTGTTGTTTCAAAGTTTTTCTGAACAAATCATATGCAAAAAGTGCATGCGACTTGTTTCTGTGCTGCAAAGCAGCACAACTAACTTGTTAAAGCCAAGAGAAAATGCCACAAACTGCAGTATGATGAATGCATGACGGCCAACGTTAATAATTTTGCCAAACAATACCCCACTGAATCCCATCCTTGTCGAGTCAACTCAGAAATTCATAAAAGCAACAATTTACAGCATGTCATGGTGCAGTGACCACTAGAAAAATACAATAAATAAATAAATACAGTAATGGATCAGCCAAAGACAGACTGAAATAACCAATGCAGTCACATTCCACATTTGTTAATTAGCAGGAATGTAGCATGACATGGAAGTGAAAGCAGTGCTCGGTATAATTAAATGTGAAAAAGCAATATAAATATTGTCCCCAAAATCAATGAATAATCATCATAAACAATCTCTTTCTCAATATTGATCAAAATAATCATGATTTTCATTTTTGGCCATAATCATACAGCCCTAGCAGATGTCCACGGGATCTGTGCTAACACAGTGTGTGAATGTTGGACTCAAAAAGTGATTCTTGCTGAGACTTGCTTGTTTGCAACTAAAAATAGTCACTGAATAATGAGAAAAATACACATGAAAGACAATCTCACTCTCTGACACCCATATATGAAATAAACGACACCTATTTCATATCAATCACAGACTCGTGCTCTAACTTGACTCTGCTTTCCATTGTGCCAATTTAGTTTAAAATAAGGCTGACTAGCAGTGTGGAGCAGTTTTTCATAACTCTTTATGTAGGGCAAAATAATGAATTCACCAAAATAAGAACAAGAGAAAGAAACTTTTATAATCAGTCTTTTCAAGTTTTCTTTTCTACCAGTCTAAATAGTCACCTCAATACATTTACTTTATTGTCAGTGTATTTAATTGAATAAGCCTTATGATTTGAATGTGTTTGTAGTCATGCCAAAATTGATATTAGTAAAACAAATTGCTATGCAAATGCAGTGACCCAAGAAGCAAGAATTCTTTATTGAATACTTATATAAAACACACATTAAAGCCTACACTGTTTGTTTCTATCTAATGAATGCAGAGCAAAGAGCCACTAAGCGACTTATACACATGTTAATAAGGGCTGGAGGATATCAGTAAAAGCTCTTGAGCTGTTACCCACCGAAGAAGGCACAGAAAAGTTGATGCGATAACCTTTCTTCAGGGACCGCTTTAGTCCTGTTGTGCACACAAGGTACAGAGGTACTTAAGGAGACTCTCATTTCACTTTCCTATTAACTGCCAGTGCCCTTGTCTTCTTTCTCCACCTTCAAGTATATTGATTCATCACATGAGTATGAGGCCTCAGACTGGGCTAAAATTGCCTATGTTTGGATTCTTTTAGGTTTTCTGGATTGCTTGCACTGTTTCAAGTACTACAACTTAAATGAACTGGTAACATCATGTGTAATGTACTGTTGTATCAGTCTACAAAGAGTCAGATACAGTTTCTGCTGACAACAAATCAGGGAATGATCTGGGATGATCTGTTACCCTAAACTCAAATACAGGTTGGATATGGTAGATGGGAAATAATATTTTATTTATTTTCATATGATTAAGGGACATATATGACAGTTTAGGTTTGATTCTGTTGCTTAAAAAAATAACAATTATTTCATCTTACTATTTCTTTGTGTTTTTGATGGATGTGCTATAAAACTGTCTGGGGTTGGGTTTAAAGAAGGGTGCAGGGACGAGTCCATTAGAATTTTAGCACACCCTGTTCCCTCGTTTAAAGTAAATGGGTTTTTCTGAATGAGTTTTGGGGTAGATGCTTGAAATAAGCTTAGCATGTTAAAAATTTTGTTATAGGACATAAAATATGTTAGTAAATAACTCCACTCGTAAATTTTGAAGGTTTTGCTAACAAGTGGCTAAATGAGACTTCAGAACATCAGCTTTTAACTTCTGGCAACTGCATTTACACCTTAAAATTCATGATAGGGATGTCTATTTGCAAATATTATTTTGCTGAATAAAAAAAAAAAAAAAACAGCCCGACGAGTGCCAAATTTGTGGCACACACTATCACGACGAGGGCCACGGGTACTTGCTGTCAGACCAACACGGGCAGGTGGCCGACCTTCAGCTTGCTATTTGTGAACTGCACTAAAATGAAGGCCAAAGTTCACCAAATTTGAACTTGATGCAAAAAATCTCTGCAGATTTACTTCACCCCTGCAAGAGAATTCACTGATTGCTGCAATTCTATTGAAATCAATGGATTTTGACGCAAAAGTTTGCCATATTTAACAATGTTGGGATCAGGCCTTGATGCTCAGTAATTTTGTTGGGTCACAAAATGTGTCAGCTCTGTCTACCATCCTGTGATTAACAGATTTTTTTTATAGTTCTTGAGTTGTGATGATCTCTAAGAAACAACAGAGTTTGTACCTGCTTCAACCCAAAAGGATTTTTTTTCCCCAGTCTTACTGGGTCGTCTACAGTCAGTGGGAGTCACACAGAGATATCACAGACTTTCCATCATACCATTGCTCTATTTATAAGCCTCCCCATACACCAGCCTTGCTCTCCAGGGAGGTCATTAATTTGCCTCTCTGTCAGTGGTATGCCCCACAAAAAGTCCATCAAAACTTGCAGGCTGCTTATCTATACGGCTACATTTGCTCGAGTAGAAATTATAGCCGTGTGAATTCTCATTAGAAAGAAGCCTTTTAATTACCGAGTCATGACAAATGCTGCAGCAAACCCAAAAGACAGATGACCCTCTTTATTTTTGTTTCTTGTGTTTTAGTTTCAGACAAAATGAAATTATATCATAACAGTGTTCATGGTGATAAAACATATCTGACTGCTCTGGAAAACAGGACAAAGCCAACTTATCATAGCCTAGTGCCATGCTCCTTGATGGTACCCACAATGTTTATTTTTTTTTTATTATTTCTTAATATTATTATTCCTCATTTTTCTTCAGTTCAAGTGTATAGCGATAAGATATGAGGGACAGAACAAGGTGCAGGAGCAGATGTTTTCCAGTGAAGATAAAGTGGTCTGGAGATAAATGTAATGCAGTCTGTGACTCTGATAACCTCGGGTTGCTTCTTGTGTGGCTCTTCGCTCCCTGCTACTGTCTCAGCATTTATCAGCGGACTTCTAAAGTGGGTTGACCCCCTGACCTGCATGAGCTTATATCGTGCTTTTCATTCCAGGCGTAGAGCCACGGTGGCTGTGAAAGGTGTTTAATGAACTGTCTTGTAAGGAGAAGGGTGCTTGCCCATCAGCGCTCATCCCTCCTCCCTGTTTCTGCATCACTTTCTTATTTACAGCCATATCTCAGCTGCCTTTTTGCTGAGCTAGGGAGTTTTCCCCGAATTGAAAAGCCCTGGAGGGGTGACTAGTCCGTCTGTACAAAGATACATCATTTGTTGGGATTTGCATGTTACAGAGGAAAGCGTGGAGAACACAAAATAGGTGTAATAGCTGATACTGGCATTGAATCCACTTGAATTTACACACTGAAAATATGCAGAATGATTTACTTTGGAGAAAAAGGAAATGCTTTGCTGATGTTGAAAGCTAATATCCTAGAAATATTTTTGAGGGAACCATGTAATTGCATCTATTGGTCTGTAACACCAGCTACTGGTCAATGGCTCTTTGTTTGAAGCTGCTGGCAGCATGTTAGATCCATTCATTGTTGATTTATTGCCTATTGATCATTCTGCACATGAATAGGAGGCTACTGTAGCTAATATTCTATTTCTTTTTTTTTAAACAATTAATGCTTTTTTAGAACTCCACAGAGACATATTCTCTGCAGTCAGCAGTCTTGATATTACAATTATCATATTTTTCATGTACTTTGTGTAGAGCTCGACTGTAATGGCTACAGAGAAACAAATGCAGTAGATTCTTTTTAGTGCATGCAAAAGCACAGAGGAACCAGTGAAATCAGTTCCCGTGCAATTTACTGAGGAGAGCTGCAATTCAGCTGTAATCATTTTCACCATGCATAAAGTTACTGTAATTTACATGTACTATTATGCATACTTGAGTACAATGTAAGTCAAGAGAGAACTCGGGAGAGATGAATAGTAGCAGGTTTGATGCTTTGTGTGAACTTTCAATTCAGAGTAGACTTGTTCCTGCTTGCAGATTCTGAATGGCTGCTTCTAAGAGACAGGTTTTGATTGGGCAGTTGTCTTTTTCACAATTACATTTTTCCTAACAGAGACAGCAGAGTATTCAGCTGTCTTGATTTTACAAGGTAAGGCGATTCTTGCCAGATTAGTCTTGATTAGGAATCAAATGACAGCAAAAAAATGCATGATTAGCATAAAGTGGGTAAAGGGGAGACTCGTGATTAAAAAATGTGATTAACTGCGATAAACTACTGAAATTCTACGATTTATTGCGATTGAAAAATGAATCATTTGAAATCCCTAATAAATATGTGAAAAACTTATATACAGATATATTCAAAGTATCATCACATATCAAGGAGTCAGACTAGAATATAGCCCTTCGATGGAGCCCAGAATACTGACTGCTGTCATGCATCCAAACATTTTTTACATCCTCAGCACAAATGTGCACAGAGCTACATTATTGAAGATGTTAACGTTTCATCTACATTTTCAAAGGTTGCAGAGCAGCCCATTTAGATAATGTATGTATGAGTCCTCTTCAGTGGTGACTAATAAGATATCTAGGGAGTGTCTAAAGGTTAAAATAATTAGATATCAGATTATGAGATCGGTTAGTGAAATGATTATAATATCAGCAGCAAAGCTGGAAATTCATTTATTCCACTTCCTTATCTGAATGACTGGAAAAATTACTAATTGAAATGTTGCAACCAGTATCCTGCCGTAACATGTTTATTTACAGACAGAAATGAGCGCCAGAGATGGTGGTTTGGGATGTTTTCTGCATCATAGGAGAGGAATTGATTTTATTTCTTTTCATGTTTTTAAAATGGTTTCTATGAGGTCGGTGATGTTGGCTAACCAAGCTGTAACAGTAGATACTGCCTCTGTTCAGGAGAAACCACAAAGAGCATCAAAAGCATCACAGCATTTACCAAACATCCGATCATCGTATTTCATTATTAATCTACAGGTACCTGAGGTTAGTGCTTTGTTCTTTTCTTGTAAAGGCTGTGGTTGTAACAGGCAGCTCCCAGTTCAGACACTCACGTCAAGAATCTGACCATTTACAGCCTCGTGTTTGGACAGCTAGATGTTGCAGAAAAGGCTCTGCTCTCTGAGGGAGCTCTCAGAAATCTGAGCACCACCTGTCAGTATAATGCAAAACAACTCAACAGCACCACAGACTACAGCCTGCAAACTGTGAAGCTATTTAAAGAAAATATGATTATCGCCTACAGGAAGGTAGTATATTTTGAAGGACTGTTATATTAGACTATATTAGTTTCAGCTAGGTGTACCTGCTGTTATAAAACTGGCAAACCCAAGTGAAATGGAATATGTGGGTGAGGTATGGTTACGAAACAGATTCAAATCAGATTCTTAAGATCTGACTTTGTATCACTAAACAGTAGGCATATTTATTTAAGTTTCAGGGACAATAAAAATAGCATCTGGTGCACAAAGACAAGGAGTCTGGGTCAATTCTGGGACGGCAAGAAACGTATAATTCCAAGTGAAATTAGTACATTCATGCGTCATAAATTGTTAGGGGTTCAGATTCAAAAAATGTGAGGTGGCATCGTCCGAATCATACAGAGAGTCCCAGATGAGGGAACAAAAAACCCAATGATGAAATGCTGAGGTGGCTCAATAAGACCAGCAGCAAAGCAAGGGAGCCCCCTGAAAAAGCCACAGTGACAGCCAGAATCTTTATTTTTGATTCAGTCGTAAGTGTTGGGAGCAACTAACCAAAATTCCAAAAACAAAACAAAAACAAAGAACAAGCTACTGCAAAGCAATGGACTCTTTTGAGCAGCCAACTCAGTGCACAAAATGAAAACATCTTCTGAGCCAAAAACTGAGCCGCTGCGCAGCTACAGACTCTTTAGCAGCTCAACCAGGAGCCCAGAAACACACACCAGGCCGAAAAACGAGAGAGACGCTGCACGGCGACAGACTCTGTCGCCGTGCAGCCGTGTAAGAAAGCAAGCAACACTAATATATAATATAATGCTACGAGCTCTGACGTCAGTAGAACATTTCAGCTACTTCAGCGGACACACCCGCAGCATTTCAGAGCCGAGAATACTGTTCATTTTTCGAACGATTTTGATAACTAATTTTTAATACTTAAAAATGTTTTAATCATTCAAATTTGTCTGGGTGGTTAATAACTATTTTTTCTGTGGTGTGACAGACTTATTACACATATACTAAAATATTTTTTGCTTTATCTGGACTTTGATTTTGGGACAGCTGGAAGTAGATTTTGGAACAATAACTGGAAATTGAGCAAAAAAGTGACTCTCGAGTCCTGGGTTAGCTAGCACCCCGAATTACATTTGACTTGTGATTTCCAGATGAGTCATAATTAAGGAAAGCTATAGCATTCAGCAGCCTCACAGTACGCATGATACTGTAATTCCTATGAATTGGAAATGTAACAAACATCCCCTTTTAAGGAGATGGTTGCAGGAGGTGTTGTCTTTGCTTCAGCTTGAGAAAATTAGACAAACTTTCAATGGATCCTTAGACAAATTCAATAAAATATGGTCTTCATTTATTGATCATGTAAAGGGACTTACTCTTTGATACGCCAGGCCATCTCATTGGTGATTTCTTTCTGTGTAGATATTGCTGCTATAATTAATATGTATATATTGGACCCCACTCTTTTTTTAATGCTGTAGGCTTTTGTGTATGATGTGAATATTTCTGTGTATTACAACTGTCTATCCATTTGTATGTGCATAAGCAAAAAAGTTCTTTAGATAAAAGTGTTTTAAAAAAGATGAGTCATCAAAAATATTTTAACAGAAGGATAATGATGGATATTTTTAACAAATATTTGGCATATTACAAGAGATGGCTGAACAAAGGATTAGAATGTGGAAAATACTTTTTTTTTCAAGAGATCCTTGTTTTTAACTTTAATTGAAAACTCACTCCAAGCTGACATTTAAAGAAACGAGTGATATCCATTCGCTGTGAAGCCTTTTCCTCAAAAGAGTGTTTTTTTTTCATGCTGTATTCATCTGTTTGGCGTCTGACAGAATTCTAATTTATATACCTCACAGGGGAGCTGTTTTATATGTAGACAGTGGAAGGGGGTAAAAAGTGGAATAACATCATAAATAAATAATAGACCCTCTATTGTTAAATAGCTTTGTGCTGTCTGGTCTCCTTCCTGAACATTTAGGTAAGGATCAGGACAACATACAGCAAAACACTACTAAGAGAGATGTATAGATATGAGGACTGCTGTGATTCAGGTCATGGACCCCGTGGGGCTACATTCAAGAGAATAAAGTGACCCATATTGTCTGTAAATATGTACACTTAAATAATGCGCTGAGCGGAGAAACAGCTTCTTTTAAACAAACTCCCAAATTGCAAAAGGTTTTAGGTTACTGCAGTGCAAAGCAAACACAATTAATGTAATGGTTTAAGGAGCAGGAAGTCGCCCGGAGTAAGAGTTCTCACATTTATGAAACGAAATTACACTAAAACTATGTTGTTTGTCCCCGTACAGATTTCAAAGTAGTAGCATACGGCATGTAGTTCATTTTTGATGCGACCAACACCTCATCTGTTTTATCTGACCTCAGTGCTGCCCAAACCTGCAGGCAGAATTACGTGGTGAATGACTTCAAATGTAGGCAAGAGATGATGGAAATGCCTGACATGCTGCTTTATATGCTGCTTCTTTACTGATGGGAATAATTAAGTCAAAGCCCTATCCTGTTTTACTTTTTTTAAAGGCTTTCTTCTGGGGTTTACATTTCCCTGCTGATATAGTTTTATTAAGAGGTGCTTGAGCTTGGCTGGCTGGTTTATAGGACTGAGCTCCAATTTCTGCTCTTCACATCAACAACAACACTTGTTTACCTTGTCCGCTTGGGACAAGTCTTCACGTTACACCCTGGATTCAATTTTGCTTGGCTTTTTAGTTTGTCTTTGTGAACAAAACAACCAGGCAGCAGTGGTCTCTGTCTGACCTCTATTTGTCTTTAGTCCTCCCTCTGAAATGAGCCTTCCATCCCCCCCAGATCCTTTTTTTCCTCTATGGAAATAGCTCACTGACACATTTTACATGTTTACCCTGAAGGTGAAAAACTGGCTGATCAAAGCCTGTTGGGAAGCTTAATAAAAAACAACGTGCTGTCGTCTCAGAAAGACACAAATGTTTGAACCAATATACATACTTCTGATCATTAGGCAGGTACACAGTTCACACGAGGATATTATTTACGTGCAAACCTAAGACAGCCCAGTTGGCAGAAGAAAATGATGGTATTTTACGTGTAACTGTAAATTTCATATGTATCATATCAATGTTTCTAAAGTGACAGTGTATAAGCAGACTTTGTCATCAGGAGGTAAAGGAAATTGCTTGACACCTTAGCAAGATGCCTGCCAAGCTGTAGACTGCTGTTCGAGACGAAGTAACAACAAAACTAACTGTTTTAAGCCCCCACTGGGGATAGTGCCATGAAAAGCAGTTTTTTTTTTACCAAGACATCGCTGTGTTTTGTGTTAGAATAGTGCCACAAAAATGTCCATTTTTTTGCTAAGACAGAATTTTGCCACAGAAAGTGGGTATTTTAACCCTTTGAAAGCTGAGCAAATTGGCTTGATTTCTTTCAAAAAGCATGGGGAAAAGGCAATAAGCAACTCAACAAGAATTACCAAAATTTGTGGAAAAATGTGTAAAAAAAAAAACTGCTTTTCATGGCACTATCCCCAGTGGGGGCTTAACACAGTTAGTTTTGTTGTTACTTCGTCTCGAACAGCAGTCTACAGCTTGGCAGGCATCTTGCTAAGGTGTCAAGCAATTTCCTTTACCTCCTGATGACAAAGTCTGCTTATACACTGTCACTTTAGAAACATTGATATGATACATATGAAATTTAAAACAAACGTTGCTGGTATCGGTCTGCAGAAAGACACAAATGGTTTTAAGCCCCCCACACTAACATTTTACCTTACTTGCATCATTACTGCAGGTACCCCCGAGAAACCCCGTTAACACCCGAGGTTATTTATTTAGTTGTCCGCCCGCCCTTTTACCGCCAGGGACTAGCCTCAGTGGCAGATACTCAATTGATTGGTCCCATCTCCTACGTTGGTAACTACACTATGTACAATTTTCACCCATGTATTTTATCAATGTGTTCTACACCAGTGACAGACTGTTTTAATACCCCACCCACGGCAGCTCATTTCCAATTTGATCATCACGCCGGAGGTAACAAAAGGGAAATTCGCTTGGACGCACACTTTTAGCAAGGTAACCCTGCCAAGCTGCAGTTTGGGGGACTAGCTGTTGCGAGACGAAAAAGTAGTCAAATACAATTAAAAATCTTAACTGTTTTTTAAGGGCCCCCACTGGGGGAATAGTGCCATATGAAAAAAGCAGTTTTTTTTTTTTTTATCCCAAGCCCCCATCGCTGTGTTTTGTGTTAGGAATACGCCTCTGCCACAAAAAAATGGGCATCATTATTTTTGCTCCGTAAAGGAAAGAATTTTGGCCACAGTAATATGTGGGTATTTTAAAAAAAACCCTTTGAAAAAGCCTGCAGCACGCCCCATTGGCTTGATATCCCCTTTTCCCCCCCTGGGGGCCCAGGCAATTAAAGCAACCAACAACCATGACATTACCCCCCATTTTGCCCCCCCCCCTCACCCCCCTCTCCCCCCCCTCCACCCCAACCCCCCCACCCCCCCCCCTTATCCCCAACCTCCCCAGAGCCCCCCCCTCCCAAGAACGGTACTTCACCCCCTAACAGCATATAAGAAAATGAAAGAGCTACATTTATATATATATATTTCTGAAACATAACAGAACATATATAATTGAAATAATTATAAATAGAGTTTTCATGTACATTACATATATTTTCCTTATTTTCAAACAAAAATTTCTAATCTCTCTCTCCCTCTCTTATTTTTTGACTTATTTTCAGGTCATTTTCTTGTCACGTTGTCCTAATTTCTTGCAAGGTTTAAATGCTTGTTAAAGGCATCTGAATGCAACATAAGAAAACTGAGGTCAATAAAGGTTTCTGAAAGGTTAACCCACATGACATAAACATGACCTTTTCCCAACTAAAACCAAGTGGTTTTGTGCCTATAATTAACCACACATGAACCACGGCTTTGTTGGAATGTAAAGTTAAGCAAAGTTTTAATGTATCCGCTAAATAATAACGTATAAATATAGCAGATCTATGGTTCTCTGAAACATGCAGTGACAATTTTTTTCTGGCAATTGGGTTTCCCAATAAGTGGCAAACAGGTAAGAAAGATACATTTTCAAAATCTGAATTCAGATCCGCTGTATCTTTTGTGTAATGACGAGGCAGCTGAAAGTGACCTCAATAGACTGAATGGGAGTTTATTTAAGGTTCTCCATCTATTGAAAATTTATAGCTGCAGCACTTGACTCCAAAATGGACATCACGGGCACCCTCCCCAGGGTGTGTCTACTATAACTAACCCACATAGCCTCACCTAGCCTGGAAGAGAATCCCACTATGTGCATAAAAAATGAGGAAAAGGGAAATACATGATCATCTGCTCTCATGTGCGGATTAACACCCGCTGAGAGACAGTTATTTTTAGCGAATCTTAAATGCAAAAAAACACTATGCTGACTTTCTTTGCAAGATTAAGTACCACTCTAGATGACACATTTCATAAAGAATCAATCAGCAAAGTCCAGTGGCGAATGACATCATTTGATGAAAACAAATGTGTTCATTTAAGGGTTTATGCACAGTTTACAGTTGAACAAACTTGTAAAATAAATATTCTGTTATGTGGTCTGAGGGTGTATCCATTGTTAGTCCTGCATAGCAAGACCTATCTCCAAACGGCTGTGTCATCGCTAGAGAAAGGTCCACTATAGGGGACAAATGCTCTGTCTTGTTTGTATTTATTTATACCAGTCACAATATTCTTCGGTGTCACTGAGCTCAAGATGCAGCGGCAGTGCTCCTGCAAAAATAATTTTGGGGGAAACTTGCTTTGGTCTAACATTTGCATATGGGGTAACAGACAGTAACAGACATATGATTAATCTTTTACTGTTAAAGAAGACAAGTATAATTTGATTATCTGTGCCCTAAAGGTGAAGTCTGGCTATACTTTAGCTCTGGAGGAGCTTACTGAACCAGTTAAATCTACAAACAACTTGCTGGCTGTATGTGGCTCTTGCACAACATTATTACAATGATAACACAGAAGTTCATGAGAAGTTAATGTCACCAGCACATACTGCTGCCAAGGCAAAAAGACATGGCAAATCAACAACGACTGGCTCTATGAGAAAAGTTATCAGCATCAGGCGTAAATTCTGGGCTTTTCTGAGGTACATTCAAGTTGTTTGATTCATTGCATGCCTTTACAAACTCTCTAAAAGAACAAAGCAGGTATTCCTTATTACACAATCCAAATCCTTGTCAAAACTTGACATTTTCAGCATGTAGGTTGTTAGCTCAAAGGATATCGTTTCCCATAGCAAAAAGGGTTTTTCAAAACGGTAACATGCAAATAGCATAAGGTAGGGAAAATGTTGGACTAAATAGCTGGCCAATGACAGGTTTATAGCCACAGTCAACATCCAGTAATCCAATCTAGTCCATCGTCAAGTTGTTCATTACCAAAGACATAAATGTATAAAGATATAAAGATAGATATAAATGTATAAAAATAAAAAACATATAGCATAGCGTAGATATAATGGAGATATAATCCATGTAAGTAGCTACAGAGTGTTGTGTTTAAAATACTTCCATATGTCTGAATATTCCTCAATGAGCCATTCTAAAGTTAAGAGTCTCCACATAAACTTTCAAGGTTGAATGGCTTGAAATTTGATGGCAAGTTACCTTGATATATATTGAATAAAATGTTTCTTTTAGAGGCTTCGTAGAAGCACAGTCATCATTAATTGACACCTCATCTTTCATGCTAAAGTAGAGAAGTTAACACAGTCTCTCTCTGTCTCATCTGCCTTTCCTTCGTCTCACCCGACTTCATTCCTGAAGCAGAATAAGTAGAGAAAGGAGGAAAGAGCGATAGTGAAAGGATTTGGGACATACCCTCAGTAAATGGAGCTGATGATGCCACATTTTAGAAGTGGCCCCCTTTGGTCCACCTGCAGGGAATACTTATCTGAATTCCCAATCACTTTAGATGGTGATGTCTTTCTCTATTTGAGATTAGATGAATTTTGTCACTTTTCTAAAACAGAGGGTAGAACTCTGAATTATTCATGGAGTTCATATTTCCATATTAATGGATGGTATCATTTGTGTACTGTGTTTTGTAGCTGTGTATTGTCAAACTTTCGAGAGGGCACCGAAGTCAGAACATTTCAGATTCTACAAACAGGCACTAAAACATGAATATCACTAAGAAGATTAGGATTTTTGCATATATTTGAACAGGATTCTGCAGCCATGCAAGCAGCTCTGTAACCTGTGCTTTGACACAGTGGTTTGAGCCAACGCTAACCTCGGCATTTGAACAAGGTTCACAATGCTCTCCATCTTAGTTTAGTATTTTAGCACGTTGGGGTGGTATAAAAGTATTACTGTATACTGGGGGTATTTAAAAATCCCAAAGGTATAAAAATACAGACAGTCGTCTTTCTGTATAAGTGATACAGAGACGCTGTATTGAGGCAATGTATTACAGTGCACAGCGTGCACCACTAGAGGTCAGTGCAACAGGCATCTAAGATGAGTCGAGTGGTGGGGATAACATTACAGGATGAATAAAACAAGAAAAATGCCAATGCTACTTTTTGAGAGTCCTGCCACATATAACAATCTTTAAATGACTTCTTCCAACTACATAAGAATTTATTAGTTATATGATTTTATTCAACAATCATCTCCATCTGGCCCACTGATGTATGAAGAGGACTAAACATAGTGTTGGTGTTGTGGCCCCGCTCATTACTATGAAAATTGTTAAGCGGCACATGAAGCCAAAAACTAACATGTATAAAAACTTGCCAAATTAGCCCTCCGCTAGCTTGAATTGGAATGAAATGAGTTAATCTCTAGCTCCTCTAGACTTTTAAAATGTTATCTGACTGACTGGATCAAATCTTGATATACAATTGCATCATATTGTGAAAATTGTGATGCTCAAAAACATTTATGTACTGATTTACGGATGTCTCTTTCACAAAGTATTTTATACTACTAGTAATTGCTTTGGTGTTTTCCAGTCAGTGCAGGGCCTTGCCAAACACACAAATAATATAATCCACAACACAGCCACTGCTATAAAACTAACCACATCCTGTGAAGCTCTGGAAAAAAAAATACTTGGAATACAATACTTATATTTGCTACCATGTTAATGTTTGCCTCTAACTGAAACTGAATCAACAGATAGCCTTATTTATTTTGTTTCTGTAACAAACTTTTCTTCACTGTTTGAATCCAAATATTGGAAAACTGGCCATTAAGGCTACGGGTTACTTTTGCTCAGAAAAAATACTGATTTTTATGCAGTCCAGCTGCATTACAAAACATATCTCCTGCTACCCTCCCAACGCAGAAATATAATAATCTAAAATAAATGTCGTGCTTATTATGCAGGAGGAAATGAAACTGGTTAAGTAAGCCAAATCTGAAATAAAATATGGTAAATGAGCCTATTTGAATGTGTAGGAGACACATTTCTTTATTTTAAACATGATATTTCTCATTAGGTTAGGCTGTATGCTCAGGAAAATGTGATGATGTGAACTCATTATTTTTAATTAGCTCCATCCTCTTGGTGTGTTATCACCAGTTTTACCGATAACACTGCTGTCTGTCAACACGTGTTTGTGCCTGCTGCTGATGTTTATGGCTACTGTCGGCAAACTAAAACCCCGAATACAAAAACTTCAATGAACTGGCTCAGGCTGGATTTCTCTTAGGTCATAAATCAGTGACACAGAAGAATGAATCAGGCATGTAATTATACAAAGAAGTTGTGAATTGGCCTACAGGGGGGAAAGAAAGCTGCTGCAGCGTCATTGGTTCAACCCCCGGCTGCTTCTGGTGTGGTTCCATCAAACAAAACTGGCAGCGCTCATTGGTGTGAGGCACTGCAATAAATTTAATGCAAAATTCTTCAAGAATTTATGGTTCGTATGCAGGAACATCAGGCAGCCCAATATACTGTGGATGAGTTGGGGACCAGTGACCTCATGATGTTTAAGACACTTTTAAGATTGGCCGAGATCGATGAATAAAGTATGAATCTGACATAGCGTGCAAGACTCGTTCTGAATCTTCCCCCAGAAATATTAAATCCATTCATATCCCAAGGCACTGTCGAGAATTTCCATTTTTCCCTTCATTGATGTCTTTTGAACCAATGCAGTATAAAATGTCTGTTGCCTGGGGAGAAGAGACACAGGAGGGCACCAGTTCAGAGATGTTGAATGCAAAAGAGATATCCATTGTGTTAACCCCAAATACATTCAGACAATTTATTATATTTCAAGTTTATTAATCATCTGTTGTGAATCTCCCTGAGCTCTAACAAGAGTGTGGCTTTTCACAGCTTAGTGGTACTTGATAAAACTGTCAATTGAGACGAGGAGGGACTCTTATTTAAAAAGTTTCAATTGTATTTTGATCAATCAACTTTTGTGTGTGGTTTTTAATGTTAGGGTTGTAATGCTAATTCACAATAACCAGAGGGAGGATCAGTCACACCTGAGCATTAATTGCACTATTTACAACTTCCTTTCAAATTTTGTCGTAAACAAGTGCATTATTTTTTATGCAGTGATTCATTAATCACAAATGTCATTTAGTTCAAATCTCACAACACTCTTAACCTTTAGCTGAGATCATTTGCATGTTTAACGCAAGTAATAATTCAATTTGTAATGAGATAATTAATCACAGTCGCCACCGGCCAAATTAATGATTGCCACAGCTTAACAAATAGAATAACAACCCCTGTTTAGGAACAGCAGAGAGTGGCTTTCTGAATTGGGGATGAACAAGAAGTGCCAGGGCATATCAAATATTTTATTCAGCTGCAACATTTTCTTGCGTTGCTTTGTTTTTGCAAAGGCAAAGTAAGAAAAATGAGCTACCTATTTGTGACAAAAGGTTGAAAATGAAATGGAACAGCCCACCCCTGCAAGAATGGGAAATAAATTCTTATCTAGTATTGCCTGTCTGTTCTCTTTTCTCAGAGATACAAAGATTTATGCAAACTGTAACAATGCAGAAATGGCTGCCGGCTACTGTTTTGTGCTTAGTTTGGTGAGTGTGTTCTATTGAATAAACGAATAGTGACAAAAACAGTTGTGTGGACTGGTTTGAACATCATATCGCATCCATGGCTTTCACAGCAGCAAAAGTTGTAAATCGGGTCTTGGAAGAGTGAACTGGAATAGGCCCGGGGATGTTTGGTGCCAGAATGTAAACCAATCAGGGAAACTGCTACAAGATGAGGAGAATAAGGTGGAGTGAACACAAAATCACCCGATTAATCAATTAAGCTCCAGCCTTCAAACATGCAAATGTGTTGCTCTCCATAAACAAACAAGGGCCAACATGTGTCACTTGTTCTGCTGAAGGATAAGCATGATCTGACTCATTTTCTCCATTAACAATCTAGACATTTCTAGCAGCGTAGTGTTATTTAAGACTGCTTGAATGAGTGGCTGGCAGCTGGTATTGCAGGGTTGGCAGTTCCCTCGCTCCTACTGTCACAATAATTTTGTAATTGACTGATCGTATGATGCATGGACATGATCATTTTGCTGACCTCAATATTACCCATTGTTTTTACGTGTGTTTGCTTACACAAGAATGTCAACAAAATTTTAGCCAACATGATGCAAGAATAAATAGCAGGGTTTTTCCAAATGTTGCAAGACTTGGACGCAGCAAGTCAGGAGAAAAATAAATGACACTTCAAAGACAACACAGTGTAGCTTAGTGGTAGACTGCAGCTGCACTTTTGGAGTAGAAAATGTTAAGTTCTGATAGTCGTTAGCTTGCTAACCCCAAGCAATGAGCCAAAAAGTCTGTCATTAGAAGTTTAACACGCCAACAACTTCATCCTCTACTCCGTGATTCCACCAGCAAACCACTCAGTTAATAGGTCCTCCATCCCAAGGAGCCAACTGCAGCTGCAGTGTTCTCAGTGCTACGATGAGCTTTTCTATTAGTTGCAAGCTACCAGGTTACTTGATTTTGTTTTTTTTGTCGGCCATGCAGTAATTTTTGGCTACCCTTATAAAGGTATTATACTTTTATAAATACTTTTTTGTACATTTTATTAGGTGTTTAAAATTATTATATTTATATTATATTTTACATTTTAATTTAAATGTCTGAATAGTCTTGAGAAATTACAGTTAATTGCTCTTCAAAAGGGTGTTCTTGTAGTATTTTACTATTATTTTATCATCATATCTCTGGAATATAATGATCTCAAAATGACAGTAATATCTTTGACTGCAATTATTTCTAATACAATATGTTATCCAATAAAAGTACTTCATCCTGACAGGCCGACTCCTGTCAAAGTCAAAGTATCCTTAAAGATATACTAGATATATCTATGTTTTGAGTCATACAGAAGATATCTCTCTCAATCATCATAAATGACCACCTAGGAGAACGTGGCAGAGTATTTTTCTGCAGAGACTCTGTCCACTGCCTGGATTTTCTTATTTTCTTGTTATTTTCTGTTCAGGACGATTGTGGGAGTGTATCCCTGCAGCGCTCTGGTGAGGTCAGGGCTTTATAAAAGGGGCCAGACTGTAAGCAGCAGGCATCCAATAGACATAGCACTGAAAAACACAAATATCATCAGGCAAAACAGAAAACAAGAGTGAATCTGGGGTTAGCTTTTACTTTCACTTTTACTAGGTAAAAGAGAGACGGTAACCAACAATCCTGCAGAGTTTACCTTAAAGCAAGACAGACAACCACAACCTGCTCACTATTGGGAGGCCAGCACCTCTGTGTGTGAATGTGTGTATACATGAATGAATCAGAAGCATATTTAAAATGCTTTGTCCATTGAGGTAGAAAAGCACTACATAAGTGCACATCATTTACCATTTAAATTCATGTGTCATAACTAAAGGCACTTTTAAATCTAACTCTGAGGCTCATTTGCTGCAACTCAACACAACACTGCTGGGGCAACAGTGACATGCAGACATGAATGGCAACAACAAACAGTAATTCATCACTGCAAATGTGAAGCCACCAACTGCATTCTGAAATACTAAATCAGAGGTTTTTACGTTATAAATATCAGTTACACTCACTTTTTCATCATGAGGCCCACACTTAGGAGGACACATGAGCTGCCATTTTTACTTTTGTTCTCAATAATTAAACTGCGAATTTAATATTCTTGGCAGTCATGAATTATTAAAAGCCTTCAAGTTAACCAAAGCAACATTTCCTTTCTAGACATTTTCTAATGTAATGGTTAAACTGCCACCAAAATGATTAAGTAGTGTACCTACTTTATAAAACAGTGAGGACAGAAAACATGACAAACGCAATAAAAGCGCAGTAAAGCCATCTACATTAGTGTTAAACAGAGATTGTCCTGAAAATGAATAAATGTGATTTCCCTACCTAACTTTAACGTTGTTTTTTTTCTGTAATGTGAAGTTTTCTGTAACATCTCCACTGAATCTCACAGAGTTCAGTTTGGCAGAGGCCACATCAAAGCCCCATATTCAATACACAGCACATATGAACAGCTGTCATTACCCGTACCCTGTAAACATGATTGTCGCACTTATGGATCTAAACAACATAACTGCCAAGAGCTGCCTGAGGAGAGGGAAGCAGGGAGTCGTCGAGATGTAGCACATTATTTTTAGTGTTTCTTGGTACATTTGTGAATACATAATAATGCTGCCACTATGACTGGCTTGTGCGATTACATGTTTTGCTTTTCTTGGCATTTCTAGATAGACTGAGTCACTGTTTGGAGAGGAAAAGTTTGCATCAGTAGAACAGGAGAAATGTAGTTAAGTTTTTGGCCATTCTTTTGTGAATCATGCCTCTTTGATTCTTTGTGTGTCTGGGTCTTATGAGCCACTCTTTGTGAAGATTTACAACTTCAAACCCAATTTTCAGAGACTTTACAGCATCAAAGACATGAAACTGTAGTGTGAATGCAACATGGTTAAGTGATAAGCTCACTAGGGGATGGCTTTTACAGTAGGCTGTGGAAAAATGTTTCTGCTCTTTCTAATTTCAAATATACGCAAACACATCGGCTTGTGTTATTATCATTATTTTTTTAAAAATGCAATGCAGTTCTCATTTTCATGTGCATTCTGGGATTGCAGCATACTCTCAGAGCATTCACCAAAACTATATTGGGGTGACCAACAGCTTCAATCGTATCGGTCTACAATACCGTCACCCAAACTCTGTCCCCTAGAAATTACCTTTGTATGTTACGAAACATCCTTCTTAGTTATGCTGAATGATGTTCAGAGACAACATTTTCAGGTAATTAAATACTATATTTATGTGCTGCTTAGGCTTCAAAATGGTAAATGGTAAATAGACTGCACTTGTATAGTGCTTTTCTTCTTTTATTTTGAGTGTGAAGGCATGTATGGACGCAGCATCTGAGTCCAAGACAAATTTCCCTGTGGGGACAATAAAGCATATTGTATCATATGGTATCGAATTGAAATACATTTTCGGTGAACAATTTGCTGATACATTCAGTATGAACATTTTTGTGACTTTCTAGATACATTAATTAGCAAAATGTCCTCATTATGACAATACACATTTTAAGATGCACTGCATTACATTTCCCTCAAAACATTTTTGGTGTTTTAAATTAGTGTATATAAACGTAATTCTGAGGAGATAGGGCTATGCAGCCAAAGGTGTTTGTGTATCTGAGGCTGTGTCCTAAATCCCTCCCTCGGTTATTATTTCCTATATAAACAGAAATTCAATACTTTACAGTGAGCAGAAAATCGACATTGAGACACAAATGAATCATCATTTTGCATCATCACTGACAGTTGTAATATTGCATTATATTCCATGTTTGTATCTATCAAATGTAACACAAAGGACTGTGGGATTGGTGGTGAGTAGTAGAGTTCATTCATGCCATGAACACTTTTACTAATGTTTGCACAAAATATAATGCGCTAAGTACTAAATAGGGAGTGATTTCTGACACAAATTAACTCTCACAGACTAATACTTCCATGCACACAAAACATCCACATTGTGTATAGCAGTTGGAAGAGTTGTCAGTGGACGTTCTCTGTGAAGTGAAGCTGGGAGCAGTGCCAAAGTGTTTTAACTCAGCACTTAATGTCTCTCATTTGCTTCCTACCATTGAGAACAATACATGCATTTGTTGACGGTAATGTCAGACACTTTCTGTCTGTCTGGTGCTTTAGAGTCTCCTGAATCTAAAACAAATTGAATTCTACTAACACAAAAGTTGAGGAGTCTACAACGCTAATGTTGTGCTGCTAGCCAGCTAAACCTGCTGACTGCAGGGAAGGGGAGTCAAATTCTTTCTCAAATCATTATTTTGTGCACTCAAATTAGTGATTTGTGCTTGCAATTTAATATTGTTATTGCTGTGAGACACCCACTTTCAAGCTCTGTCTTTCACTCTCTGCTGCCCAAACAAAGCCACACAGCCACACCTAAAGAAAAACATTCAGTAGCTATATAAGTTAATTAGAGTGCCTCAACAAACATGATTACATCTGAATGTCAGGCTATTTTTTCATATTCTTAGGTTAACAAAAGTGCACACACAAACCTCTGAAGTCTTTTATTACCTGTCTAGTATTTTGAGTTTAGCCTCTTTCACTTTGTTCTCATTTTCAGTCTGTAAGAGGCTGGATTAATAAACCTATTATATTCACACGCCACTGAGTAATCAGTTTATTTCGATAATTATTATACCTGTAGACTTCACACAGCAGCAGGAATGATACCACTGTTTCCAAATTAAGAATGGGCTCCTTATTCTGCAGAGTGGCACAGCAGTGGTAACTTCATTAATAATTTGTAATTATTAATTTTCCCTTTCACAGTGACAGGATCGGTCAGGATCTAATGGTAAATTACGTTCTGTACTTTTCAACACATCAGACAGATGAGCTGAGCACAGAGACTACAAGCTTATCCAGTCAAACCTTTCTGAATAAAGAAGCCGACATCAGGATGAGTCGAGCTTCATCAAACCTGCAAAACACTAATGCATCACGTAATGATGAATGTAAAGTCAGTAACTGCGCCCTCCTTAAAGAGATACTTTACCCATTTTCAACCAGGTTTTTATCATCACAATGTGCAAAGTATGTGTAAATGAACTGTTGTAAGTTTCCCTCCATCTTACCAGCACCCAGATTTCTCTGCTCATCTTTCAGCTTAGTTTTTGTGGCTCTAGGGCTGTTGCAAAACCTACGGATTGTTCTTCCGTATTTCGAGTTCGAGAGAAAGCAGCACCTCTCTCTCGCTCCTAAAATGTCTTCAGGAACATATTTAAGTGCATTGTTTGGTTGTAATATGTGAACTTGTTAACAAGAAGTGGGCTCTATACTTTGCTGTATTGTAAAAATAGTGTCTGAAAATGCTGACATCAAACGGTAAAACTAAGCGGTGCTGTTCAAATATAAACCAAAATTCTGTTACTGTGTTTAGTGTACTGTTTAACTGTAACTTGAGATTGTTTGATACCAACCGGCAGCCATATTGTTTGCTCTGGAAAACAGCCAAGCTCGCATTACAGCACAAATGCAGCACAGTGCATTTTAGTAGTTTTCTACCTCTTGAGCAAAAGAAATTGCCACAGCCCTTTTCACGTGTTTTGTCTGCTCATGTAGCACACATTTAGAAAGTAATTGCATCTTTTCACCATATAAACGGCCCAGTTCTATAAAAAGTTGATCTTTCCAGCAATAAAATACTTTAATATTAAGTCTCAAAAAAGCATGGCCATACGATTCACTCATCATTTAATCGTTTCTGACTGACATTTAGAATTCTTATGTCATAATATGTCAAGCTACATAAAATCTGATCTAATTCATACTCATTTGTATTATTAAATACAGGATAACTGTGGAGATAACTTCAATTACCAACATTAATAAATGTGTGTTTTGATATTTATCTGTACATTGAACTCCCTCTAGCCCCTTCATCACATACCACAGACATGCATAACAATAACTGTGTTATGCTGTCCATTTATATGCTTGTACAGCAGAGAATATCAGACTGTAGTGAAAAAAAAACATTAACCGGCCTTGGTCGTTTAGCTCATCAACAGTATCTATCTATCTATATCTACCTCTTTGGAGAAGCTTTCTTCATGTCTCCAACAGGACTGTACATGCAACTTGCCATTGTGTAATTGCATGCATATCAGGCAACAACATCATCTGAGATATTGTTTTTGAGCTTTTATTTGGGACGCAGTGAAAATTGCTGTGGTGCTCAAGCCCTTCAGCAGCCACAGAGATTCAGTTCAGTCGTTCAGTGGCTGTAGTAGCCATTTATTTAGCAGCTCTTATAGAGAGTGGTTGTATTTTTCACCAGTTTGTTCTTCTACTGTAAATATCTTAAGATAATGACTGGATTGCAGTTTTTTTCTGGGTCAAAAGGAGGGTCAAAAGAAAGCATTAATAATGCTGGGAACCAAAATAGAACAAAAAACCAATATTAAACAAACAATATTTAATTGAGAGCATGCATTATTAAATAGAGAGAACGAATTAGTAATTCAAGAACACAAATTATTAAATGGTTTTTTTCTTCCATGACACCTCCCGGGCGCCATACCTTTCTGTTAATTGGACTTATTATTTTGAGCTCGGCACGGTGGCTGCCCTGAACCCAATTAAAGTGTAGTTTAAGCAGGAAGTAAAGAGCAGAGCAGAACAGATGAATTGCTAGATAGAGAGTAAACACATTAGCAAAAAGAGTAACTAAACATGAACATTTAAATGACTGTCTAAAAGTTATTTTAGTCATTTTTGAATGGAGCAGCACAGTGAGATACAATCTGTCGCTGCTAATTCAGCCAGAATCATGATTACAGCTCGGACATTTCATGCCATGCACTAACGCTGACACATTATTGATCAATTACAGATTGCGGTCGGTAAATTTCAGTCATCTTGTGCACTATAACAGTGTAAATATGCACAGAAATGGGTTGAGGTTAGTGGTTCTGGCTGAATTGTTGGAACAGCACAGTTCAGTAGAAATAGGGTGAAGGTTTGCAGCATTTGTTCAGCATCCTGATCCCCCCGCACAGTGAAGCTTTATACAAGCAGCAGTGCCCTTTTATTCTCAAGAGGCCGTTCATCTATAGTAGAAACATATAAGAAATTCTTGCAGAGTTGTAAACAGGGAATGTTGGAGAGAAAGAATTAAGCCTTGGTGATACCTTGCATAGAGGCGGATCAGATGCCTGGCCCGAGTATCAGTGTGGAGCTTGCATTGTTCACTTTAGTCTCACCATATTGATCCCAGTAACAATGGGTTGAAAGATCTCAATGCGTTTTATGACTCAGCAGATTGGTTCTGCAGTTAGTCACACAGGGTCAGGCCAAGCTGGAGAGAAAGAGGCCCTTTTTTTTTTAACTTGGCAGAAACAAAGCGTCTTAATGACGAGAACAGTGAAACTGTTGAGTAGCTGAAAATAGAGAAAGCACATAAAAATTCCCGCCAACACAATGGCTTGATCAATCAGCATGCCAGGAGGAGCATTGTTTAATTATCACCGGGTTAGACTGGATACACTGCAGGGATTCACTGACTGGAGGCTTCACCTTTGGATAACATCCAGTGTTATATTCAGCCGCTTCTTAATTGAATGGTGAAGACTACACTGCATGCCTGAAGGTGCTGCCGAGTGTCAGCCCTCTGGCTCCTGTGAGAGCAAACAGGAAATACATTTGCCTCTAAGTGAATATGAGAACCAGGAGGAAAACCAGTCTGAGATTTACAAACTACAGCACCATTATTGGGATAACACGGTTTCCCCCCGAGGATAGGGACAGGCAACGTATAGGTATTGTAGTGTGTAAATGACTTTGACACCCGCAGTTGGAGGGGACTGTGGATGGCATGACACATAAGACTCCTGCCAAGCTGCAGACAACTGTTCAAGGCCAACAAACAACAAAACCAGTTGTGATTTAGTGAATGATTGTTGTGTTTCCAGTAGCTTTGGAGGCATCAAATGTGGGTGTTTGGTAGCAACCCGTTGCTGTGTTTCCATGGGCTTTTTGGCATGAAAAATAATTGGATTTTTTTTTCCACTGAGACATCCCTGCGTTTTTCTGACAGGATTGTTCCCGCCAATATGGGTATTTTAAGCCAAAACATGATCTTCCCTGAACCATAAACAAGTAGCTGTTGTGCATATTTTTTTCTAGCGATTGGTTTATAGTTGCTATTGCATTGCCAAGCTCTCCATTCTAGCACTAGTCTACTTTTAGGTAGATGACTGGGGATTTTTCTAATGTAATCTGCAACCTCATAAAAAATGTAGTTAGCTAACTGATATGCTTCTTTCTTTTGACTGTAATGCTAAGTTACTTCTAACAAGTTAGCCGATCACGCTAACAAAGCAGTCTGAGTTAGAGCAGACGCACTGTTAAATCCATCCCTCATAATGACAAAAAAAACCCTCTCAAAAGTAATTTTCACCCTTGCTGCAGTTCAATGCACACCACATGGGGCTGCAGTAACTATTATTATTCATGGTTTACATATGAAAATCGCTGTTCAGGGGAGGCAAGGGCATACATTTAGTCAAACATTTATGTGGTTTGAGGATCTTGTACTACAAAATTTTGAGCGTCAAATGCTTTATTTCCTTCATTCTGGTGAATTTTATAAATCAATTTGCACATGTTCTACATGAATTTATGTAAATGACAAAAATATAGCTCAAAGGTCAGCCACCATCCTTGAAAAATGCACAATTTTAGCTGGAAACATCCCAGACTACAACCACTGCTCTCAGACTTTGTGTCTCCATTATTGTTTTATCTCACAATAACTTCAGATAAAAACATCAACACCTGATGCACAGAAACAGCGATCCTGCATAACTGTCAGCAAGACAAACGAGTTAGCTCATTCAGAACTTTTTCTTCTGTTTTTACAGATGGAAAATACACAGCTAACATATTTGCAGGAAGTATTTACTGGAACATTTCCAGATCCTGACTGAAGCTTTTTGATTTTTCTTCACCATGCAAACAGTACAGATGTACAATATTTCTGTACAGTTCTAATGAGCATCATTACTCCTGCATTGATGCAGTGCCAAATGAGCTCATTGAATTTTTAAAAAGGCACAGTTATTTAAAGCAAGTGATTTGAACATTAAATCTGCATCAAAAATCTGCTTGAGACTCACATCACAGCAATTAAGCATATTTCCCAAGCCCATTAGCAATTAAATGGATAGTGCTAGGGTGACGGGGTGCAGATTAAAGCAGTTCTATAAACTTGGGGTGGAAACGTAGTGTATGGATGAACTCTGTATAAAGTGATGGGGTCACAAAGAGCTCACATCACAGGACAGGAAGCTCAGCTGCGTTAGCCTCAGCCGGAGCAGATGGTGTACACAGCTTCACTAAAATGGAGCCACAAGAACATTTTTGAGCAACGTAAGATCTTTACCACTGAATCTGGCTGTGAGTATAGTGAGCAATCCTGAATTCAACTGCACTGTGCAGTTTTCATACGTCAAACCCCTGCCAAGATATCTTCTCCCTGCCTGCATATGGCATATTCTCTTTTCACATCACGTCTTTATTTTTCCTTCCAATCCCTGTTTCTTTTGATTCTCTATAGGGGGATCAGAGAGGGCCTTTGCTGAGGAATTTAATTTCTTGAGTCAATGCTAAGAAGTGACTGTGTTCTATTAGAGGAAGCACACTGTTCAGGACTATCGCTGTAGTCCAGCGAGCAAGAAATCTCGCCAACACAAACATGATAAGCTCTGCCTGTCCCGGTTCTTGACAGAATGCTGAAATTGTGTGATTGTTACAGCAGTGAAAATCCCTCAGGTGAAAAATACAACACAGGGTTGCTTCACTGCGGCTCCCACTTGTTTGGCAGATATGGGACTAGACACGTCACAGCAGCACCACAATACATGACAGCAGCAAAATTAGAAACCCCAAAACATGAGATATATTTCAGATCAGGGTAGATTCATTCAATTAGGCGTTTTTAATGTACTGCAGGATTTTGCTGACAAAGACTTTTTAAATCCAATTACAATTACAAAGCTACTTTATTATTCTTCAACTGAACTTGGTTTTATAATACAATAATACAACTACAGCAGTCTGTGTAATTATTCAAATGTGCAAAATTCTCTCAACTTTTGAATGTTGGCTTTATTTAACATGTTACTTATATTCTATTCATTGTATATGTTTTTATTGTTCTTCTATATATCCATTGTACATTGTAGCATTACACATATTTTATATTTCTTACTTTACATACTAGTTTTATACATTGAGTTGTAGCATAAGAAAAAAATATATATTTCTCCACTTTACATGTTTAGAATTTTACATATTTACATACTAGTGCTGATCCTTATTATTACTGTATTTATATGCTATATTTTAAATCTTTACACACTTTTCATAGTCAGCACATTATACATATAAGTTTTAAATATTCATATACTAGTGATATTTGTTTTTATTACTTCTGTTTTATATTTTATATGTATACATACTGTGCTGGTACTTATTTCTGCTTTACATCAGAGCAACTTTAACAAACCACAATTGCCCCCATCCCAGGAGATCAATAGAGCATTTCCGACTCTGAGTTTTGCACCACACATTTTAACCTCTAACTAATTATTCTTCAGTCAGTTTTTCTGAAAAACAGCTCTTGTAAAACACAGTGATAACAGGTGCAATCATGCATGTCAGCAGGGATTCATGATATGTTATCTGTGTTTTTTTTAAAAGCCCCTCTAGGAGGAGAGTTACAAAAATCCTGAGGGGTGCCATGGGGAGAAGTTGCCACGTACATTTTTATACATGTGCTTTAACCTCATTTTTTACTCAGAAGATCATGCTTTACTCACTTTGCAAAATTAGCAGATATTAGCACATACTCTCTAACTCTCTTAAAAACTGAAGAGTAAGGATCATTTTCACTGTGCTGCTGTGTGCTAGAACATTGAAATAATCTAAAATGAGACATTATTAACACCTTACAAACACCTTTGCACAGCACAGCGTGCTAGATCCCGCCTTATGACGTCAAAGCAGTGCCAGAAACAAAAAAAATCTGGTTCACACTTTTGTTGCTAGAAAGGGGGAGAGAAAAACAGATGTAAAAGGAGAAAAGTTCTGCCAACAGTCAAGGCAGACATTAAGTGAGCAAACTTTTAAGGTCAGGTGTATCTTAGTCTGCTGTTACCACCAGGTGTTAAATCGACAAGTCAGTTGACTGCCACCAGTCCGCAGGGTGCACACTCAAAACATGCCATGGATCCCGTCAAGGTCCGTGTCTCTGAGAGAATCCCGGAGGAGCACGTGCATGAAGCATGTCAGCTTCCAACATGGATGTCATTCGGTGCTCACAGTTCATGAGGCAGAGCAATTTGCACAAGCTCTAAACAAGACAACTGACGCAGAAATACTGCTTGGACACAGCACAGTGTGATGCGCCGGGGACGACTGAGAGCCATTCATCCGGGAGGATGACATACAACATGCACATGGTCCATTAGCACACACAGATATCCCTTTTCTGCCTTTTCTCTTCTGCGAAAGAGAATCGACTTAACAAGGCTGTTTCTGACTGGCATGCTTGCCGCATCACAAGTCACTACCTATAAAGCCGATTCGGCACTGAAGCACAACTCTGACATATCACAATAAAATGACACAAGGGGAACATCTTCTACATTCATTCATTACAAGCTCTGCACTCGTTCAGGCTTTACCCAGAGGATCCTTGTGGCGAAAAGAAAGTCTGTGTGGAATTACACGAGTTGTTGGAGCTGTAGGTCACGGGTACAGACTGAACAGCTGTGCTCCTCACACAGGCTACAGAGACGAGCGGGGCGCACAGCAGTAGCAGGATCAGTACACTGCTACAGCTGACCACATCAAAGGCCTCCGCTGTGTGAAGTGAGGGAGAGAGGAAGGGACGGTTTCAATTCCACAGCCGTCTGTGTGCAGATAGAGGAGTAAATATTGGTGAAGTACTATGAAACTGTAGGTGGGTAAAGTTTACTTTGATGTACCACTGCAGGATGTAAGTGCTGTAATTTGTTCTGTGATTTGTTTCCCCTCCCAAACATACCATTTTATATATTTAAATTCAGATATATAAAAAGCAAATAAATAAAGGCTGTAATGCAGGGCGGGGCGATTAATCTGACTTTTTTTTTTCAATTACAACTCTGACTTCTCTCAATTTTCAAATCAAGATAATCGAAACTATTTTGTGCCGCATGAAGAGTCTACAAATGTTGCTCGCATTTGGTCTTATTTTGTCAATCAGGTACATCTTACCAGCAGATTGGCCGATTGGCCCCTCCTACCAAAGCCTAAAAAGAAATTTCCGTGCGATTTGAAAACAATGTTGCCAACTTAGCGACTTTGTCGCTATATTTAGCCACCAGGGTAATCAAGAAATGTCTTCAAGTATATTATACTGTATTGCATTCTCACGCATCCTGCGCAGGACAGTACAAGACTACTCTGCTGAATTGTGTGTTATCGGGGTGCCCAGTAGCTCACAGAGCAGGTGCCCCATGTACGCAGGCTGCTGTCCTCACTGCAGCAGCCACAGTTCAACTCCAGCGTGCGGCCCTTTGCTGCATGTCATCCCCTCTCTCTCTCCCCCTTTCAAACTTGAGCTGTCCTATCACTAATAAAGCCAAATAATAATCTTTTAAAAGATTGAATTGTGTGTTGTCAATGCTCCCAGTTCGGACAGGCACACAAGAAAACTGATAACTTGGTTCCGAAAGTCACACAATAACACAAACTGCCCACCAGCCGAAGACAAGAGACTCCTTGTGAAGTACCATCACTTTTTCTGTCAATGGCATCTGGTGGCTTCAAAGACAGCATAGCAGTCATAATGGTGTTAGTTTCCTATTGTAAAGGACTGTATGACAGCAAGGTAAAGCAGTGAAAATAGTCTAAACTTACGTATACTAGGTGTTTATGTGGTCCTATTTTTATGGCTGAAATATATTTTGCTTCTGCCCCCATCCACAATAACCTGAAACACTACTTTTACCTCACAGCTCTCATGCCATTCAAATGCTTTGTTGAGGATATTTCTGTTTAATGTAATTAACCAAAGTTGTAAAATGGTTCCATTTCTGTCAGGAGTATAATTAAGAAAACATTGCCCTACTTTAATGTATAACAAATGAATGCTGTTCTGACATACTGCTGGTTTTAAGTATTTTTCAGCTTATCTGTCCATCCACATGTCCCTCCATCTCAGTGGGGATGCTGAAAGGTGATTGTCAAAATCCCCAGAGTGCCTCTTAGGTGCCATGACAAACAGCATTTGGAAGGGATGAGCAAAATCACATTCAAATGTCAGTCATCAGATGAAAAAAGCACAGTCAAAGTCAACTACTTTGACCTCCGTATTTATCCTCAGACTTCAGAAAAAGACAAGTAACTTGTAGCAGCAGGTCTCAACCTTTTTTCACGTTAAAGACCTTTAAATTGATACACATTAGGTCACAGACACCCATTTAATAAGATTTCACTTTAGGGATCTCCAGCTGAAAACGTTTTGGTTGTTAGATAAGATTAGCACCAGAGTTCTCTTGGAGGAAGTAAAAACTATAATCAGAATAGCTTTTACTTACATTTTACAATTTCAGGCATTCACGAATACTTACAATCAGAATTTTCCCTTCCATTTGACAAAATTATGTTTTTTCCTCGTGTGTTACTTCAGCAATTTGTGTTTTTACTGTAAAAATGAAACATGATTTCTCGGATTAAGGCGTCTTTAAAAGGCAGGATTGGCTTTAGGACAAGTAGTCTACTTTTAACACTGAGCTGGGTCACGCACATTAAAAGATGTTCCCCCACTGACTCATGCAGTTAAACTCTATTCTGGTTTAAAGCAGCTGTGACTTCTACATCTTCTGCCTGAATTCATCAACCCAGGAGAATCTAGACCTGAACATTTTTTTACATCAGCATAAAAAAGTGTGTCCGTATTTGAAGTTAAAGCATGAAACACATTACTGAGTGTCATAAAATCTGGTCAGTTAACTTCCAAACTGTGCAGCACGGAAGCCATAGGAAGATCACAGAAGCCATAAATCTGAAATAACTTGAGCAAGCAAAAAGTTGAGATTACGAACCAACTAAGACTCCCTGAAACACTTTTGTAGTGAAACTAAGAAGAGTTAAACCTTTTATAACAGCAGCATGTGGAGACAGGCAGAAATCTGAAGACAGCACTCAACAGTTTTCACATTTTATTAATGTATTTTTAAATATATCTATTGAAGGATTATTAAAAATATATTTAAAGCCATTCCCATCATTTCAAAACGCTTAACTTCCTTATCTTCCATACTATCGAATTACTGCATAACCTTTCACCTTATTGAGTTCTACTTTCATTTCAAACTCTTCTAAGTAACACATTAAAGTTATATTATATTTATGGTTTTCTAGCCTTTCCCATGAAACAATAACGGCTTTGCAATTCCTGACAAGAACACTGGGTATTACTGCAGCTCTGGAGGCAGATCATCATGTGCTTTTATGTTTTTCAACACCAAATAAATCTCACATTATGTTCGAGACAAGTGTGAATTCATGAGCAGATTAGTGTTGCTTGACTGGTGTGGAAGTATACTTTAGCTACAGCTAAGCCTGTAATCATCAGGCCTATTTAAAGCAACAGAGTGTACACTGTAGAGGGTGAATACCAACCACGGGGCAGATGAGATTCCAGCAGATGTTCGGTGTCATTCAATAATCATGTAATTGTACATGGAACCTTCGTCCTGAACATGTCATTAATTTACATAAAGTCTATTATTCATACATTTCACAGTGTGTAACCACGTCTCTCTCTTTCTTAGATCCCTCAGGTGAGCTACGCCTCCACAGCTCCGGAGCTGAGTGACAACACCCGCTACGACTTTTTCTCCCGGGTGGTGCCCCCAGACACCTACCAGGCCCAGGCTATGGTGGACATTGTCAAAGCCATGCGTTGGAACTACGTCTCCACTGTAGCCTCAGAGGGAAACTACGGGGAAAGTGGCGTTGATGCGTTTATTCAAAAGTCTCGAGAGGACGGTGAGTCTTTATTAAAATATTCCTACAAGCATCCAAGAGTTTGTTCAGACTGATGTGAAAGTGTTTCTTGCTATGTGTATCTCATTTTTTAAATCCCTCAGGGTGTTTCCCCGTGATTGGACAAAAATCAGATTCTCGTATCTGTGCTCTTTAAACAACCAGTACGTAAACTTTCTATCGTGGGCGCCCAGTAGCTCACCTCGTAGAGCGGGCACTCCATGTAAATAAGGCTGTGTCCTTGCCGCAGCAAACTTAACCTCTCTCTCCCTTTCAATCTAAACTGTCCAATAAAGCAGAAAAGGCCTAAAAAAATAAATAAATACAAAGCTTTCTATCAAAATAAATCACAATGAATCAGTAATAATAATAATAATACATTTTGTTTATAGGTGCCTTTCAAATCACTCTAGCACACCCTACAAGACACAGTTCAAAACAAACCGCAACACATCCATAGATCACAAAGGGAAACAATCATTAATATACAACTAGGTATTGATTCATTATAATAAAATCATCAGCAGTGCAAAACAAGATGTATACAATGAGATTCTTCAGTATTGTCGTAGTAAGGAAGGAAAAATATCGAACAGCTGGAATAGTCTGGTAAATATATAAAAATTACATTACTCTAATGTAATGCAGCTTTTAAAATCCAGAAAAGACAACATTTATGATATTATGATATCAAAATCTAAAATGCTATCTAGTATCATATCACAATATCGATATCAAAATATTGCCCCCCACAAAATTTAAATAACTTGAATTGCAGTATAAGGCATTTCCTCAAGCACTTGAATGTATTCTTTGCCTCAGCTGTTTAAGAATGTTCCACAGATGTAAATGTTTAGTGCAACTTCATTTTTTTTCATATACATATACAAAAAGTAGACCCCATTGGGCATGTTTTATGCTGAAGTCTTAATTCTCTCCCTAAAGTCTGACTTAGCACTAAGCTCTTGACTCTTGTCTCCAGGGAGCACTTGTATCTGCTACAAAAGTGTGCACAGTAGATGCAGTGCTAATTAAATTTGATTTTCAAATATTGAGGAGCGGTGACAGTGTGAAAGTGAGGCTGCAGAGCCAGCCCGCAGCAATACAAGAAGATGGCATTGTACAGTGTTGGGAATACAGTCAGTTTGGCGCAGGGAGCTGCCGGCACACACTCAATCTGACCTCTGACCCTTTCTGAAGCAGAATGTAATCACTACCGACATGTCCAGTACTCTCTGTGCCACTGCGTCCCTTTCTTTCCTGCCAGCTCGAAGCTGCTGCCCATCATCAGTCGTCCTGGAGAAGCACCAGCAGCAGATTACTCCTGCAGAGCCCTCCAGTCTGTCCAGCTCAGCTGCCTATTTGCCTAACAGTCTATGCAAAAGGGACTCAAAACCCAACACGACAGATCCAGTATGATTTGGGCCTTTTCTCCTTTTTTTTTTTTGAAACATTCTCTCATTTTTCCACTACTTTTAAAAATGCTGGGATTTTATGCTAATTATGACCTAACCCTTGCATATGAATTTAAATATTGTGGTATGAGCCTTCCCAGATTCCTAAATTCTCATAAAAAAGGACAGACACAAGGAGGAGAAAGCCTGTGAGTACTCAAATGTCCTCTACAGTCATGAAGAGTTTTAAATAGGTGGGTGTAAAGTGATTATGAAATGAATCCCCTTCAAACTTGAGTGCAACTTTTTTAAGGGCAAAAATCCAAAGTCTGTTTGACAAAATGTTGGTTTAGTTAAGAGCAACTTTAAAACTTTAAAATCAGTTTATGTCCTTGCTTTATGGGAGCAAAATACAGTGTTATTCAGAGTCTTTGTGAAAGGTGGAAATTTAAGTTAGAAAGAAACTGAGTCATAGTTGGTGGCATCAGATGAAGAACACAAGCTAGTGTAAACAATCCACATTAAAATAAGACTTCTCTGTGACAGGAAACTTTGTTATGCCTTAAAGGTCATAAGTATAAAATGAATTTAGTGAGTGATAAACAAATCTGTGTTGTTTTGACATCTATGCACAGATGTCTCTAGATCTGCTGTTTCTCTTTTGCTCAAAATGTCTCTGTCTGAGCACAGGTGAAGAATCCCTAAAGCTGCCTCCAATTCACTCAGCGCAGCCTTTCATTAAATCAAACCCAAACTGAGTCATGAGCACTTAAAGCCCTGCAAACTTCTCCTTATTCCACCTGTTCGTTCTGCAGGTACAGAGATCTGACACTTTCTTACAGGGTTTTATTGCATTTAGGGATGTCATTTCTCTGCGTGCCTCCTGAGGTCGCATCTTAATTAGAAAGGTTTAGTAAGCATCCCAGGGGGAGGTGCAATATGCTTGTCGTATCATGTCGGTTAGAGGAGTTACATGTATTTTTAGCATCATCGTCATATGTTGTATTGGGAATAAATCAGCATTTTGGGGGCCTTGTTATTGCACAAATTAAAAAACTAGTATAGGTTCGTTAAGACTAATTTAGAAAGTATACTCAAAAGCATATAGTATTTTTCTACAAATACAGCTAATGTATACAGTGATTGTTTGTTAACTGTGGCATTACTGATTCAAGTTGAAATAGTTTTCTTTTTATCTGACAACTTGTTGTCAGGTTTACCTATTGCTATGTTGGCTGGATATGCAGCATTTTTTGTTGCATTTGTTTCGGGGGTTTGTGTGTTTTTGATATTGTTTCTTTTCTGTATTTGCAGCACATTTGCAGTGAATGTCTTGTCTCTTTTGACTTTGTGCAGCACATTTTTTTCATTTGCAGCACTTTCCATCTTTGTATTTGTTTTGGATTTTTGCAGTTTTCTGTATTTGAAAATGTTTGGGCCATCACAGCGCGTCTGCCCTTGTTGGCCAACAAAGTTTAATGTGGTTAGCCCTATGTTTTAGGAATTATGTTTTGATGCAACTAACTCTAACCCTAATCCCCCTTTATTAACATTTAACTGAAATCACGATCTTTCCCTTTCTTTCACCCGGGTCCTTAAACCTAAGACAGGATTCAAGTGGTGTCAAGGTCCTGAACTTTGTAGCCCACCATCCTCCCCAACCATCTCTTTCCAAAGCCTAAGTAGAACATTAATGTAGTGTGTCGTTATTTGAGAAAAAAAACGTCTCTGAACATAATCCAGGCAACAATTACGTTGCCCCAACAACATTAATACAAAAGCAGTTTTGCAACATACAAACGTAATTTCTAGAAGACAGGGTTGCTGTAGTAGTAGGGCAGTATAATATACTGTAGTAAATACAGTATATTGCATAGAGAGTCCACATAATACCAAAAAAGCAAACAAAGAGGGGAAACATGAGAGTGATAAACCACTGATAAGGTGATGGTCTTAAGTCATCCAGCAACGTATGACCCATGACTCCATACATCCACATGCATTTTACATCTTTCTCTGATGCTGTATGACACAAACTCCTGATCAAATGTCTTGAATTGAAATTCAATCAATTTTTACAGTATATTTAAAAAAATATATTTTGTTCTGGTGTAGACTAAAGAAATAATTATGCAGTGATGGTAATAGACAGTAATCTGATATTAGTCGCTTGTTGAAATATGGCTCGGGGGCATGTTTGACTGAAGCCTCAGCCTTTGTACATTGCATGAGTCTCATCGGTGCCTGGTTTGATGAACATTTCCGAAATGCCACAAAGAATAAAGCAATGTCAAGACAAAAGATAAACTACAAGAGGAGGACACTTCTGGTTTGAATGTTTCAGCACAGAAGGTCAAACATCTGTCTTTATAGACATTTGATGGGCACAACAGAGAAAAGACTTCTGAACACAGTCTGAAATTTCATTGCCACTAAATTGAACCACCTGATGGTAAAAGACAAAATGTCAGGCGAACAACTGTCAACCACGCAGGCAAAATCACTGTTTAGAGACAAACACTGAACTCTTTTCACTGCCTTACAATTGTAAACAAGAATCGAGACAAATATCTGTCAGGTCTTCAAGCCTCCTCCTCTTTTAAATGTGACGAGTGAAGTGATTGCTGCGAAACATTCACATATGTCTGTTTGCTATACTGATGCATTGTTTGAGTCCCATGCCCTTTCCTTCAATTCAGGCTTTGATTGATTATACGACAGGGACACTGAGGACAGGCAGGCCGCTCTGTCAAAACCAGAGCCACAGGTATTTGGCTGCTAAATGGGTTCTGCAGTTGTCTGCTCACATAATAAAACAGCCAGATCAGAAGTGGCCAAATGTTCTATCTCATTAACCAGCCAAAGGCCATACTGAGCAGCAGTCGCACCCACCTAATGTCACAGCGGCCCTGTTTTCCCTGTGTGGCTCTGTGTGGAGGAAAACTGATTTTAGTTTTGACTGGCAGATTCAGGTATGGTGAAGCAGCATAATAATTATGTAATATAACATATTCTTTGTCTTAATTGAACAAAACTGTTTATTTTGTGCTCATTTTCAGCTATTTGTGAAGAAGAAAAAACAGTCGTGGAAATGATTATCAAAATCTTGAAAAGAGAATATAAGTAGAAGCAGCCAGTTAATGGAGCGGCTCACAATGTTTATTTACAATAATTTGCAGGTAGAAAACCATTGTGACATCTACATTAAAACAACATTGCGCCATTGCTGCCTCCCAGCCAACATTGCTATGTGGGGCTCATGGTTAGTAAATGGGCTGAAAAGTCGCCCCTGTCATCCACAGGCTCCATGTAGGAATGGGTGTGGGAATGGGCCCTTCATGGGAATCTTATCTTATCTTATCATGGGTAAAACCCACCCATGTGGACAATTGGCATGGAGCCATTATGGAAACCTAAGACAATCCCACGAAGGTCCCATTTTTCAGCCCACATATTACCCACATAGGCTTCACAAACAAATGCTGGGTTTGAATGATTAGTTTTTAGCCATCTTAAAAAAAAATCTAAAAAACCCAGTTTATATCAGTTTACTTAGCAGAACACAAGCAGGAGTTACTTGTCAGCTTCGTCATTGGTCAATGTGTACGGTAAAGCTGAGCAAATACTGAAATATAGAACACACATACTCTGATATAATTTTTTTTAGTTGGCTAAACTACGTTTTGCTGCAGCCCCATCCAGAGTGTTATATTACCTAGCTTTTGTGCCCGAATTATTAAAGATATTAGCAAAGCAACACATTACATAAAGCACGGCTGAAACCTCGATTGGTCAGACCACCGTGTTCAACTATGTATATCTAAACGTTACAGTTACAGCTGAAAATGACGACAGAAATAAACAAGTTTGTAGATTTTACATATCCTCGCAATAGGAATCAATGGCCAGTAATGTATGCGGAAGTGATTGATGATGTTAGCCTGATGTAAAAGGGATTAAGTCTGTAGACATTTTCAAGGTGTCTTTTGGTTACTAGAAAAAAAACATTGTTGTTCCACTCATACTTAAGGTCCAGCCACTACACAGTCACAGTTACGCATATTTAAGGGTCACTCGCTTGTGTGACAGGCTGTCTGTGAGGCGTCGCCACATTCTGTGAGTCACATCCACTCCTCCCTCCTCCACAGCTCTAACCTCTTGTCCAAATTTGGTCACTTTTGGCTCCAGAAAATTAAGATAATGACAGCTGACATGTAAAACTGGAAGCCTCAAAAAGGCAATCCACAAACCAATGTCCATTGCTTATATAGTCTATGCTTGAAAAGTATATATATATACTGTATATTTCCATGCACAAAAAATAAGAACTTCAGTTCTACTTTAAGGACTTTTTCTTTGGGATTAGTGCTTTATTTGTTTTCAAGACAGCTTAGCTGTGAAACAGATTGCTGTGTTGACCCACAGACCATATGCTTGTGAGGTCCTATCATCAACACACTGCAGCTGGTGTTTCTGTGCTATGATTCAGTTATATTGAGCACACTGTTAGTCTCAAGCTCATAAATGGATATTATGGCTTTTGTAAAATTTGGCCTTTTCTACACAGCGCCCTGCAGTTTAATGTTTCTATTTAAAGCTAGCTGGAGGACAAATGTAAAAATTTCTCCCATAATGGGATGAAAAAGATCAAAATATCAAATGTAGTCCAGTCATTCAAATATCCATTTAGTTTTACTGTGTGTCCATTTGGTTCCTGGCAAAAGGGAGCAGAATGAAACAATAAGTGTTTGACATTCTACTTTTTAATTTTATATTTTTGGTCCAATAAACATTTTCAAAAAGTGCATTAGTGTGTGGGGGGTGTTGAGGCGTTGTTTTAGATGTTAGATGACACGAGGTCCTGCTGGTGAAAGAATCTGATATCATTTGATCCCAGCTCAGCAGGCTTTCAAGTGGAAACAGAATTAAAGTAGAAACTCACACAGTATTTGTTCAGACTGGCTGGACTTGAGTATCGGTACCGTGGAGCGGAAACAGTTTGACACTGGGGCAGTCGATATCTCCGAGGAGGTTGCAAATAACCTTTAGTGCTTCTGTGAGAGCAAGCATGAACTCGAGCTGTGAGAATAATAATTAAGACAATCGAGAGACCGCCATGCTTCTGCTTAGATGGCCTGGTCTGTTGTATATTAAGTCCTGAACAGTTTTAAAATGAGAAAAAAATCATTATTGGCAGTTTTGTTCCCTCTAAACGCAGCACGCCCGTAGCATCCACTGTGTCAGTAAAAATGTGCAACCAAGAATGCTGAACCTCAAAATGAAGACAATGTGTTCTTGACAGAGTTCCTATAATCCAGATGGTTTTTCTGACAGAATGTCTTTTTTTTCAAACATGGTAAGGAGATAAATGCTGAATCACTGAGTCACTCTCAGTCTCTTCACACCCGTCAACAGCCAGACTTCCATAACCATGTATGAGGCTCTTAAATCCAATTGTAACAGATTTTTTTTACAAAATCTGTTTTTCGGCAGTGACAAATCAGAGGATAACAATGCACTGATGTATTAGCGTCAACATACAGTATGGGAAGCTAAATCACATCCTACATTTTGTTTCCCACTGGACTTATTTCTGAATGCTGCCTACGAATTTTTGAATTTTGCTGACTCAAACATTTGTCTGTGATGAGAAATAATCTTATTTCTATGACTAAAAAAGCACCTGTGGACATTTGTTTGGTATTATGGGAGATGTACCCTTTGAGTCTGCCCCACTCCGCTGAGTTTGAGTTGACTGATTGGTCTGACATTGTGACATGAAACAGAGGTTCCTCAGTTAAAAGAAAAAAACAATGAGCACCATCAGGGGACTCAATTAACCAATCAGCGGCATGAACAGGACCAGCACCCTTGTCAAACCGATGTCAAGCATTGTCAAGCAATGTGCCAGAAGCAATAAAAGGTAACAACAACAATGGCGAGTGCTAAAGACAAGATAGATGCTGCTATTGAGGCTGTTATAGATAGACATCTTCTTCTAAATATCAGTCGACATTGTGGTTTGTTTTAGACTGAAGTGCTGAAAATTCTGTCTAATTTCAAAAAAGTTTTTATTTATTTACCTCTTATTTGGTGTCTTCAGGATGTTCTGGGCATAGTAGGCAAGTGAGGTCAGGGTGTTGTAAAGTGGTAGCAACAAGGTGCCAGACCATAAGCAGCACACATCTAAGATGAAGCTACAAAACTGCAGACACAGAGACAAAAAAAGAGGAAAAAAACACATAGTGAGGCATAACGTGAAGGCTCACTGACTTTTACTTTCACTTTTGCTGGCGATACTGTTTGTAAACAGTAGCTGACAATTCCTGCATAGAGATGATTCACGCTGTTTCCAAAAGGAGGCCATGCAGCAAATGGCATAGTCATACCAAAACACAGTACAAACTACAAATGATATAGTCAGAGGAAGAAAGCTTTTGCTTATTCACTAGTTTGTTTTCACTGGAGGAGGAAACAGCAGTTCCAGTAAAAGATTTCTCAGCAGTGAGGGGAGAGAGGCATCAATGTTTAATGTTAGACCACGCAAGCGTCACACATAGAGCTGGTTTGTATTGGTCTCCAAAGTGTGTCAGCTGCTGATTTTTTGGCAATGCTGAACAGTGTCATCGTCAGGACAGTTATTCAAATTGAAACTACGTCAGATATCATTTCATCTGCAGCTGCTGGACTGCCGCTGAGATGTTTTACCTCTGAGACGCAGAGCTGTTTTCAAAAAGCTGCATTTCCATTTGGGTCATTCCCATTGTATAACATCTATCAAACCGCCCCTCGGGATTAAGGAGTGTCATTATGGAAGATGATTACAAGCAAAGAGGGATAAAACACTTTCTCAGTACGATGTCTTGCTGTTGTCACCATTGGAATGCAAGACCGTCCTTGATGCACAAGTCTGTGCTCCCTCAGAAGATTTCTTTTCTGTTTGTGCTTCTCTCTGAAAAGCTGCTGTGCCTCCAGTGTCCTTATTAGAGAGTGTACGGTCCTCTGCGGTAATGGAGGCTGACGCTCCGTGTCATTTTTTTTCCTCACCTTGTAAAAAGTAGTGTGATTTTTTTCTTTCCCTCCAGTGGATATTGCACACCTTCCTATTATATCCGTGTATGTAATCAAATTTAGTGGATTTTACGGACTCAGGTGGCGACACACTTTGAAATTAAAGTATTAGAAAAAGGCATCACAGGTTCATCCTACAAAATGAAACCACAACATTTTTTCCTTCTTTTTTTCTTCAAATCTCTACACCTGCAGTTACATAATGCCGGATGGATAATTTCAAATCATAATAAATCAGATTTTTTTTTCTTCTTAAATGACAGCTGAAGCAAAGGAGGAGGAGGAGGGCAAAGATAGCACACAGAAGCAAAGGGGATGACAAGGAGAGATTATGCAAATGTTTGAAATGAGGGTTGCGTACTGCACCCTTTGTCATGAGGGAAATGTCAAGAGGAATGACTTGAATACTCATTAACCTGAAACGCCTGGTGGAAAGAAAAATATTGTGTGAAGAGGAGGTTTCAATAATATTTTTAAATGTTCTATATGGGCAACACAAACAGTAAATTACTTATTATGGAAATGCACATTATAAGCTTATGATACCATAGCTATTAAGATATTACAATGATCAAGACAAAGCACAATAGTCTGCGCAATAAATTGAAGTGAATGTTTAAAGCCTTATTCTGCGACGATGAAAGGAATTACCAGAACAATTCAATAAATAAGGTGTTATGCAAATGTGCAGCTTCAACAGAATTTTCTGTCTAATGTTCTTTCTCATTCTAATTATACTTTGTGTGCAAGAAAGAAAGAAAGGACGGGAAGAAGAGAGGGAGGGAGGCAGGAGTTCATGTCCCCTCGGCTCAGCATGTCAAACACAGGAAATCCCTGTCAGGGCTCAGACAGCTGCTCCTCCTGCTTCAGGCCTCATTGACTCCTGATGAATGCTGTGTTGGGCTTCTGAGGGTTAAGAGAGACGTTAGGTGAATTTACTTTGACTGTGCAACCACCTGTACCTTTGGTATTTATTTCATCCATTACCCCTGCAGTGTTCACCCGCTGGTATTATTCATACTACTGAACAGCCATCCACTGACAAGAGACACCAGAGCGGTGAGCGATGTGGGAATACTGCTGTGTAGGCCAAAGTGCAGTGCACATACTATTGATAAGACAAAAGAAGATAGGAAAGTAATGATCGAGACATGTGTGTCAAAGCAAAAAAATCTGAGCTGGCATATTTTGGAGACACTAAAGCCCCTTTTCCACTGCACAAAAAACAGCTAACTCAAGTCAACATTTGGCTTTTTAAATGAATAGGGAAGGTAACAATCTGCATTCACAACTGAATTAAATGTCTCTGAGTCATGGGTATTTATGCCCTACGACTCTGACCAGCATTGATGGAAACACAACACCCAGGTGAACACGTTAATTTTAGCCCCTTTACCGGTGAGACTCAATTACTCGCCGTCAGAAATTACTATCTGTCTCCCCCACGCAGCGATCAAAAATTGATCCAAATTAGTCTGCACCGAGTTTGAAAGGGAGACTGAAAAAGAAGTAACCACCATTAAGCGTTCGCAGGCCTTCGTCCATGCTGCGTTCTACTGTTTACCTGCTCTCTGGCTTTTCCATGATGTCAAACATGACACACTAAAGAGGTAGTAACACAATACTTATTTAACTCTGTATGGTTTCAAAGGTGTGACCCGTAAGATTCTCCTTAAAAATTAATACCAGCTATGACCAACTAAATTACGTGGCAGAGTATTTATCTGCAGAGACCCTACCCTCTGCCTGTATTTTCTTCTTCTTATATTATTATTAATAATAACATAATAATGACAATAATAATAGATAGATAGACAGACAGACAGATAGACAGACAGATAAGACTTCTATTGCCCCTTTCTAAGTAGTCAGAGATGCTTTACATGAAATGCAAAAACAAAATAAATACAAAGAACAGAATTTCAATACCAAATATAGAGGATATGACAGTTCAGATTAGGCAGTGGGAGCTGCTCCTACAAGACCCTTTTTGATGAACAGCGCTGTAAACTGAAGTGTAGCAAAATGAACCTATAGACCGACATGAGTAGCATTAAAAATTTACTCAGCGGGTAACTGACTGATGGTTGACTGAGGACATCCTTAATAGGGATGGAGAGTGACGCAGAATTGACCTGTTTTCTGTTGGACAGGTGGGTGCTGGCAGTTACCTTAGTTAACTTGCTAAAGTATAAGCATATCCATTACAACATATGTAGCTTCCTATATTGGTACAGTATTGTAAAAGCCAAGTTTGAATGTTGTGTTTACAAACAGTAACCGACAATTCCTGCACGGTATACTTTTGGCAAATGTAGAAAAATTATTTTCTTAACCCAAACAGAAACATTTTGATTGAATTTTCCTCATTTTATATCTCCACTTCAGTTACATTGCTATGCTGCTCTGCCCATTTAGTACTTTTCCATTTTCCACTGTTCATTACCTTGTTTGATTAGCAGTTTGCAGCATTTTGCAAATGGTTTCATGTCTTTTAAACTGTCACAGCGACACTTCCAAGGATTGCTTTATGTTCCTTGCAACCACCTGGAACTTGGTTCCTCAGACAGTTTGAAAACCAATGAAGGGTTTTAGCTGCAGGTGTGCAGAGAGAGAACGATTGTCGAGACTCCCGTCACAGATCTTCTATTTGCATAATGTGCTTTATCTCAATCATGTCTCACAGACTTGCAAACACTGCATAACAGAATATCCAAAAACTTTCCAGCGACGACACAAAACGCAAATCTGTGGTTTTGGTTTATCTGGCTTAAATTTCCTCAGTTATTCTCTCTAATCCTTTGTTTGCATTAAATATTGGGTTGACAGTTTAGCTAACCTTCTCCTAATCACATGTCAGACAGTTAATCTAATCCACAATATGTGAAAATAAGATATTTTCTGTTTTTACTTGACTGAAGGAAGTCCAGTTTAATCTTTTCCACTTTGATGCCTGTAGCTTTTAGACCACTGCTTTGGCCCCAAAACAATTTAACAAAGGGAGAAATCGTCTGAGAATTGTTCGTTACTGTATGTTGGAGAAGTTGTAAACCCAGCAAGGCTGTTCTGAACTCTGCGGGAGACTGTCCTGGGGCCTGCCAGAGGCAATATTAAAGGTGAAGACACTTTATCACAAATGGATGAACCTTCAAGTAGTTGGATTCTGCTGTAGCTTTGGGGGCACCTATGGCCCTTGGTGCAGTCTGATTGTAAAGCACATTTGGGAAAGGGGCAAGAATGGGCAGCATTTCTGTTACATACACCTGACTCAAATACATGAAATGCATTGAGAAGAGTGGTGCTTTCTCTTATTTGTAATGTAATGTTTACCAGAAAGAAACTGGCATCTTCTTCCAATAATGTGATTTTGTATTGGTGTTCGAGCTCTCTAGCAGAAGCCCTAGAAATCTATTTGCACACTATTTCATAGGATGAGTTAAGTATAACAAATTGGCTTTAGTTTTCGATTCAAAGGCATACCCATCTCTACAGTATATCTGTGTTTTTGAGTAATATAATCACGAAAAGTGTGTCAGCCTTATTGAAAATGTAAAACTCTCTCCTTTCACAGTTTTAAAATCTCTATGAATACAGTAGCTATTCCAAATAAGTACTGGATACAAGGCCAACATTGAGTAGTACAGGAGTTTATTATTAATAAACTCCTGAACTACTCACTGTTGGCTTTTCATTCCTGATAGTTAATTGTCTTGTCTAAAATGTCTACGAGAATATGGAAATATACCAGCAACTGCTCAACTTGAAGGACTTGAATTTTTAACTTGTGGGGGGGCAGCCGTAATTTTCAAATTATCAAATTGCTTGTTTAATGCAACCAACAGAAACTAAAGATATTCAATTTAACACTGAAGGTATACTTCGCAGAATTGTCGGTTCCTCTTTGTAAACAGCATCACAAGTGAAAGTGAAAGCCAACCCCAGTTTAGCGTTTGGCTTCACTATATTTGCATTTCTCACACTTTTGGAAATAAAATACTGTGCGGGAATTGTCAGCAAAAGTCAAAGTCAAATTTACCGTGTTGCAGGGTCTTTTTTGGTGCTGTGTATGGGATTTTTGTAGCTGCCTCTGGGATGTGTGCTTGACCGAGGGCCAGGTCACACAGAAGGGAATTATTTTCGTATGAATCTATATATTGTTTTCTAGGAGAATCCTGCTTAATAAAAAAATGACAAACAAGAGCATGAAATAATGACGATTGAGAGACTGCAACTAACAAATAGGTCAATATATCAACTAATTGTTGCAGCTCTACTCTTGAGCACTTTTTCTGTAATTTAATTGAGTGGAAGTAATACAGCAGAATATAATCTGCAAATAACAGGACCAAAAAAGGGCAAAGTCGTATACAGCCAGGTGAACATTAGCATCTGAAACAGTATGCATTTTCAAAAAAAACAAACACTAGTGGCCATTTATCCTGCAGCAGCTCTTTGTCTATGACCACACAGAAGTTGCTGCCAGCTGTATCAGCGGGTTACAATGAAGAACGCCGGCAAAGCCAAGAAGCTATTTATCACATCTGAAGCACTGATAAAGAAACTATTGTGATATGCCAGGGGAGGGAAATAAAGAGATTTAAATTCAGGATGTCAACTGTTATTTCACTCATCTGTTGTCAGAAATGTATGCAAGTTACTGACGGTAGCATATAAACTGATAGAGCCTGACAGTCTCACATCAAATGCAGTTGCAGGGAAGTTTTCGGCAGCTCTTTGACAATGTGAGAAAGTGCACCTCAAGGCCCGCTGCAGCACGCTCTTCAGCCGAGCCCACGCCTGATTAGACAGCACCGTTAATGTTTGCTTTGCCTCATGTGAGGAAGCAGTACACACTTTTACTCTTCAGCTGAGGTTTTCATCTTAAGAACTTCACAATGTGGATTCTCCTCAGTAAGAGGAAAGTCCCATGGCTGTCAGGTGAGTCATGTTTCCACAGTGCAGAAAAGCTCATTTCACAGTGCTTAGAGGCCCGTCTTTGAGTTACAAATCATTTGCACTGAGAAGGAAAATGTCATTCATTCATTTTGAAATCTAATTTATAGTTGCCCCAGAACTTGTTGTCGTATACCTCTTTTTTTATTCAGGATCAGGGAGCTGAATAGTCAAGATGCTCTCCAGCATAACTGCTCAATGGCCCACAATGACATGCAGTTGCTATTCTCTCCTGAAGAACATAAAAAGCATTATCAGAATTTCTGTGTGTGAAGTGTGTATCCCCAGGTCAAACTGACACATTTGTACAAAAATCTTTGCTATTAACAGCTCAGAACTTTACAGCGGCTGGAAAATAGGACAGTGTGGGATTTCTCAAGCTCCTGCCGACACAGACGAATCATTTGTGCTTACACTGCTGAGTTGAAATAATAGTTTCTAATGTAATGTCATGGTTGTCAATAAACGGTGCTCAGCCCGGTTGGCAGCAGCAGTGCTTGAGAGTTTGTTTTTGAAGAAACAGTTGCACTGACAGTGACAGTTTTTATGTGTATTTTACTCGTGGCCTGACAAATTTCTAACAGACAACAGTTGCTACTGCTGTTTTATGTGCATTGTTACTTCTTTGAAATATTTGAAATGCAAACCAAATTTATCCTAAAACTAACAGTTTATAACATGAAATACACATAATAATAACAACATGATATAAAACAGGGTTTAAAATAACTGAACTGGGTAAATTCAAGCTGTCACTGGCACTGACAGCGAATCAGAGTCTGCAACATGAGCAATTTGTCGTGTTCAAGACATGTGACCTCGGAAATTCTTTGTGATTTGCTGACATACATGTAGGAATGGTGAAATGCATTATGGGATGCGCTCTTAGTTCACTAGCATGTTACAGAGATGGAGCATTTTTTCTATATCATTTAATTGTCAGCAAAAAGGCCACACACCTACAGCGTTTGTGTGCACATCTATGAACCCGTCACGTGACCCATGTCAGCAGTGATGTTCGGCTGTGGCTCATCTACAGGTTCAGTCTGTCGCCTACTTTCAATGTGACAAACATGGTTCTCTGCAAAAAGTTGACAGTGATAATTATAGTCATACTGTCATCATACCGGAAACATCACACTTATTCCATTTTATGACAGGCTGATTGCATGGCTATAATGAGCACAATACACCTGAATTATCCAAAGAGCACCTGTATGTGGTCATTACCAAGCGCCGCTTCTACGCCATTGTCTTCACAGCAGCATTAAACCTTTCACTTCCATTTTAGTGTCTATATCTGGGGTGTCTGTGGCTCAGGAGCAAACGGCACCTCAGAGGCTGCAAAATGAAGCCATGGCAGAAGTGCCACAAGCTGCAGTTCGTCCAGCGGCCGCTTGAGGCCTACTCCACAACAGTGAATTCCCATAGACCCTCATGCTAAAATGTCTGACTTTACAGCAGAAATAAACATGTTGACAGCCTCGTACAAAAAATGTTTTTGGTTTCGAGAGCTTATTTCAACATCCATGCAATCTGTGTGTCAGATCCGCCACTCACCTCTTCACAGCTCTAACCCTTCATCCAAATATGGTCACTTGTGGATCCAAAAAAAAAACAAAAACATGGCGACAGGCAAAATGTCAAACACAAAAGCTTCAAAATGGCAAACCAACAGATGACGTCACAGCAGCTACATCTATTATTTACACAGTCTATGCTCAGGAGGCAGAGCAATCGTCAACTAATCGATAGATCGTCAGATCAATCCCCAGCTCCTCCAGTCTGCATGTCGAAGTATGTTTGCACAAGATACCGAACTCCAAATTACTTCATGTGCATGTGATTGTTTAAAGATCAATATGTATGAATGTGTGTGTGTTTGTGTGTGTGTGACCTGTAGCGTGAAAGCAATTTGAGTAGACAAAAGACAAGAAAAGAAAACCCATCAACCAAGTCCATGTACCATGTACTCTGTGACAGACATGAAATAAACAATACTACACTTCCTTTTTCTTTTTCACAATAAAAGCCCTCTAGCATTTCTGTGAAGAGAAACCCTTCATTTGTTTACAGAAGGCATTTAATATTATTTATTATTTACAGTTGAGGGCACACTTCTTAACATTTTTCTGCCTAAAATAAGTATAAATGGCATTTATAATGAAATGAAGACCTAAAAAACACAGTACATCAACATTACATATAAGTAAATAAGCACCAGAATTATAAGAAAAGTTTGTTATTTTCATTTTATGGTTGCCGGACCAGTTAAAATATACAAGGGGCCAGAAAGACTCTGATCTACAGTATTTGCCTCAGGAGTCAATGGGGGGAAATTTGACATTGGACACTGAATAAGATAATTACGTTATCCGTTAAAATTGTGGCAAGTGAATCCATTTCAGTAGGGGATTTAGTCAAAATATTGCTGAAATAAACTACCTGTTCATTTATACAAAACACACTATACAATTAAAGCTTATCATATCAGTAAATTGGAAGTTGACAGCTATAACTAGCTAATATCTAGTTTTTAAATTTCAAACCTCCCCCAAAATGACAGCGTGTTCTCAGTAAAAATACACTGCAGTGGAGGAACTGCATATTTCCAGCATGCACCAAATTGCAGGGACCGTCTGGGATGAATAATATGTACAAAATAACATGTTCTGTCACTCCTGCCCTCTTGCCCTCCATGAGCTTCCCCCACACTGTGGGGATAAATAGAGAGTGGGTCTATTTCCCTCCGGGACTTAACAGCGTGCTGATATCGGAGCAGAGTTGCTGACAGACGTAATAGCGGGACTGGTTGCCATTTGGCTTAAGAAAATAGCCATGCCAACAAATACTTTGAGTTGATCCATCAACTTTGAGGCCAGAGTGTTACTACATCTTCCACCCTGCTGTGTTCTCACATACACTTTCGCAGATTGTTAGCGGAGTCATCAATACAAGCTTGAGTGGATAATTCTTTCTTTCAGAGACCAAAGATTAGACCCAAGCAGTTCATAACACTCAATTTAACAAGCCAGTCCAGAGTAGAGCACCTGTTGGGGCACTAAAGTTGCTTCACTGCTCCCTTTCCATACCTTCATTATAATAAAGGCAAGTCGTCAGTCTCCATTTAATTGCCTCAGCTCTCAGAGTAAGAAACTTTTTTCAATAACAACACCAGAAGCCGTGCAATAATACAATTCTAAATGTAGTGGATTTAACTTGTCTTGCTGAGTCCGCAGACAAACAAAAGTTCACATGGGAAGTAATGAGTCCACTATTGCTGTGAGGAGGGGATGGATAACAGTCAGTCAGCTGCAGCAGATTAAAACACACATTTAAAGGTCCAGTCTGTGGATTTAGGGGGATATATAATGGCAGATGTGGAAAAAAAATATTTATACCTGTGCTTTCCATAGTGTTTAATTTAACTGCTTGCAGCGTTATGTCTCAAGTAGAAATGCAACTGTAATTTTATAATCAAACACTGTTTAAGTAAAACATTTTTAAGACAAGAAGGGCTGTGGACAAAACAAGAAATCTGAAGATGTCATTGTGGGCTTTGGGAAACACAGATCGACATTTTTAACCATTTTTTGATATGTTATAGACCAAATAACTTATCAATTAATCAGTAAAAAAAACCCAAAAAGAACAAAGTCAGCTGCAGCTCTATAGGGTCGCCAGGTAATGAAGTCAAATCTGGCTCAACTTCTGCTAGAATGCGTAACTAATTAAACACATGCAAGAACACGTTCCTGGTTGAATACTGTTAACTTTTTGGTTTTTGTTGCCGTATGCCTTTTCTGATAACATAGCCTATGTCTTTTACACCATAATGGAATTTTTACTTGTGTGGCACCCATAAAGAGTAGTTGCTTCACTGTTAGTGGCTAATGGAGATAAAAAAAATCATAAATAATGTTGCTGTAATAACTGACTAGAACAGTGCATCATATACTGTAGACCATGGTATAAAAACACCCTTCAAACTCATGGATCTATTACTCAAACTGGACATCCTGGATCATATTTCATTGTCTCACTGGTACATGAATCAAAACACCACAACTAACACAGGACTGCTTTTGGGTCTAAACGCCCACTCGGTCCTCTTTTCTAGCTTAGCTGTCAGCTGAACACGAAAAACAGCCTGACTATACAACCATTTCTGAATGCATCACCGAAAACATTTTTTATCCTCAGATTTCAAAAGTATTAACTGAAATGTGATAACACTATTCATTTGAAATTGAAAAGCATGGAAGCTTTCCCAGTTTCATCTGGACTGCAGAGCAGTTTGTAAAAGATACCTGAAATCAGTAATTGATAAATTATTGATCAGTTATCAATAACTATATTTAAAATAGTACCTCAAGATTAAGGAGAATTTGAGACACAACAATGTGATGATAAAAATGAAATTTAGGGTAAGATGTAAAACAAGCATTTGTGTCATATGGTTATTGATTAACCTAATGGTGTATATGATTGTAGAAAGGGTTCAGGTATTTTTGTCACAGAAATGGCGGCATACTTATTTTACAGAAAACATATGGGGAGGATGCATCACAGCAATCACAGTCTTTATAATCCAATCTAATTTCACACATCACCATGCAGATGTCTAACTTATTAACATCAGATCATCTCCCCATGAGTACATTCGAAACCCATTATAAACGACGACACAGCAAGCTAGAAAATTGCTTCCTTTCATTTTGTTTCATCCTCTGCTTCTTTGATACCCAAATATTCAGCAGCTCCACTTTCCGTCAATAACATAGCAAAGCCAGAAGGAAGCACAGAGGAAGTGCACAGCTAGTTATTAGGAAAATAAAAGGCTAGAAAATATTATTAGCAAGGCTCTTATGCTTTTTACTCATTACTGGGTTCTTTACATGTTAAAGAAAATTCACTGAGAGGTGAAAATTAAAGGACATGAAGCACTTGCCATAGTGAGGCATTAGTTACTTCATAATTACACTACCTATTATACTTTACAATTCAGTGTAATCAAATTTCAGTGTTAACAAATTTTCTAAACTGTCTAAATGGTCAGAATTAGAGCTAAAGAGAGAAAAGCTGCATATTGTAAATGAATTTGCTTTAAATTGTGTGATACTTAAAAAGCCTCTCACTTTTTTGGCTGACTTTAACTCCCTAACATATTTTGGTAAAACCTAATTCAATCTATAAACACCCTGACCAATCTCTAATTGAAACAGAGAAAAATAAAATATGCAGCATGACTCCGGTAAAGTTGTTTTAGCTAGATATTTTGAAACTATATTTTCATTATTCAATTATTTTGACAAATGCTGCAATTGTGATATGAGTTACAATTTTAGGGGAAATGATCATTTTTGCATTTCATTACTCAAATGATAATTTGATTTTTGGCTGGGGTCTGTACCAAACAAGCATGTTCCCTTACATGTGGAATATGATTTGTAGGACAGGGCGTCTCTTTATCGTCACAATGCATCATTTATGATAGCATGATGTGACACATTTTACCTTCATCAAAACATGGCAGCTCCTGCAATGTGGGTATTTTCCTTGGCTATGTTTGCAGCCCCAGTGTGTGTGTGAGAGAGGGCAACTATCTTGCATGTAAATACGTCTCACTTTAATTGCATTAAAAAAATACTAAAATAGGCAAGGAATATCTCATTGTAACAATACGGTCACCTGCCATATCACACATGAAATTATATGTGAGTATATCACATTAATTCGATACATCACCTCCCTCTATATCTGAGGGGAGAAACTTGACTCTCACAAGCCTCACATTAAACCAAAGTCCAGCCTCATTTTCCCAGCAGTACATCACGGTGAACCCAGGGCTTATCACATGATCCAGCCCAAAGCTGGTCTCAGATATTAACCTGACGACTCAGCAAGTCCCCAACCAGTTATCCGGACTGTGCAGAAAATGCACTGAGACAAGTTCATGTGTTTTAAATTCACTTAAAATGAACATTCACACGTACACTGTACAGTAAACACACTATTTAGACACAGTGGCTATCAAATGCTGTGTAGGAGGTTTTATAGATTTGGAAAATGACACACATGCTCGACATTATAAAGACAAATTACAGTGACATACAGGTGGAATTGGGTTCATTTATCTTCTCCCCTCTTATATGGAAGCCACTCAGGTAAAAAAAAAAGTGTAATCTCTACCAAATTTTGTGTTCTACTTTCCATGTTGAGACATATGGCAGAAGCAGGTCTTTAAAGTCATCTGAGCCTCATAATATTGCAGATAAGGATGAAATTTGGTGGTTTGGGGTATCTTTTTGGCTCAGCAGTCTATAATAATTCTAATGGCATATTATACTGTAATTGATCCCCCGAGGAGGAATTCATTTCTTTTTATCCCCTCAGCCTTGCACAGAGAGGTAAGAGCACAGAGTCAGCGACAGAAAAGCGCCTCAGGGACTGAGGGGGATTTAGTGTCTTGCTCCAGGACACTTTAACAGAGGGGGGTTGCTGGAACAAGGGACTTAACCTGGACCTTTTCTGTATGAGGTCACTCTCCCAATTGATTTCAAACCATTCTTTCACATTCACCTCCTAGTATTATTAGTATTATACTTCCACTCAAACACGGCTTTATTTCTGATAAGTGGGGGAAATGTACCAATGTCAAAACAAAGCACACTTCCTGCCGTTCATCTACAGCAGTGGTTTCCAACTCAGTCCATTCTGAATGGACTGCAAGGGACCTGTGACTGTGTCAAATTTGTAAAAAAAAAATTTAAAAAAAGACTTTTTTTTAAGTGCAGTAAATTTCCAGCATGAAGCTTTAACTTTGAAATGTCATATCCTTAAATGTTTAATTTCTACGTGTTCTAAGCCACATGTTATCAGCGGTGTTCTTGCACTTTACTTGGGTATTTTCTTTTCATGCTAATTTTTATATTTTTACACCACTACATTTCAGAGGGAAATATTGCACTTTTTACATCACTACATTTATTTGACAACTTTAGTTACTTTACAAATGAATATTTTTGCATAAAAAAACATAATAGTTTTAAATAATATGATGTTTTGTTATTAAATTACCCAACAGTTGCACAGCTGCAACAATTAGCTAATGAATTAATCTGTTGATTCACAGAGAACTAATTGCCAACTACATTGACAAACATTTAACACTTAAATAACAATAGTAATAATAAAATAATAATAATAATAATAATATCTTTATAATTTGAGGGGTTTCTGGGTGGGGATTTTTTTTCAAGATTTTTCTGCATTGGGTTCTTTTACTTTTAATCCTTAACGTACATTTTTCTGATTATACTTACTTGCTTTTACTTAAGCAACTCTATGACAGAACCATTTTGGAACCACTGATCTAAGGAAACATTTGCTACCAAAAATGGTTGGGATTTTACTTATACGGTTGTTTTTCTTGCTTAAATTTACCAATTTCTCTCCCTCTCAGGGGCCTGAGTGTGTCCCAGCATGCACAGGATGAAAGGCAGCGAAACATTGGACAGGTTGCCAGTTTATCACAGGCCTCTGATCAACTGATTTGCATAAATCATTCGGTGCACAGTTGACTAAATCAGAGGGGGATATTATCTATCTCCCCATTTAGTGCTATCCACATCATCTTGTTTTGGTTCACAACATTTTTCAGTACTTTGATGTCATCTGAGAGAGTTTGTATAATGTGAACCGCTGTGATCACATCGCTGAGGCTGGTCTGTGCATTAGACTGCTGGTCAGACGCCAGACAGTATATATGGGACTGTCAATGAATTGATGAAACAACACTGCCGTTCAAAGCAGATGGGAATTCAAAGCACTGTACGGCTCAAAGAGGCTTTCTAATTATTAACTGATTGTGTCTGTTGCCTAATAAATCATTGGTTGCAGAAATAAGTTGCAGCTACAGTCAGTATGTTTCTATGCTGTTAGAAAAAGTCAAATTATTGTGTTAGTCCGACTCGAATGGCCTTTTAAAATACATGTTAATGTGTTAGTCAGACTGAAACAGTGTGAAATGGAATTCCTCAAAGTCGGACTAACACACCCAGATAACTTTGTTGCGAATCGAGCTACTCTTTCATGTACACTGTACAATCTGACAAATTCATTTGCTTTAAAAAAAATCTTGGAAACCAAATGCCTTAAAAAATGTAAGTAAATATAATTGTTAGACTTCATCTATGTTTACTTTATATCTAATTAAGTTTACTTAAAGTACACTTATATTTACTCGATTTTGTGAAGTTATTACAACTAAAAAATGAGAAGTTTAAATAAATCAATCTTTCTTAGTTTTAGCAACTTCAGTAAACCAAGTATAATGTGCTATATATCTGTATGCTGCTGGCTGCAAACTAGTCAGTCATATTTGTATATCTTTAAACACATTAAATTTCACTTGTCATTTTTCAGTTGATTTCACAAAATGAAGTAAATACTACAAAGTTTTGGAAAAAAGGCCTTTTTAAAGGGGGCTTAAAAGTAATCAGTTCAGGCAAAGTTTGCTCAAGGCCATTTGATTATATGCATATGATGCTGTGTTTTATGTTACTATGAAGTTATTGTAAATATACACTGTGATTCGGTCTATAGGAACTAGCTGAAAGGGGGCATATCTCCTCCTACCGTGGCAGTCGGACATACTTGCATCAAAAAAATCGATTCTCCCTTGGTGCTTGTATACTGGGACAAGGACAGTAGTCCAATTAAATAGCCTAATCGAACTACTCTGCAGCTCAACTTATCTGTGCATGCTAACTAACCAAGTGTTGATGTTTTCATTCAGCAGTGAAGAAAGTGACAATTTCTCAAATCTGCAGCATTAAAAATTACTGACCATCAGTGCTGTAGGAGCAACATTAGTTTTTTTTGGATCTCTGTCTCTTTCTCCAGCTGCAAATTAAGCCTGCCTGTGTAGGTATTTCCTCTAAGGGCATCCCAATAAACAGGCTATATATATACCTGCACCTTCCCCACAACGCCCACCTGGGTGTGTTTTGTGTGCTTTTCTGCACTACTTTTGCCCGAGCACAGGTGCCTCAGTGCCAGGGAATATTTAACGTTTATGGCAGTACTGTCTCTCCCACGGGTGTCAAATGAGAAGGAATATTAGTGTTCTGAGCTATTAGGAGAGCAGAGACTGAGGCTGACAATGGAAGACACGAGAGAGGAGGCTCGCAGTCTCCTCAGCAACGGATATTTTTAGAGGCGTTTTTTTAGACATGGCTTAGATGTTAAGAGTGGTATAGGATGAGTGTTGGGAGAGAAACACACTGCTCATAAAGTTTTCAGCAGTATCTGCAGGATAAAGGATGGCTCACTTAATACAGCAGATTCGACTTTGCCCTGTGCTGTACGTACAGATAATGTATTGGGTTTTGACAAACTGCAACAGGTCATCGGGAAAATGAACAAACTAGCTAAACGTGAAGATAAATTAAAGTTTTGATTAATTATTTACTTTGCTAGACTTGATGCACAACCCAGTTGTTCAGTTTGGTTTCACACAAACCAATGATTATTAATCTGTACGGATCATTATCAAATAATTTTGATACATAACTGTAATTAATCAGCAGACCTGGATGTCTCTGAACATACAAACAATACGGTAAATGTTTTTTTTTGTTTGTCTGCAGGAAAAATTGTAATTAATGGCTTTATAATTTTCTTTCTTTGTGTTATTGTGTTTACAAAGACACACTGGGTGGGAAATGGTATAAAAACTCTTCTAACCCCACCTGTTTAACATATCCTACAACCTCACGTAACTCTGTCACCTTAGCAAACATACAACTTTTGATAACTTTTTCAGACTTGTCTTTATTTTAAATTTTATCTGTTGTTTTATCTACTATGTAAAGCATCCTTGGGTCTTGTGAAAGGGGCTATATAAATCCAAGCTATTATTATTATTGTCATCATTATTATTGCTAGAGTAGATAGTATCTGTTAAGGCCCAACCCTACATGAACCTACATGGTATCTGTCCAAGTCCGGCCTGTGCCCCACCCACAGGAGCAGCTTTAACCCCAAGCCCAATTAAAAATCTGAATTTCAAAGTCAAAGACATATATTGTATATTATTTATTTTTTACTGTTAAAACTTTTTTTTACAAGCTAAGGGCTGATGTGTTTCCTCACACCGCTACTACTTTATCTTTTCCATATTTCAATAGTCTGGCGTCGCATACACGACAGGTTAGGCAGAGCGAGCTATGCTCCTCAGTGTCTGGTGCGAACGGTGATCCGTGGCGATGTGATGCGCAATTGATGATCACTGTTTTTTGCAGCATGTAACATGCATGCGCATCTCTCCTACTGCTGGTAAAGGAAACACTGTCAACCAACCAAGTGACTCAGACTGATTTAGTACATCAAAATTATGCTCATTTATATAACAACAGCCAGTTCCATTAGAAAAACAACAATAATAAAAGAAGAATCTGTGAATCTGACTCAATTCAAGCTGAGGGGCATTAATGAGAAACTACAGCCCAGTGGGGCCGGGGCAGAGAATCAGAGCTCTACAATGGTGGTCTGGTTCGCTTTAAAGGAAGTGTGATGAGAAGCAGTGTGCAGACAGGAGGAGGGGACATTCTCCCTAATTACATCCTGTCCGATGGCAAAATGGAATCTGGTTAATTGTTTTATTGAAAACCTGATACCTCTTAAGAGACTTGTTTCATTAGCTTAAATTAATATAAAATATGGAATGAGCAAGACCTATAATTAACAAAACCAATTAAAAACCACTTAGGTTGTATAAAAATGTCCGTTTGGAGCAGCTTGACATAGCTGAATCAAAATATATTTCAGAATGTGAGAGAAATAACCGTATTATGTGTGGATGTTTGGATACATAGTATGTACATTATTCGACACAGCGGGCTGCCACAAATAGATTTTTGGAGCTGTGCTGTTCATTAAGAGGAGTACTGGAATATATATACCATTTGGTTATTTATAGCACATCAGGTGCACTGAAAGTGAAACTTTACCTTTATTCTGAAAGTGTAAAAGTTTGTTTTTACTCACTTTTTACTTTTCATTTATCCACTGATGTGATCTGAATGGATTGATAGATCAATTATCCACCCAATGAGTGACAATCTCCTGCAGAGGAAAAAGAAGTCATGGAGAGCTTTGCCTGCACTGCGTTTACGGACCTGCAAAAACCTCCAATTTTAGAGAGGGGATGCAATGAAACAAAGGGACACACAGACATTTAAAAGATGCTTAAAAAGAAACCCTCAGCAGCAGCTGAAGGAGTCTGAGGAGCAGGGTGGATAACTGATTCATCAATCCGGTCAGAGCTGATCAGATCGATGGATGAGAGGTGCAGCTGCTGCAAAGGTCAGTGTAAAGTAAACTTTTAGACTCATCCTAATTAACCGTAAATTTGAATTTTCACTGCGCCGGATCTGCTGCTGCTTTGTGCCCTGGGTATACTCTGCACTCAGAGAGTGTGGTGCAACGAATAAAAAGACAGTATATGTATTCCAATAGTGCTCCAAATGAACTGTCTAGATCTAAAAATCAATACCTAGCAGCAGATGTTTTAATTGTGGCAGGCGGACACAAATGAATGAATGTGTGGGACATCCAGATGTTTATGTGTGTAATGAAAAAACTGATGGACATATGTCAACATATGTATTTTTATCTTTAAGTGCTGTTTATGAAAACAACAACAATTCTCAGGTTAATTGTTATCCTACTAGACAAACAAAAACTCTTAACCTACCAATGTATCATATATCGAGAGGACAGTACATGAACTTGAACTTTTTGACAGATTCTATGTCCTTCTTCCAATATACAAAGATACTGTATAAATAATATATAAAAAAGATTTGGTACTGTAAAGAGGTGTGTTGTGTGGCTGTTGTGTTTCTACATAGTATTAATTAATTTGATGTTGTGTTTATTCCTTTTCAGTAGTGATGATTGGGGGGAAGACATTTATTTATATTGACATTTTATTTTGCATTGTGTTGTATTTTTAACTTTTTGTATATTTTATTCTTTTCCTAAGTTGAGGTCCTTAGAAAAACCCATTGTGGGTCTCATCTGCACATGCATACTGTTTTATATCCTTCATTTGTTTTATTTAATCTAAATGTGCAACTAAACTAAACTAAACCAAACTAATTATAGAGTTAGCTACAGAACAGAAAAACAGAAATCCAATCTAGGCGCAGGTAGGGATTAAGTGTCTTGTTCAGTAGCTGCTCCCCATCACAGGGTTTGAATTGGGGTCCTCGAGTCAAGGGACCATGTCTTTGACCATCCTGTGCTCAGAGAGGAATGGGTGGACAGATGCATGGATGACTGGGTAGTGTTAGCAATAAAACAAATTGCCGTGTCTACCCTCCAGCTAACAGAGTGACAACAGCAGCCCCATGGAGGGCTTTGTTCAGTGTGCCTCAACTCCCACAAGCGGTTCTTATCCCCCTGGTCCTCCCTGTATTCTCTCTGGAGGTTCAGCATTGCTGCAGCCTGATGCTGGTGACGTGAGAAGAGAAGGCAAGGAAGGGATGAGTGCTCTGCTTCCACACAGCAGATGTTGTGGGAATGGGGGACTAAAGTACCAGTGAGGCAAAGACATAGAATCTAATGATTGATAGAGTCTCTGAGAGCAGAGAGCTGCTGCTGTGCTGCTGTTGCTAAATTTCCCATGTGCCCGTCTGGGTAGTGTAAGTGTAATGACACAGAGAGGGAGACAGATAAACCTCGGCTTCAGTTTTAAAACAGCCTCAACAAGCAAGACAGTAGAGCGGTACACTAACATTGCAAACTGTAAAATGTTTTAATGGCATATCTTCCTATTTTTAGTTTAACTTGTTCGGTACAACAACTGTGATCCTAAATCCACACCCTTACCAACAATTTGCATATCATTAATTGAGCCTGCAGCATTAGTCTGAATACCAGTCAGCAAAAAGACAACACCACAACAGCCACCATTACTCGTGATCCCTACTGTACGTACTACTCAGGTTATTTAGAATATATGTATCATTAATTTGTCAAATGTGCCTTTAACAGTGATAATCAATCAATCAACATCATTTTTTGTTTACTCTCATATCAATACATGCTTTAAAAAGTGCTTTATAATAAAGATAATGTGACAAGATCACAGAGGGAAATAAAATGTGATGCATCCTGTGTAAATTAAAAGAGTGATGAAATTGAGTTGGTAATTAAAGCTGAGGTAGACGGAAATCTGTAGGGGGGAAAAAAGGCAGAATATAGAAATACATCCTCCTCTTGCAGCTCTCATCGTTATGTCTTCAGCCATTGATTTTTGAATGATTTTTTTGATTATTTAAAAATCTTATTTAATTGTTAAGTGCTTTCTCTCTGCTTATCATACAACAAAAGAGACAAGAATTAGCTAACTGCTATCTAACCACTATGTGTGCAGCATCTCAGGAGACAGACCCTCAGTGAGGGGCTATAGCAGCTTGAGTTTGGCCAACGATTCTGATTTTAATGTTAAACCACATATGCACTATATCACAAAAACAGCATTTTATCCTTTAAAAAATATTTCCAATGTCAGGTAGTTTCTCTGAGCTACACCAAGAAACTAATGCACGCTTTTAGAACCAGCAGACTTCTTTAACGCTCTCCTTACTGGTCTACCAGAAAAAAAAAATTAATCAGTTACAACTAATTCAGAACTCTGCAGCACAAGTTCTGACTGAGACCAGAAGGAGAGCACAAATTATACCTGTTTTAAAAACTTTACACCAGCTGCCTGTAGGTTTAGTTTTAAATTATTTTATTAGTTTATAACACACTGCCTCTTCTTGTTTAGCTGTTCCACAGAGTCACACTAAAACATTTGTTGATTCTGCTTTAACCCATTATGCTCCAAAATGCTAGAACAGCCTGCCAGAGGATTTGAGAGGAGGTGTAAATATTGATACTTTGAAACATAAATTCAAAGCCTGTCTTTTTAGTCTGGCTTTTATGTAGTGTCTGACTTTCACTATTCATTTTTGCTTATTTATAAAGGTGCTATATAAATAACATTTGATTGATCGATTGATTGACTGAATGCAAACCCCCAGTGATGGGGCCACCAAGCAGGCTGGTGGCCAGCGGCAGCACTGGGTCTATTTTGTGACTGTGATTTTCTGACTGGGAGTCCATCTCTGAAGCTGCTGCCTGGATGGTCTGCAGCAGCAGGGAGTGACGCGTAGGACACGCTATGATTCGTGACTCTAGCTAATGTGTCTAGCTGACACACAGAGACAGACAACCATCCATACTCACATTTATACTTACTGCTAAGTACCACCACCTTGAGAAAATGTGCCACGCGTGGCGTCGTTCTTCAGAGTAAAGTCTCAGTTTTAAATGCTATTAAGACTGCAAAAATTGCAACCTAAACAATGTTTTATTATTAGATTTTGTCTTTTCATCTTACACTCCCATCTCCACCTTACATCATATCACCCTCAGGTGCGGCTAAAAAGGTACGACTGGTCTTAAGTATGAAATGCTGAATGCATGTTTCCTGTTAAGATGCATTATTTATACATCTGGCTGCAGTTCACTAACACATATGACGCAATCTGTGAATTTCAAGAAATCTGTGTTCACTGCAATATTCAAGTTGTGTAAATTAGGGGTTTGATGCGGCTGTCTTGCTCAAGTGCAGAAGGAAACATCCCCCAAAAACAAGACATGGGCCACTTCGCACAAAAGAATGAGTCTGTTCCTCCAGTGAAGGAGCTGCTAATCCATTAACCAGTCAAGTGAATGTAAAAGCCAGAACTGTCGTGCTCTGGCTGTGACATGCATCACCACAAAAAACCTATACACGCAGCCTTTCTGAGGAAAAACAGCCGCAGTAAAATAAGCGAAAGGTTTGAATAGAAAGGAAACATCATTAAATTCATACACAGAGTACAATCAGAAAAATGTTGCAGGCCACGGACTGAAGCTCCTTGCTGACTTGAGCGGAAGTGACTTTTCATACCCAAGAGCAAAGCAGTCAAATATCATTGTTAATTTAATGGCATCCCCTACTCTTTACTCATATTTCCAGTTTCCCAACCTATTAGTATCTGAGCAGGGGCCAGGCTTTGTTTTATGGTGTGAGTCTGGCTGCCATGAACTGAACTAGAGGGTATTATTCCTGCATTGATTGTTCATTGGGCTGCTTTGTACTGGGTCACGAAAGGGAAATTCATTAGCATGCACATACTCTCTGTGGCATTTTGGCAGGGCTACAAAACAGTTATCCTGAAATGTAGCATTGGGAATTAAAAAGCCTTTGCTTGTTGGTAACCAGGGGACATCTCCTACTGCCTTTAGACTTGTGTTCAATACCAGAGCATTTCTAAAAGGCTAACGGCCCTGTTTCACCTGATCCCGGGGGAATTACGGTGCTGGACAGTGCCTAACAAGCTAAACCGAACTAATCAATGTCACTGGACCGTACTGTGGGGTGACCAGCATTTCATTTGACAAATTCAACTGGAAATTTTGGTAATATATTGTCTCTTATCTGTTTCTCTTTCAATCATGCTGTTTGTTGTTAGCATGAGAAAAAGCAGTGTCTTTGCAACCTAAACCATGTACATATATATATATATATATATATATATACATATATTTAACTTAATGGATAAACATAATAAGGCCACTTTAAGGTACATTTATCAAAGTGTAAAAAAAAAATTAATCAAAAGAATTAATGAAAAAATAAATAAACAAATAAAAAAAGTATTAAAAAAAGTTTTTTAAAAAGTATAAATTAAAAACAATCAATATATAATAAAATTAAAAGATAAGTGGATTAAAAAAAAAGGATTACAAGAAAAAAACTAATACTAGTTAAATTAAATTTACAAAGTCAATATGAAGTAAATAATGGTTGCATCAAATCAGTTTAGGAGACAATATTTGTATTTATCTGTCTGTCTTTCCAAATTGGCTCATTCTTGAGTCAAGAATAAGAAGAAATTAAGTAAAAATAGTTTTTACTTCGAACAAAGTGAAACCACCTATAAGAAAAATGACTTCGAACAAATGAGACCAGTTTTCAATTACAAAATTTATGTACTTTCAAAATGCTACAAAATTCCCTTGGTCTCTCTGCCAGCACCATAAACTGAATTGATGGGTCTCCATGTCTCAAAGTTGCCCCTTGTGGTTTGAGGAAAGATTTTTTTTTAATACCTAGCATTCCTCATGCTGTGAAATACTGCACCTGTGCACATTTACTAGTGCATGTATCATAAAAAAGTCCAAAGGACTGAAAAGATTTGTGAGGGTTAAACGAATGAAGAAAGAAAAAAAATTCAAGGCTCAAACAAATATTTCTGTTGACCAAGATAAAAGACACACCTGAAAGCGCAGCATTAATATGCACTAAAATGTCTGCTCCTGAGATCTGTTCTGATGTTTTGCAGAAGAAAAGGCAGTTTTTTCTTCTTAAACCTGTTTAATTTAGAAACTTCTTTTGTCATCCAATTAGGTGGTCTGTGCATTTCCCAGTCTGTGAAAATACCACGTGAACCAAGAGCTGGAGAGTTTGACAAGATCATTCGCAGGCTGAGTGAGAATCCTAACGCCCGAGTCGTCATTATCTTTGCCAATGAGGACGACATCAGGTGAGTTCAGTGAAATCCTAATTGCTGTTATTTTAAAGACCTTTTAACCTAAATTTTCTTAACCACTTCTAACTGCTGATTAATATGTTCTGTCATAACATGTACCCACCAATCTTTCCTGAAATAAAAGTCTACTTTGTTTTGATATGTAGAAGTAAAGCTGTTCGAAGATTTTCAAAATCTAGTAACGTTTCAAGTAATAAATGTTGTTTAGTAATGTCTCTACCTGAGGCTGCCTCTGCAGCCGGCATTAAAATGTCACAAATGTCTCCAGTGTGCATAAAGATATTGAATTTCTTTTTTTCTTGTGAAAAACAGTCTGCTGTCTGCCTGTTAATATTTATGAGTTCTAAATGGAAGATGTGATTAGATTTGGGTGTATTCATATTTTCTTAAGCTTTGTCACTGAAGATGTCACAGGTACAGGGAAGTGTTTTTTAACACAAAGACACCAAGGAACAGGGTGATCTAAAGCAATACAGTGGAACAACCTTGCAAATAACTTCTATCACTGGTACACCATTAATGTTTACATCGCACGCTGTCACAATCACGCGCCTCTTGTCCATGAGTAGATTCACGCTTCCTTCTCTGTGGTGATATGGTTGGCAGGCATAGATTGGTGGAAAGAAAATAATTCCTGTAAGACATTGCTCACAACAAGGTCTGTGGATTATCTTGAGTAACCGGGTCATAATTTCTGAAAAAATACATTGCTGTTGAGTTTTAATGTATTTTCTTCTGGCACTTTGAGCACCGCAAGCCATCTAGTGCTATCTAGTTCAATAATTTTCAAGATAAGGCAGACATCTCTACAGCCGATATCTCCAACACTCAATAATGCACAAAATAATCTGGACTGATAAATGACACAAGTAAGAGAGAGAGAGAGAAAATACATATATATATACATATTTGATTTGAGGGTGAACCTTCCCTTTAAATAAATGATATGAGTACTTCTTCCACCACTGATAGTACCTTTGCTATAAAAGTTGAATCCTTTATTGAGACTGCCTCAAAGAGGGGTTTACTGCACTCTCATCATGTTGTAGTTAAATGCATTTTATTGAGAAGTTTTTCTAATATTTTGTATTCTGACCATACTATACAAAAGTGCAATTAACAGTGTCCCTGCTTTCCTTGCGGGGATGCAAATGTATCAATTAAAATTCATTATCTATTATTAAGACGGATCTTCTGCATTAAGAACGAGTTAATTAGTTGTAGGCTGAATCAACACACGCAGCACTGTTGTGGCTTTACAGGGGAAATGTTTCCCAGCAACCAGTTAGTAGGCCAGTGAATTCCTAGTGGAAGTGGGCAGTGATTTGGGGCGGTCTCTTGATGATGACCAGGGCAGAAGTCCCAGTGCTCATTGACTTAATCCGGTCCTGATAACGGGTAATAGTCTGGATATATAGTAATTACAGAAAGCCAGGGGGATTTCAGCGCTGCATGCCTGCTCTATCCTTGAACCCAGTCAGTGTTGGCTGGCAGCAGCCTAATAAGAACCCAAAATTGTCTACATAGAAAGTATAAAAGACTTGAGCTGGTTGATTGAGCCCTTTAATGTAATTATTAAACAAATATATAAATATACTACCTTGTCTAAGCATTGTTAACAGTAGGAGAAATACTGTGTGTGGTTTGCCTTTCCTAATGTAGTCAGGTAGGTCTGTATTTGTTGTGAAGGAAAACAACACGGTTTCATAACATTAAAGTAAATATAATAATTCATATATGTATTGTAAACTTCAGTTATAGAAACATTTTTCCTCCACCTCATTATTTTATAGTAACACACACTGGATGTGTTCTTTTCGCTTATTTATCACCTGAAATTTTGACTTTGATTTTAAAGCAACATTCACCAAGACATGACTCCATGTTATGTTGATGATTATTATTGTTTACTGTATGGCTCCATGCTGAACAAAAAATCCAAAAACGGAGAAAATAAACTGAAGTCATGGGGGGCCGGAATTCTAACACCAAAACTACGTATATCAAAACATCTGTTTACAAACTCACACACACAACTCATTTTTCTCCAGTCATATGCTCAGTACCTCCTAAACTCTTTTCTGGAGGGGAACTGAACAGACAGTGAAATTTATCTATGCTCTCTTCAAGGCCAACAGACTTCATTGACAAAAACAGTAATTCTACCTTTCTAATTACAGAAGCACCTGGTCTACCACTGTCTCAATCAGCTTGTTTGTTTGTGTTTTACTGGGCCTTTGGCATTTTAAAGAGTTAGTTGGGATTCAGCAAAGACACAATAATACAATCATGCTGTTGTTGAAAGCAGCCCCCCTTTAGTACAAGTCATCATGAATTTTTAGTTTTCTTAGTCACCAGAGGCATGCGAGAAAAACAAAGGTTTCCTCATTAAATCAAAATAACACAGGCAAGTAATTCATATAAATCGTTAGTTGGGGGGTGGAGTATTCCTATAAGTTTAGGTACGTCAAATGTTAGATAAAACTAAAACCATGCAACTAAAATAGCTTTCATCATAGTAAGAGTAGGGTTGTTTTGCAACATAATTACAATTTAGCACACAGTAAAGAACTTACTGTTAGCTGGGAACTGAACCTGGAAATGTACAAGATGCACCCATCCACGACCTCGACACAGCATCTTTACTTCTCACTGTGTTAAACTTGTCAGCCTGTCAACTCATGTCTCTGATATGTAATCATCTGAGGGCTGGAAAATCTATTTCTCTCATTTTTACCACATGAAGCACATAATTGCACCTTACAACATGCTCATTTCACTACATTCCTGGAAACCAGGCTCAGAGAAAAATCATTACCAATCAAACATACGTCACTGGGGTCAATAAACTAAAGTAAAGACACATTAAGTCAGTTGGATGAGTCGCTGCTCGCCCACTGCACATATGACATAAAAACTGTAGTAAATATTTTAATGCTTTATTACATCTTTTATGCACCTAAAAACACCCATGCAAGATTTTGAAACAGCATATGTGATGTAGAAGAGCTGCTGTTGTCTACGATACAACAAGATGCTTCATATTTATTTTTTGAGCCAGCATCTTTGGGGAGATATGAGGGTCGAAATTCTCCACATGCCAGGTGGCTGTGTTTAAATTTTATGTTGCTGTGCTCAAGCTTTCTTGATATAACTGCAGCTACAGCAGAGCTCGCTGGCACTTTTTTACAGCTCCCCAAACTTAGTCCCATTGGCAACAAGCCTGGACAAATGTGGCAAGGGTGTCATTCTGCCGCAGACAAGAAGAACTACGCTGCACTGGGAATGGATAGTGTGTCTGTGGTGGCTTTTCAATTCTCCTTAAGTGCCTCGGTGCAACATAGTGCAGACTCCGAATCGAATATTCTAGTTATGGTATCACCTGTATGACAGATGCATGCCCTCCTCTTCATAGGGCAAATAGGATCCCACATCATTGTATGTGCATGTAAATGCGTAAAATAAATTGAAACACTGACTATAAAAATATTTATGGTATCCTTCACCATTACTCTCCTTCTCTCTCCCAAAGGCGGCTCCTTCAGGCAGCAAAAAAAGCCAATCAAACCGGCCATTTCATCTGGGTGGGTTCAGACAGCTGGGGCTCCAAAATCTCCCCGATACTGAACCAGGAAGAAATGGCAGAAGGTGCCGTCACCATCCTTCCCAAACGACAGTCCATCAAAGGTATTCAAAACACTCAATCTAACTTTACCTTACAGAAACGTCTTCATGGTTTATTTTATTACATCACTGTTTCCCATACAGTGTCCCAAATTAATTTTTTGACTAACCGGCCAAGGTAGCTGGTAGATGAAGAATCCACTGCAGATCCTTTTTTTTTTTTTTTTTTTTTTTTAAATAATTGCCTTTTTGTGTCACATATAACATGCATTTGGCTCAGTACATTTAATTGAGATAGCCTAATGACTTATGTTGAATGCAAACTTCAAGAACAGGCAAAATTATATTATTATAATGCAATATACATATATATTGAACAGCTCATCACCACAGCCTAAGCATATGAATAAGTTCACTCTGGTAAGCAGTGATGCAAGTCTAGGGCTTTTATTGTGAAAGGTAAGAATAGGTGAGAAGGCTATAATAAGTTTGCCGTCTTGGTTCAAATCAAGGGGCCTCTGTGTTATAATTTCATAAAATTCTGCTTTCAGTAATAGTATCTGGATGTAACTTTATTTGTATGGGTTGGATGAGCACCAAGATATGTGCCCACATGGACCTGCCAATGCGCAATTAGTCTGCACTGGGCCTCTTCATATGAGTAAGATGTCAATTTGAATAGGAAATGTGGTGATCAAACATCACATAATTTATTAAGAAACTTCAAAGTAGTTTCACAATCAGATAAAACAGCAGTTTTCCCAGAAATCAGTTCTTCTTCACCGCTTTAATACAGTAGCCTACACAACAAGTTGCTCTGTGCAGCCACTGGCAACTATGAGTTTAGGGCGACTATAAAAAACCGACTTCTGGCAAATAGTTCTCAATGTGTCAGTAATACTGGCATTATTTTGCACTGGATAGTAAAAAGATAAAATGCACAGCTTTGGTTTCAGGATTAGTGGTATAAAGCTGTTAATGTTTTTTTTTTTTTTCTCACAATAGTATCAGATCAGTACTCAGTTTTGAGTATATTGACAAGGCAAAAAATGTTATTGTGATAGTTTGAAATCAAAAAACCACCACCCAATCTAATCTAATCTAACTACCATCAAATTCTGTGGGGAAGACTGTACATTAATATTTCACATTTAAAAAAATCTTTATACTTCTGCCACTTTTCTGCTTATGGTTTTTTTATGTTTGCCTCTACTATACATTACCAATACTGCTCTCTCCCACTTACAGACACATTGGACATAAAATGTTTTGTCGTTGTTGTTGCTGACTTTTCATATTAATCGCATCAATATAAAAAAAAAACTGGATATATTTTCCTGATGTTTATATGTAGAGTTACTCTTTTTTGACAAAGTTTACTTCATAAAGTGCATAAAGTTGTCTATGGGTGACTGAATATGCACTCAGTCATAAAATCTGAAAAACGTTCTAATTATACATGCCCCTCAGACAATTCTGCAGAATTAGGTTTATCAAAAATATTTTGACAAACTCATGGACAGCATAATAATTAATCAAAGTCAGCATGGTGAATGAATATGTACAACTGGATGTTTTAAAAAGATGTGACTCCGTATGAACTGTTCTTTAGCTGAGAGCAAACCAAAGGGAGTTTGGGTTGCTAATGTGTTTGACTGCTGAGCTTCAGTTCTAGCCGGGCTTTGACAAATACAATTTGGAATCATCACCAAAGTTATTCACGAGGGCCGGGACCCAAAAGACATTTACAATTTGCTTAGCATATTCAAATGTAAAAACAAGATTGATTAAATTCTGACAGCACGTTATTTCTTCCAGGATTTGATCGCTACTTCATCAGCCGAACGCTCGAGAACAACAGGAGGAATATTTGGTTTGCAGAGTTCTGGGAGAATAACTTCCAATGCAAGCTCAGTCGACACGCTGTGAAGAAAGGATCCGGCATCAAAAAATGCACAAGTGAGTCTACACTTAATAGCAGAGAAGGCACTCCGTCAATGGAAAGCACTCAATCAATGACTGAGTATATTGATTGGCTCTGCTATGAATACATTATGTGTTTGCTTGGTATGCAAAAGTAAATGTATTTGTCACCAGGGAGAAAACAATCACGCTACTTTAATTTAGGTTAAATGTAACGCATGTAGATAAGTGATTGGGAATCTCTATCCGTCCGAGAGAAATTAATGTTCCCATTACTTGTCTGTTGGCTACCTCAATTTGCAGGGGGGGCAACAATAGCAATCACAAAACTATGCCACCGCATGCGCTGAAAACATAATCAATAGTAAATCCAATCAACCCATTAGAAACAAGCTCTCAGGCCGTTAAAATCAGTAGGCTCTCTGGGCTTGTCTCTCATCCCAGCGCGCAGTGCAGCGCTGCATCTCAAGTAGTGCTGATTTAAAGCCTGTAATGTTTCCAGGCAATACATGCCTCACATGTATGTTGGACTATCGTACAACGCAAAACTTTCAACGAGGAAGCTGCTTGTTCTCTGCGGTTTGAGAGAAAGTGATTGAACTGTATGATTGCACCTGTCCGTCACTGGTCCAGCCTTGGCAACTAACTGCTATCAATCCCCAAGAGAGGGCAGAAATGTCATGTTCATTTGTATTTGAATACAAATGAGAAAACTCCCACGCAGTGTCTCGCTTACTGCTGGGATATTTATTAACGATGGTTCAGCCTGTTTTGACCTTCATCAGGTATATGGGAAAGCATCACAACACTTCCATATACTGCACATACACATATAGGCGCCTTCAATTATCCAATCATAAGGTCACAGAAATCTGTTCAACTGGAGAATGGAAAACCTTGAGCGAAAACGCACACACTGCCAACCAGGTTATTAGGAGAAGGAAACATCATATCAGAGACTAGAAAAGGATCAGAAATAAAAATAAAGTGTCAAGTCATTAAAAATCTCACGATTTTATCTATCAAAACACACTGCAGCGCATTCCTTTACAGCCTCAAAGTAAGGTCAAAATATAGAAAATGACAAAAGTAAATAAGGGCAAGATCATAAATCTTACAATAATAACAAAGGAAAGTTATCTTTGCTATAAAACTTTCAAAACTATCAACATGAACACATAAATAACAATTTAAAAAAATACTGTAGTTGTCTCGCTAATCTAGAGCTTCTGCCACCCGTCCGCAATTCTTCAGTTCTATAGACTTTCTGTTGGTTAAAATCATGACCATTAACCATATTGTTAAACCAAAATGGTGAATACTGATATTAACACTGATGCAGGGCCTGAATTTTAGCGCAGGATTGCTGGTATTGCACATAATTTCATTACTCATTATTATTAATTTCACAAATCTAGCACTTATAATTAAGGAATTTCCTGCATGTATTTATTGCAATAAATACATTTCAGCCATCATTTTCATCAAAAATGCAGCCTGTGTTCGGACTGTCCAGAGCGCTGCATTAGACGTACCAATTTCTGCCCCGGACAACACACCCTGTGCCCACTCTCTCTCCTTCTGTCTACAAGGCTACAGGCCCCTCTGCTGTTGCAGCTTCTCTTGCCAGCATACACAACATGAGAAAAGGTCCACACACTGGGAGCCTTAGTTTGTGGACCTTTTTTTGCATGTTGTTTATTGTTGAACGTTTTGTCCAGCACCTGCCTTAAATGGTTTTTGGATTTACATGACTACTATGTTTTTCCTGCTAGCACTTACAGGCAGGTTTCAATAATGTGAAGTTGAAGGCATGCAACCATGATGGACCGCTGGCGGAACCCTAAAAGACAGACACAAGTGCAAGTGCCGGTGATGCCAATGTTAATGATGTTAATCGTAACATTAACGTTACTATGGAAAAGCAGCAGTTCAAAAACACGCAAGGCAGACTGCCTACCTGGCATACAGCAGTAAAAATCAAAACCGCATCAGGAAGGGAGAGAAAAGGGAGCCACCAAAAGAAAGACTGTGGACACTAAATATGTTTACATTTACAAAATAGTCCAGTTTTTTCCCCTTATTCCAGAAAAAACAATACTCCTACCAAGCTGTGTCATGACATGTCTAATGAAAATGAATATTCCATTAACACTCCAGTTTAAATATAGCCGAGCATACTCAGATTAACGTGCCCTAACATGTAGTTAATCATGTCACAATATGGAGAAGTGGAACAACTGGAGCCGCTTGTCATTTTGCTTCTTTGCATCAAAATAGGATTTTTTCAGTTTCATAACGGAGGTGAACCTGTTGGAATCTTTCCTTCTGCATGTCCCACGTGTTATTTGGAAAATGCTAAATTCGGAATATTTAAATGGCATGCGATGTCTATATGACCGCATTAAACTCAGAATATTGTAAAAGTCGAAATAGGGGAATATTGGTGTGCATGTAACTACAGCCAGTGATGCAGCTCAAAGGGATGAACACTGCAGAGGAGGAGAAAGACACAACAGCAATGTAAATTGTGATAAAATACAATGTGAGGATAAGAATAAAATAAATTAGTAGTAAGTGCAGTTTAAGCCCCTTTCCCTGAAAAGCTCATAAAGAGAACCATCTACTGTATCTCTGGAAGGAAAAAAATCTTCAGTCTCAACACTTTTGAGATTTTGAGTGCAGCTGATGCACAAGTTGTGCTCAATGCATTCGACATAATAGCAGTCAGAAACGACAAGCTGCTGTTCAGGCCTCCTGGAGATACTGTAGCACACTCATATTAACACATCAGTATCAGAAAGATGTGCAGAACAGATGGTTTACTAACTGCAGACATTTTTATCTGAAATGACTTGTTTTGAATAGTATTATTAGATGCGGCTTTTTAATCCAACTAATATTGGACACTGCAACTCCAAAATGTCAACAAATACCATAGGAGACCGACTAAATTGGTACAGCAGATGAACGGACAAAGCTAAACAATTAAGCAGAGATTTAATTGTCACCTCTCGAAACAGCAGCGTGTCCCTTGGCAAAACACAGACATGCTTCCAACAATCCACGCTTGTTTCCAGGCTCCAATCCACACAGGTTTCAGGAGAGCACGTTACCTTAAATGATTTCTGTATTTATCAGTTGTCATGGTGGCTGCTCTTGGCCTAAATTGCTGCAGGCCCTTTTCTTCCTATGAGTAGCCTCCAGGGCACAGTAAATTTTTACAGACAAGAGGTACAATCATTTCACTCAGAGCCTTTTGGAAGTACTATCACTATCCTCCCCATTGTTCCCTTTGTAAGCAACATCATTTCCTGTCCCCACCTCTGCTTTTGTTATCCATTATAATAATGTAGTGTATAGACCACGCATAATACACCAAGTTATTTTTCAAATTACAGGAGAAACTTTTAGCCTCAAAATCCTTTCTGAAGTTCCTGTGATTATATTTAATGAATGTACAGTCTGCTGTCAGTGCACTTAATAAGAAAGAGATTCCTCTGTGGAAATATCTGCAGAAAGCTGTATCAAACCACCAGAGACTGGAAAATGATATTCTTAAAGTACTAACATGATTAGATGGGCATGTAATTATTCTATTTGTGTGGTATCAAAGCTTTTAATCACACAATGCAAGTCACTGGCATCTGATTTATGTACCATAACAGCGGGGTAAGTAACAGGTCATATTCCAGGACTGAGACATTAAAGTGTATCTGGCTTAGACAGTGAGAAAAACAACTCTTTGCAAATGTATAATTCAGGTCCTTTTGCTGCTGTTTCTCCCAGTGTTCATGTATCTGCTGCCCCAGAGGCCAAGATTTACTTTGTATCTTCAGATGTAAAATGTAACCCCCAACCCACCGATCATTTTACTGCTCTGTGCGGATGTTCCCGGGGGTGCAGCCAAAATACTATCAAGAGCACCTGAGCACCTAAGCTACCTGCTTTAATTCTCCAAAAATGTGTTAAAATACATGCACTGAACTGCATTATACGGAGAAACAATGGTCAGTATTATACAATATCAACAAGCACAAAAAACCACATTTTGTGGAATGATCATAAAGTTGAACCAACACCTCGAAAACAGTTTCAACAAAGACTGAACATTATGAGGGCAGGATTTTTTGCAGGGTTTTAGTTTGAAGCAGGGATATCCACTTGTATGATGCATACAATACAAAGCTTTCAAAATAATACTTTTTGGCAGATATGTATACATGGTTGTTTCTGAGGTGGACAGTATTTCAGAGCCTCATCCTTGAAAAGTTAAAGAACGATTCATTGTGGCAAACAAGAATGTCTGTACACTTGAAATCATACAGCTAACTGGCCAACATTTTTCAATAATACGTTACTGTTAGCCAATTAGTTTAGCTCGCTGTCATGTTATGGAAGGGTACCACACAATGATTTAGTGTTAGCTAGCCAACATGATTGCACAAGGATTTGTGGGTAACAGTCTTTCATTAGTGTCGTTTACTGTAAACTATGTTATGTATTTTGTGGCCAATTTATTTTTGGTAATAATATGTTGGATTAATGTATATTTTTGACATATTTTAATTTCAGAAAATTAAAAAGCTGCATAAATCAGCATTTATATCAAATTACATTTAAACAATAATTTGAAAATGATTTTAAACAACAAATACATTATTAAGAGAAACATAAATGCATTTCATTTTCTATTAACGAGGAAATATTTCAAAAAATATAAAAAGATTTTAAATACATTTGGAAATTGAAAGTGAAAGAAATTCTTAGCAAATTAATTAGGTCACATATACCAAAACATAAGTTAACTGCTTTTAAGCCTTGAACTCGGAAGCTCCTCTATCAAGCTTATAAAATGTCCTATTTTTTTAGGACCTTTATATCAGTATCATATAAACAACACGGTTTTGTTTCCTACAGCGGAGTAAGCAGAGCCCCAGAAACTTCTGGTTACAGGTATCAATCACACATCAGAAGGTCCAAACAGAAGTTTTACTTTCTCTATGGCTAAATTGTGAATTGTTGCTGTGGAGAATCCAATAATTCTCGAGTTTACTATCTGATCTGCTCAGACCTTTCACTGTACATCATGCTATTTCACGCTGCTGAACCATAAAACATGATCCTGTTTTGCAGAGCACAATGAAGGAGAATTGGCTGAGAACTTGTGAAAAGAGAGACAAATTGGCAATAACAGAAAAATGTTGCACGGTATCGTGGCATGAGATTTCTCATCAGCATTGTATCGGTCAGAAATGAGCAGGGCTATCACTTGAATCATAATTACTCTGGAGTGAGCAGACCACTGCATAAAACACACAAAACATACCAGAAAGTAGAATATCGAGGAGAGCAATTAGCCAACAGTCCAGCCATATCATGCAGCATTTCCTGTTATTAAACTTTTATGTCTTACTAAGCAGTTGGCAAAGATAAAATCCTCTGCAGGTATGCGTCTTATTCACGTCATTTCAACACACTTTGGGGTTTGAAATTTCAATGAAGCAAACTGGCTTGAGTCATTCTGTTGCTCTCCATCCCTGCAGACATGAGTCATCAAGGCTACCAGACACGAGCACATGCCTGCTCAATTGTCTGACGTCGATTGCTCACTGAGAGCATCAAGGACACCACCTGCAACTAAGCAATGTTCTCTCACTTCTTTGAATCTCTTGAGATGCAACACAGATATCAAGGTTCAAGTAAAAAGATGAGCCAGAAAGCAACAAAGACTATTCACTGTGGAGAAATTAGGGCTGACCTGCAGTGCTTTAGAATAATTATTCTGTATGATAGCAATGGAGGAAAGATATCCCCATTTAAAAGTAATTTGTTATCCTCAATTTCTTACCTTAGACATTTCCTATAATTAATTCTTGTTTAAAGGCGGTTAAAACTCATTTGCTATCCATAGCTTGCAGCTGCAACAATGAGTTCACTCCGTCTATGTGACCGTGTCTTTGAAGCTATGGTCACAAGCACTGTGGTCTATTTTTGTCACTGGGGTGATAATGTCCAATATCCTTAATTAGAATAAGGAAATGAGAGGGGTTTGTTATGAATGCCAAACAAAGTTTGTCAAACCTCTCACTAATACAACATTAGGACACCATTTTAACTATTTCTCTACATGCCGTGTGCCATGTGAATCACACGTGACCAAAGGTGGCCTTCACACAGAGGCTGAAAGGACTACAATTGTTTCTGCTTCATTTTTATGACAGCATAATTTCCGTTCAGTGATGGAAAGTAAAAATAACCATAACCTTGGTACCGTAGCACAATATGAGTGAACAAGTAATTATAAGAACATAATGTAGGTGCAAGGCTACCAAAAAACAGCATACATGAAGGACAAAAGTAAAGAATGCACACTTACGTCATTCCACGACAGGTCAGGGCCAGATCCAATCCAAGGAGGCCCCACCTTGAATCTGGGCTACTGGCACATCTTATGGATTAGGGCTGCCACCTGAAAGTCAAAGATTCAAATCATCAGTCAAAGACCCTCAGTTGACTGTAACTGCTTCAAATCAAGCAGTTTGTTTTTTTCTTTTTTGTTTGTTTGTTTTTCGTGCTGTGTACTCCTGGGGACAGTTTGGTCCCCAGACTTTGCTGTTAAGTGATTGCTCTTGACTTATGGACATGAAGGCAGTGGCACAGAAGCGGCAGAGGAGAGACCTTCTGCCTAGAAGTGGTGAGTTTACAGCTCACAGCAACCTAATATGGTACAGTCTCTGGCTTTTTGCTGATATCTGGCATTGCAAAAAAAACCTGTTGCACTTTTATGACCTGTCGTTAACGCCATTAGCTTTTTTACTATATTACGTGAATGCAGCTGATAACACTGAACTTCCCGTTGAGCCTGCTCAAACTTTAAAAATTTGTATGGAAAACAAAACAAATCTTTGAATATTCACATTAAACAGCCAAATCTGATTCAACTGACATAATTCTGACTTAGGTACAGCCCTATGGATGCTCAATCACTTTGGGATCTGGGAAATTTAGATTCCTTGAGCTCTTGGCCATGCTTAAACAGTTTTTGCAGTGCGGCATGAATCAGTGTCTGCTGAGGAGGGGCAATGCCATCAGGGAGTGCTGTTGCCATGAGGGGGGTTACTTGGTCTGCAACGGTGTTTGGGTTGGTACAGCACACTAACTGGTGTCCACATTTAATTCCAACCTGAAGTTTTTCAGAAGAGCATTGAATTGTAACAAAATAATTAAATTTATTCACTTGACCCACCAGTGGTTTTAATGTTTTGGTTGACCAGTGTATACCTTATATAATAAAACATTATGTCAAAATTAATCATCATTCCACATCACCTGTGTTCAAAAATGTATTAAGTTAGAGGAGGGGCAAAAAACATGTCAAATACATGCATAGATATTAGGTCTAAAACACCAATCTGAAAAACTGATCAAATTTCAATTGAGGAAAAAAATAATATGGGAAGCACAGCTGTTATATTAATTTCCTTTTTTTTTTTTTTTTTTTTTTACAAACACTGACCTGACTAAGATCCAAACAGGACTGACACATTGCCTTCATTAAAAACTTGTGTGGCATTGAGCAAGTGTGTAGGCGTTAAATCTGACATGGCCTTGATTTTGATGTTGAAGTAATTTGAAGTAATGTTGAATGTTTTGAAGTAATTTATTATGCATGACAAGGCCTGCAACTTGCATTTATTTTCATATTTTATCAAATGTTTGCACTATGGAAACAGGGAAAATGCTCATTGCAATTCTCCAGAGCCCAAAATGACGGCTTCAAATGGCTCCTTTTTTTTGCAGGTCAAAACTGGCAAAAAAAAACCCCAGACATTTTCTGTAATGTGAGACTAGCAAGAGAAGCAAATCCTGACAATTTGAAAAGGGGGGAACATTTCCTAAAGAAAATAAAATAAAATAGTTACTGATTAGTTGCCAAATAGTTACCTTGCCTGAGTGACCCGTTATGTCAAAATGATCTGTACTCTGCCAAGAAAGACTCATCGTTTCTTCTATCAGCTGAGCACATTAGAAGCCTTGTAGCCTGTAATTCTCAGCACCACGAAAAAAAGGAATCACAGTGTGCACCGGTAATAGAATGAAATTTTTGCACCACTCTACCTTGAATGAACATACAGAGTGACCCGGAGCTTTCTGGATCATTGTGTTCTTTCAGAATTTCAAGGTTTGCCTTGATGAAAACTCCTAAAGCACTGACCAAGAGATACAGTCACAAGGTTTCATCTTTATTCACATCCACAGTTGTTTTGCACTGCTGACTAACCTTCCTGAGGCACTTCTCAAAATCCAGTTTCTCTCTTTTGTCTCCTTCCATCTGCCAACTGGAACCTCATTTTAGAGAAATAAGCTCTTAAAACATACAGCAGGTGTCTAAACATGGATGTGTTCTGGTATTTCTTAGGTTTTCCGGAAGGATATTTCCTGAAACTAAACAGCAAAGGTGCAACATTATTCAAGTTAAAAATGTGTGAAATCAATTGTGGTCAGGTTTCTACACAGAAAAATGTCTTTTGCACAAGAGGAATTTCTTGTGACTTTTCTCTTGCTTTTCATAAAATATTGGATCTTTTTACCTGTAACAACCATAAAAATCCCTCAAATCCAACATGATATGGAGTCATAACCTATAGCAGGGGATCACAAGCACACATTGCTTCATTTTTTACGAGTCAAAAGCCAAAAAGGTTCAGAGCCATGGTCTGCCTCACCTGTACGTGTTTGGACAGTGAGGGGAAACGAATGCCAAATACCAACTCTTGGTCAGTGGCTCTCAGCATCAGATACACCATAGAAACTATAAACTATAAACTATAAACTATAAACTATAAACTATCTGTTTTACCTTTACAAAGTTAGTGTGTAAACTGCCTAAAAATTTTAATTTGACTGTTTGAGAAGACAAGTTGACTAATTGTTGAATAATTCATCTTCTCAAATTCAAACATGAAAATTTAAGGCAGCCTGAACAGTGACTTTTTAGTTAAAACACATAATTCATTTCTAGACTTCTCGATGCACTGAGGTACTCTTTAGCAGCTGTTGTTTTGTCCAGTGTGAAACCGATACTCAAATTACTTTTTTAAAAACTTGGTGTGCTGGTATGTATGTATGTATGTGACGTATGTCCTGTGATGTTACATTACATTAGTAAATAAAGTATTTATTTTAAGCCGCGTTATCAGATTTTTCTACACCTAACCACATACTTAACTGCTTAAACCTAATGAAATAAACCTTATTTAAAAGGCTATACCCGAGAATGATGTAAGTCAAATTTAAATTTTCAGTTCGATACAAATATTCGATGATTCAGGGTTATTTTCCATAAAAAGTTTGAAAGTTTGAACGTGGGTCAGTGGGAGTTTCAGTGTGACACTTAATACAGCAAACAAGCTAAATGTGCTAATGAAGGATCGGAAATGTGCAACAGAGAGGGCCAGAGATTGTATTGTATTAAGCTGCCGTGAGCCATGATTCACCACTTCTAAGCAGAGGGCAGAAGATAATGATATCCACGGGCCTGACGGTACATAGTCTCTCTTTTTCTGAGCTTCTGCATCAAGGTATCTCCAGCTGATTCAAATCTACGACTTTCAGAGGGCAGCCCTAGGTTTTTAACCTACGTACCAAGTTTATTTTTTAAAAGAGACAGATTTGACAAGCTGAAACTGTACATTTCCTCTGAAAATTGAAGTTTATTTTGAAAAGACCCAAAACATGTCATCCCTGAGTGTCTAAAACTGAATGGAAGGGGTACAAGGCGTGTAGTTTCACGTGCAAGGCCACTGATCAACCATCAGTATTTGTCGAGTTGGAAGTGAGAATGTGCCGAAATAAGGGACCTTCTGGCTTTTAGCCGACAGTGCAAACCTCTGAGGCTTCTTGCCTTCAATGAGCCAAATGTCTTTGTATATTTATGTTTAAATGAGAGATACAAAGAGTGTGGGAGAGACATTAAAATGAGAGAAGCTGTGACAGCCACAAACAGAGACAGACTGCCTTGTCCATGCTTCACTTTGCCTGTAGCACACATTTACAGAATAACTGGCGATATTCAAGCTACTTAAACATTCAGAGCCCTGTCACTGATGTTAAATTGCCTCTTCTTAGTGATCAAATAATGGGGGAATATATAGATAAAAACAACAAGACAAACAAAAACTATTCATCTGTTTAAAGCTAACACTTGTTAAAATGAAGTCTCTCTGCTGAGATAAGAAATGGCTGCCACGTCTTACAAGGCGTGCAAACAAAACCTGATTCCACTTTATCAATTGCTTCATGTTGCTTTTTGTTATCTGATCATGTCGGGCTGTTTACATCGTCTTGTGTTGTGCTTGTCTCGGCACAGACATGTGGAAGAGACAGTGAAAAGGGCAAGCATTTGATGAGGAACATTGAAGTTAACCTTAATTGAAAGCAAAAAAAACAGAGGACTCAAATACTGCTCCCTCAGTGACAGCAAGCAGATCGTTTAAATTATATATATTTCCGTATAATAATTGCAAAATGTCAGAGCAAACACGACATTTCAGTGATTAGGAAACAGCCAGGAAGAGCATAGTGTGACCAATTTTCACTAGAGAATACCCATTAGCACACCAAATTGATTATGGTCACTCTTTCCACTTTTCCACATTATGTGTTATTGACATGAGCTATTATTCAGAATTACTCTTTCAAGTCTTTGATGGTACAGATGAAATGAGGTGCTGTAATACAAATTACTCCATTACTTCCAAACATTTTTTCCCTTCAAGCTAAATAGAGTCCAGCATCAGAGGATTTAATTATTCTAAAAAAGCATCAACCTTCAGAGCACAAGAAACTAGGCTGACATGGACCATCTATTGCTCTCATACAAACGAACCTCTATTACAGGGTGTCATTGTTTTCTGTTTGACTTCAATAAGCTCTTCAGACATTTCCCCGAAGAATAGGAAAATGTCAAATGTTACTTGTCACTTCAACCATCACTTGTCCTCAGTGTTTCTGACCACAAAATATATCATATTTCCAAGGGGTTTTGGTTAGCGAGTTTTAAAAGCATGTGGATGACAAAGCATTGCAAAGTGTCTCTCAAAAAACCTTTTCCAACAAATTCAGGAAATAACACAGCAGACAACTAATTTCAGATTAGACACATACATAATAAAGTCCTCATGGATTCATTGAGAGAGAAAGAAAAAAAGCAACACATCAGAATGATGCAAAAGTGGTGTTCAAATGAGTTGTAAATAAAAGATAGTTAAAGCAAAGCACATTTGGAGTGTCTCCTTATCACCGCTGTACCAGCACTCAAACCTGTGATAAAACTGAAGTGTGAGATAGTGACAGTGTTTGTCCTTTTCTGTTAGTTTTCTCACAATTTGTTATACTGAGCCTTAAGAATAGTTTTTGGTCACTTCGCAAACAAGCAAATCTGCAACAGCAGATATATTCGCACATCCAAATGCATACAGTGCTCTCATCCCAGGTCGTCAAATACTGATGCTTTCTCAAGCCCTCTCGTAAGGGCTGGGCGATTAATAAGATTTTAATTTCGATTACGATTTTGGCTTCCCTCTATTTTCAAAACAAGATAATCGAGATTAACGATTATGTGCGGCATGATGAGTCTAACAATGTTGCTCCAATTTTGTCTTTTATTTTGTAAATCAAGCACACCCTTTCCTCGTGCTCTAAAGTCCAAACAGAAGTTTTAGCGCAGGTTGATAACAGAGAGCCACAGCACACTGCCTCTCTGATTTTTTGGAACTTTTCATTTTGTTTATAGACAGCGCTTGCAGCGAAAGAGAGAGGACGAGCAACAACGTGCACAAGCAGGGAGAGCAGATGTGTGCGTGCTATTGATGGTGACAGTGAGGCTGCAGCGAGAGGAGCAGAAAGTATGACGTGAAACGCAGCCATGTGATGTGTGAACAGTTGAGGCTGTTTGTCAGAGAATACATGCTACAACTCTTTAAGACTCGAGACACATTCCCATGTCTAGCTCGCAGAAGTTAGCCCCGAAGTTAGCAAGCTGTGAATCTGAACAAACTACAGTATACAGTAGCAAGATGTGTTACCCAATTGTGGCTGCACCACAAAGCGTTCATTGTTTTTCAGTTCACTTCTATTTAAAATTAAAGGACATAAGTGTTGAAAGTAAACACCAGAGTTAATGTTCAATAACTGCTTGATGTTCCGAAGGCCAGTGAGTAATCATGTTAAATAATTCTGATTTCAACAGCAATCAAAATATCGTGATTATCATTTTTGCCATAATAGAGCAGCCCTACCTCCTGTGTGATACCTGTGCTGAGGGCATCCTTTTGCCTCTCTTTAAGATGCACCATTTGTGATGCACAACTATCTCCTGGGCAAAACTTGTAACACATAGTTAAAGTTGACAAATAGTCGTGGTTAGGTTTAGGCAACAAAACAACTTGGTTAGGTTTAGAAAACACATTATGCTTTGGGTTAAAATAAGTATGTAACCTGTCGTATATATGTCAAGAGTGGCCTAAATATGTAACAGATAAACGTACATAAACGTATGTCAAAAACAGCATTGACTTTATGTTTAAACAGCACTCAGTTTTGTTTTCACATGGGTCATTAACAGCGATATCCTGGGCTAAAGTTTTTTGTGTAACCCAGCCATCACCCTGGCAGTCTGCCCCACACGGACTTTCTCACTCTTTATACTATGCCAGTTTCTCTGAGCATCAATTTTTGCCCTGGATGGGATTACACTGGACTTAGCTGAAACTCATAGGGTATCCACAGGGTGCCCAAGGCTTAAGTATCACAGGCTGAGGGGTGTGACAACACATCAGTCTTTGACAACCTGGGAATGTGAATGGCCTTATAGAACAAAATGACTCTGATGTGTGCAAACAGTCCTTTTCAGACGTTAAATACATAACACTGCAGACTTTATCTATTTGCAAAGACAATGGCTTTTTGTCATTCAGATAGGTGCAATTTCTAGGTAAATTTTCCTAAAGGCTCCATTCAGACATGAAAGCACATTTACAAAAACAGACACAATGCTTGCATGATATTTTGTACCACTTGCATGTGAGAAAACAGCTGTGAGTGTAAAAATGTTATGATAGCAAAGAAGAGTGTTTTCTGATCTCTCACAGGCTGCATCACTGATGGATTTTAATGTGGTTGAATGATTGCTGAAGCTTGATTAATGACCATCGTCATGAGTGCAAGAAACACTCACCCCCAAGTCTTACAGTATATATCCACTGATATATCCTGATAATGATCAATTCGTCAAGCTATTAGAGAGCAAATTTTGCAGCCTGTTTCATAAAGTGTGACAGTTAACGAGTACCAAATGACAGGACCTTATGTTGGACTTATGTTTTATCTCTAAGAGCTCACATGCTTAAAATAGGCTCTTTAGTAGTTTAGTGTACTAAAACTTAGTTGTTTGAAAGGGGTGTGCTTCTACTCTAGCTGCTTTTACAAACTTTTCCAATTTTCCAGTTTCATTCCTGTTAGTTCTTGCAGTTTCTTGAAGCAGTAACTGTCCTGCTGTCACTCTTTACGGTCAACTTATCTGGCAGGCCATTGGCTAACAAAAGCATTACGCTGCTAATTGAAAGCTTGCTTGGCAGTTAACACGCTTTCAAACCAATAGAACTGCCCCAGCTATGATTAATATACACCTGTCATAACTAATTACATTAATACTGAAGAATGATTAGGCCTGTCTTGCTGTGTCTTCCACTCCTCCTCTACCACTCTATCACACTCTGCAGTCTTGATTAATGGATGTGAGGTGGCATGTGACTTTGTGGGCATAAACACTAAGAGATCATATAAACCTAAGAACATCCAGAGAAGGCTCCCAAAGTTACTGAAGCAATTTCCAATTCATGTTTGTATTGACAAACCTTTGCTCACAATATTTGAAATCATTTAAGATCTTTGCATGATGCCCAAGAGTTTACTAAAGGCCTTAAACTGCACCAATAAAGGCAGATTAGGATATATAACACCAAAAGAGTCTCGTTAAATAATCTTGAGTGGGTCTTATCAGCTATCGACGGACCATTATGAGAAAAGCTGTGCATGAGACCATTTTAGATGTTGGTGAGAGGAGATTCTGTGATTGATGTCTTAAAGAAATAGCGTATAATCAGCGGTTAGAATGCACAATTCAACGCCAATCTCTTAATAAATTAAATATTGTGAAGAAATGATGGGTTCACAATTGAGTAATCAAGCTTCTTGAAAGGCTATCATTTGCTTGATTTTACACATCTAGCAATCATTGTTTAGTTTGTACATCTTTGATTGATTGTGGAGCAGCTTTTTTGTTCTGAATATTATGTCATTTATATCAAATATGCTCGTCTTGATTGTCTACTGTGATCGCAATGATTCAGACAGTAAAACACAGCTTGAGAACATATACAGTATAAGTCAAAATCAAATAAGTGATAATATTTCTTGCAATATTTAGAAGAAGAATTTCATTAGTTGTGACTTTTGTGTTTTCTTTTAGATCACGAGCGGATCGGTAAAGACTCATCCTACGAACAAGAGGGAAAAGTCCAGTTTGTGATTGATGCAGTTTATGCCATGGCTCATGCTTTACATAACATGCACAAAGATCTCTGCCCTGGAAAAGTTGGCCTCTGCTCCAAGATGGATACCATCAACGGCACACTGCTGCTCAAGTACATCCGTAATGTCAACTTCACAGGTATGTACTCCTTTTTCCACCTTGGAAGGCTCAACTGCATGTGTGTACTGTGTATAAAGTGGCAAGTAATCTGCAAAATCTATCCTGTATCATCAGTTTATTTGTACCAAAGCAATCTTATCTGTATCATTCTGAGGCATTTCTGCACAGCTTTCTGAAGCAATTTGAATGTCCTATTTATTTTTGGGTTCACCAACATGCTCATGAAGAGGCTTTTGTGAGTATACAGTGTTCTCCAATTATCAGGCTACTGAATGTAAATTACTCCCAGCAAGTATAAGAGGCTGAGAACTGTAGGAGGGCTGTCAATCATCAGAAGAACAGCGTGTTTTATCATAGTTGATGATGTGCAGGGACTGTGCTTTGTGTGATTTCCCGCCTTATCTTGTCAGCATTGAATTGCCCACACAAGAGATCCCCTGCTTGAAGTGCACTGGCTGCGTAGTTAGAATTGTACATAAATGAGAGGAGGAAGAGTGTTAACACGCAGTGGCATGAAAAGCAGGCATCAGTAGTTTTCCACTGGCTGTTCTGTGGGACTTACAAGGCTTTCACACCAGGGACATGGCACGGATCAGAGTACACTTGACCCTAAAGTCCAGTTCATTTGATTGGTGTGAACTCCAGGGCACGGATCAGTGCACAATGTCCACTTGAAAAGGTGGTCTCGAGTACGGTTTATGTCCACTTTGCTACGGTGCGCACCAATCATACTAAAACACTAAAGTTGACTGCAATGTAACGTGACTACAAGGAGTTTTTAAGCAGTTATGAAACTGTCTCAATTTAACACTGATGCCTCTATATTAGATGACAGTGCAGCCTGCCGCAGACAGACCCAGACCTGGCTTTACTGCCACCTTCAACCTACAGTCAGAGCCTTGGGGGAGGCAGAGAGCTCCGTGCCTGACAGCAGTGCCTCAGCCTCCAGTCAGAAGCAGAGCTTCACCTTGCTGCAGCTTTTCCCGCTGATGCAGTTCACAGGCCAGCAGTGTCCACCTGGGGCCCCCTTTTCTAAACTGTAGTTCAACAAAAATGTCACATAGATGATGACGCGAGTATACTCAACATTACTAATGTGAGAGCTGAGAGCTGGGAGTGGACAGGGCGAGCTCATACTCAGGCACGCTACAGATCAATCATACCGAATATGAAAAGCCTTTAAATGTAGTGTAACTGGCCAGTACAGTGAGCAAAGTGTGACTTAAATACACTTCTGTACAACAAAGCTTGCAAAGCTGTGACCCATTCCAAGTCATTCTCTTAAAAAGCATCACCTGAACATCTAAAATGTATAGGGAGACAAATTTCACTTCCTGTCTGGCTTCTGTAACTTCAGTCAGTCCCTCAATGAGTATTTTTCTTTCATCGGCCTTTCTCAGAAAATGAAACAAGATCGTGATGTTTACTTTCTACATCATATGACAAATTGGCATCCACTACGAGAGCTTATTGCAGATTTAGAGTCTTTGTGTGTCTATTGGCCGATAATTAACAGGAAATTTTATAACAGAAATTTAAAATAAGGTTTGAGGCAATTTCAAAAGTCACCTCAGTCACTGCCCTTCAACTTGCCCACGGACTCATCTCTTTTGTTGAGCTGTGAAGTATACCTTGAGTAGCCTCAGGGTTACTCGGGACTCGTAGTTACTAGTAGTACTTTTTTTTTTTACCTTGACCTGTTTCAACTGCTGTCTTCCTGCAGTCTTCCCCAGAAGAGTCACATGATGTTGTTATGACATATCCTGTCAGCTGTTTTACATACATTTGGTCATCCTGTCAGGTTTACTGTCCTTGGGGCCTGTTTAGCAATCTTAATGGCCTCCCTCATCCAACAGTGGTGGTTGTTGCTCTCTAGCCGAATGACTCTGGCTTTGGCTTTTTTTCAAAGGCAATAAAAACAGCACCTGCACAATGCAGACTCACTTTCTGAAAGAGATATGTCAATGACATACTGGAAAAGGTGAAATCTGTTCAATATGTCAGACCTGACACGATGACCAAACCTGTATAAAACAGCTGACAGGACACATCACAACATCACCTGACTCTTCTGAGGAAGACTGCAGGAAGAAAGCAAAGGTTAAAAAAACAACCTTACTAGTCTGGTGATAAGGAAAGAACTAGCCATATGACACACTCTTGAGGCCTGTTTTTTTTTTTTTTTTGTTATTTGCATTGTTACAAAAGTAAGTTGGATTTTGAATACAGTTTCCCTACTACTTTCCTACTACAACATTATATGACAATTGCATTAACTGCTGTTGTATCACAACAATGCAAAAACATTTCAAGTATGAAAGCGCGCCAGTGTTAGCAAAGAAATGTTAAAATTCACCGTTTTATAGCCAAAGCTGTACATTATTTTGTACCATTTGTTGCCCATTATCCTGGGTAAGAACAACTAGAACATTCAAATACAGAACAACTGGCTTGCACTTGTTCTCTTCCTGTATCAGCACATGTATGGTGCCTAAATGATTTACATATTATGACAATAGTCTCCTATTGTTATGACAATAGGATTTTGCACAAGAATATCTTTGTAAGCTTAATTGTTTTAGACACTGACATTGTTTATCTTCTGCTATTCATCTTTGATGACTGCTTTTAGGACATATTTTAGAGGATACACACTATAAAACATTCAGCTAAAGAGTGTAGCAACTGATGTAAAGAAGGTGGAAAGGTTTTGCTAAACTGTCTCAACACATGTACAATTCTACAAATGTAACACTATAACATAGCAACAAGTAAGATGCACTTTGAAACTTTGAAAATTAATTACAGCCCTGCATTTGCAAGAGAAGGTACATGTATAAGGAGGTCATGAAAGCGGCATGCGCACAAATTTAACCTGCTGGCTTGTAAAGAAATAATGTAAATGTACGCACAACGGGGTCTAACTCAGGTCAGCATTAGTGCTTATAACAACTTGGGTAATTATACATCAGATGAGTAGAGGGTCAAAGTGTTCATGCAATCAAGCAGAATGCAATGTAAGCAGTGTGACGTAGTCCCGAACCTTTTCCACCCTCACAAATGATTATACAGTAAAGGCTGCATTTATCTGTATGACAATTACATGGTGGAATTTTTGGGTGTCGGCAGTCACACCACAGCAAGTACATGACAGGAATAATTTGCAGTAAATGAGAACAGTAAGGGAACTTTATGAGTAAAACATCTGCCCACTGCTGCAGGATCCAGTGTTGCTGACAGTTTAAAAAAAGAAAAAAAAAGAACAGACAGAAAGAAGCAAGGACCTAAACTCAACCTTTCTTGGGAAATGACAGCATGTAAGTTGAAAATAGCAGGCAGCAACGACAGCAACAGGGTTAAGTTTTGTTGCTAACTAAACTGATGTTAAATTTAGGGAAAAGTACAAAACTGTTAAAAGAAAAGGCATGATATGGCATTTACTTTTTAGAGACTTGTATGGTTTATAGATTTATGTACGAGAGCTTTAAAGTCGAGACAAAGTAGCAAAGGAACAAAGCAAACACAGATACACATTAAATATGGATAGATTTTAATAATGTAGTCAACGTAACCTTTTGTCGGGTATAATAAAGGTTAACTTGACACTTGTTATTTGCAGCAGTTAGTTTTCATCTCAAATGGATATTGAAAGGAAACTCTGCAACACTGAGATAGTGTTTTACTGTAGGCCTTATCTTCAAAGTCAAAACATTGTTTACCTGCACTGAGTGTGCCTATTACTATGTAAGCAGGTCAGCCCTCATTTGTGTAAAATAAAAAAAAGAAGATGAAACAGTCTTATCCTGAAGTTTAACTTGTTTAGTTTTACAAGACAGATCAATTCTCCCAGCTCTGGAGTAAAGCTTTAATGTATAGCAGGCTTGTGTTACTGGATTAAACTCTGTCTTTATGCACCCTTTCATTCATGGTGTTATGTTACTGGATGGCTTGTCAGCACTGAAGCCAATGGGGTTACTATAGGGATGGCTAGAAAAATCAATGCTGCACATTACCGTAATGCTGCCTTACCTCTTTCGGCACAGAGGTATGGAGAATTTAAAAGGTTTGTAGGAAAACAACGGGAATGTCCACATGATCCCAGTGTATTCTGGGAATTGTATACACTCATCCATGCTGACAAAAGGAAAGAGGAAACCCATACAGATACTGTAGATGATACGTATTGATGCATGGCATTAAGACTGTAATCCCAGTGATGCTGAGGAAACTGCTGCTGTTTATATTCATAAAAATGGTACATGCTTAGTGGTACTTAACCCATTAAATCTGGAGCAAACTGGTTTGACTTATATGAAAAACAGGGGAAGAAGGTAATGAGCAACGAAAGAAGAAATCACCAAACATTTGCAAGAAATCTGTAAAAAGTACAATAAAATTACCTGAACCACCTTATGATGAAAACCATACATAAGAAAGGAAAGTTAAAAAAAAAAACAACAAAGAAATGACCTGGAAAAATGCTTAAAAATGCTGAAACATAATTCTACTGTGTATTTATGGTAATTAAAATGAAGTTTTTCCTGAGCTTTTTGCCTTCTTTTCCCCTAGCCTTTTTAACAATAATTTTTAAAGCTAAAGCTAGAGTTTTTGAACATTTCTTTCCAAGTTGCTCATTGCCTTTCTTTCCCATGCCTCTGAAAGAAATCCCACCAATTTGCGTAGAGCTCAAAAGTTTAAATACTTTTGAAAGGCATCTGAAAGCAGCTCAAGGAAAGTGATGTTGCTCCGGGTTACAAAGGGTTAATGCTTGTTTTCCTGAGGAAATTTTGTTTTACAAAGTCACCTTGCAAGACGTAAAACTGATAGTTATAGCTGTGTTAAAAGCGTTGTGATTAAAGGTTGGCTGTAATATAGAGTTTGCGTTTCAATCTGCCTGTTTTCATGAGGTTTGATTACTAATTTAACTAGGATGTAACCTGAGGAAGCACTCACTCTCAGGATCATATATGTATACTGCTTAATAATGGATCCTGCCTGTCGGGAAAGTAGGAATATTAAAGAGCAAACTGTGAGGGTGTGATAGAGTTTGAGAGACTAAACTGTTCCTGAGGTCAGTGCTATAAAAGAGAGAACGCTGAAAAGACAATCAGCCCCAGCACTGGCCCTTAACTCTGCCCAATTGAACGACTAATAACCATGTAAGGCTCTGCTTCCATTTACAATAGAAATAAATTGCAGGGTCCGACAGCTCTGAATCTCGTTTTTTTTTTTTTTTTTTTCTAATCGCTGCTTTGCATTTATGAGAAAAGCGTGGTAATTCTGTTTTCTTCTGCTTGTATTATTAGGTTTGTAGCAAATGCCTTCATCAAAGAGTTCACCAAAAGCAGCACTTTTAAAGTTCAACGGCACAATCTGTGTATGGATTTGATCAGTTTTTATGCATTTGTAAACACATTAGATTCTCGTGGCTTTGGCTAATGGCTTTTAATGGAGTTGGAGGGTGATTTTTTTTTAACTGAAACCGTGACATTCTGCAAATTGCTGTTTTGTTTGAATGCATTATCAATTCTTAAGAGAAGCAAAGAGGAGCTTTAAATGTGTCGCCTTCAATAAACCAGCCTGAAAACCGAGAAGAAACATTAGCAGACTTGGAACGTAAACTAGCAGACCAGTCACTGCTCATAATCAAACAATAAAGTTCAACAATTTCACAGCAATGAATCATGTTTATATAGATTTATTTGTTCTCATCTAATTTGGAGTTGTATGTTTGTAATAATACAGTATCTACACACTGCTCTGAACACATGTTCTTTGTCATCTCCACCGTGCAGCTTTGTTGATTTAGCTCTCAAAGCAATAACACACACTATTATAATTAACAGAAAATTTTACTGAGGCCATTTAATTTTTGGTGCATCTGGGCAGAGCTGCAGTTCATGAGAGTCAATGATGTTTTTATGCCTCAGAGCCAGCAACAGCCATGGCTTGAGGCATTACGTTTTTGCGTTGTCCATCCCATTGGTTTGTCCCATAAGGGATATTCTACAAATTTGGCAAAAACGGCATTAATATTCTGAAAAAATATTTTTCTGACCATTACTTGATGCCATAACTCAGGAACAGAGGGGAGACATTTGGACAGATACTGAATTGGTGACACTAATCTTAGGTGTCCATCTTGATACTGTGTTGATTGTATAGATCTTCTGTGCTACCGTTTGTTGTTTGCAGCAACATTCATATCTAAAGCATTGTCAAGTGTTATGGCTTCACATGAGTCTGGACAGACATGGATGTTCACTTTAACTGCAACTTGAGTGGTGTGGAGGCATACAACTGTGAGGCTAATTCCCGTGTTTTCCTGGATTGCATGTTTTTTTTTCATAGGAGTTATCATGTGCTGTGTACCCTCAGAAATGTGACCTGGTTATTAAACAAGCAGTTTGTTCATTTTTGCTGGATGTGCATGAAACTTGCTAAAGTTTAGAGGTGAAACTAATCGATTAAGGCAATCAAATCAGGAGAAACATACATCCCACTCAATTCCCTGTATTGCTGAGATCAGCAAGAAAAGTTTTCATAATTCTACATGACTGCCTGCAGTTGTCTTGGACATGTCCTCTAGATAATGCAGCAGGATTATACTAATGCAGTTAAGTCCTATGGGTTCTGATCAGACCTCTGACACACACAAATCTGCAGGGAGGGAGTAAAAAAAAAACCGTCTGGTCTCAAAGCCTGACTCACAGGTTTCCAAATCTGACTCACAGGTTCAAACAACAATCAATACGGTGACCTACACAGGGAAACAACAACACACTCACACATAAATAATTCCTTTTATTCTTATGACAAAGAAGAGTGAATTCAATACTTTTGGAACATGATTAACTCTGAAAAATGCTGAAAAACACTGAGTCTGAGGTCCAAACATGAAGAATATCCTCTTTCTGTTACAGAAAATTGCACTCTTATCCCTTTGATGTAGCTCTAGAATATACTGTACACAACATCCAAATATTGACTGTGGGCAATCCAAAACACATTTCAGCAGCAAGTTAACTAAGTGCAATTTTTTTCCCTGACTTTTCAACCCCACTTTCAACATGTTACAGAATTGCTGAGTATTAGGGAATCGCATTGCTGGAGAGACAGCACATTTGGTTGGAGCAAATAGACAGAGATGGTTATGCTATTAATGGTCCTTTCCTCAGAGATGCTCTGCGGTGGGCTCTCATCACTAAATCTGTGAATCCTCGTTCCCTCACACCACAATTTTATAACAAGTTGTGAAGCCGGAGAGGGGGGTTGTAGCTTGGCTCAGAAACAGGAAGCAGGGGGATGAGAGAGACCTCAAAGTGGTAATCAAAATCAATGCCGTCATTCGTTAGCACTCCGAGTGGGGACCTTGTGGATAACAAGCAATGGGGCAATAAGCAGAATGAAGGAGTGTGAAATGATATGGGAACATGAACAGACAGCAGCGCTGGCCCTCCTCAAAGGACCAGGACAACATGGCTGTCAACATCTATTTTGCTCCCATCATTAACACTATAACAGCATTAGCTTGAGGTCCCCTTGCAGCCTCATTTCATCTCAGAGCGTTATGGGAACTACTTGAGTTTGTGCTGTGTTGTCCAACCCTGGAGTTCAGTTTTACTTTACAATTTGCCTTTTATTAAAACAACTATAACATTTTATTCCCTTTCATACTCAGGAATTGCTGGCACCCCGGTGGTCTTCAACGTGAACGGAGACGCCCCAGGTCGCTACGAAATCTACCAATACCAGATCACGAATAACACCACAGAATACAAGATCATTGGCCACTGGACAGATCATCTCCACTTAAACGTATGGATATTTTAAATACTACTCTTACTTTTCATATGCTTGACTTTTCTAATAATGTGAGTGCCAGATCTTTATGCTAGTGATTGTGCTCAATATCCACATCAGACTTTGACAATCAGCCATTCATCCGACATCCCATATATGGCTGTTTAGTGTTTCATTACTAATTGAACTCATTTAGTCTTGACAAGAAAATAGAAAAACATACAATAAATAAATCATAAAAAAAATATATTTATAAAAAAATAAACCTACAATTTTTAGTTTCACCAACATGAAAGATCAATGTTATAACCATGGTCTTAAAGAAAGGCACTGAACGGAGGAACATTTCCCTTCATCAGTTAGGACAAAAGCCAAAGTAATCTAAAGACATACATTCTTATCTGAGTTTATTTTCTTTCAACACTGCCAAAGCAGCCTCTTTACAATTAGATATAACATGTACAGCACTATTATTGCTTCACATAGTAGAACTTCATGTGTTCACCTTCTTATGACTGTTATCAAAGCTCATGTTGAATGCATGTTGCTCATGCTGGCTTTTACAGGGCAACAGTCAACTGAATAATGTTAATAATTAATCACCCTCCACCTGGATACCTTTAGAATTTATAAACATACAGCCTAACAAATGCTTTAGGTTAATACAGTGTGTGTTGTGCAGTATTTCCACAAGATTTTCACCCCCAACCATGCCAATATAAGAAGGTCCAAGGGAGTAAAAAGCCATCTGTTTGCATTAACCTTCAAGACTCAAGATTCTGTGTCACTATTACAGTACATACTCCACATACTTGAAATAGCATTCTCTGCAGCAGCATATACTACGGACAAGACACACCATTTAAGTTATAAGCATATATAGAAACTGAGTAATGACTGGAAATTAATAAGTGCTTGCAAAAATAGTCCAAAATCTTATTTGACATTTATTCACGATACGGTAATAGTTCCCTTTTCAACATATGCATGGTAGGGTTGGGTACTGAGGTTGGTACTTTTGAAAGTACTGAGCAAATTACGTCAGTACTACCGAGTTGCAATTTGCGTTAAATCCATCAGTGCCAAATGCAGGTACCTGAAAGCACATCTGGATGAGAGTGAAGGGTTTACACAGGAGGGGGAAGTACTGCAAAGCATCCTGAAGCCTGGAAGCCAGCTATAAAGCTCCAAGGCCAGCAACAGAGCTCCACGAAGCCGCTGGGTTTACCTTCAGACAGGAGGCGGAAGTTCCCCAAAGCCACAATGAAAAGATTAGAAAAGAGCGGAGGAGAATAGTTGCCTTAGTAGTCTACTACCTCACCCCTGCAGCTTTTCAAAAACTAAATTTTGTTATAACAGAGAAAGTAAAGTACCAAAAAAAGGTATGTTTGGCAATCAATACCAAAGTACCGGAACCAAATATCACTTCACATGTGAACGGTATCCAACCCTAATATATGAGGCACAGAACCTGTAGTTTCCTATGTGTTGACATCAAATTCTTTGTTTTCAATTTTAAACTTTGTGAAAAACAATGAGTATGCATCATTTTGTTGTTATGCATCATTTATACATGAGCCCCCGGGCGTTCTTATTTTGTTGATGCACTTACTGTGGGTATGGTACAAGATTATTGTAGACATCAAGTTTTTGAGTTACTGCTGCACACAGATCAACTTATCAGCATCACCTGCATGGCAGAGATCTCCAAGGAAAATCAAGAACGCCATATGGACATTTTTTTAGACCCAAAACCAATCACCTAAATCATCCAGATGTTTATTTGAATAATTGAATATTCCCTATCCCTTTCCGCACCCCATCTTACTTTAATAAGGCCTCTTAAGCAAACCGTGTTGTAATAAAAATAAATAACGTCAGAGCAACAGTACAGGCACATGACACTGCAGTGTTGAGACTGCAGAGCCACACACACTCTATTTACTTATCTTTCCCCCAGTAAGTGCAACATCGCTTGGAAGTAATTAAACGGCAAAGTTGTTTCCTGTAGAGTTGTAATTCGATGAGTTTACACAATGATGTCTTGATAAAAAGAGTGCAGCTTTCATGTGGTGAATATCCCATTTACAGTTTGTTCATTCAATCATGCACTCCTGTGTAAACTAATCTACCAAGTGTTAATTGAATTGTATCCTCATGCATTATGCAGAAAGCTATTTATGTAACTAGTGTTACAATATGTTGTAAATTATGTTCAAGTTTTTGCTGACCCTTAACGGTGCTCTTTAATTCTGATTATGAGCTTGTCCAAATGTAATAATGTTGAATAATTGCACAATATTTTTGTTCATTGGTTATCAGGCATGTGAGTATACAGTTCTGAAAAAAACATAGGAGACCGCTGCAAAGTCATCAGTTTCTCTAGTATACCTATTTATAGCTATTTGTTTAACTACAATTAATATTTTTGTTTTATTCTAACTAACTAACTACTGACAACATTCCCAAAATCTAAATAAAATAGTGTGATGTACAGCAGTGGTTCCCAACTGGTGGGTTGTAGTCCAAAAGTGGGTCGCAAGTCCATTCTGAGTGGACCAAACATGACCAATGAACATGTCAAGTTTCTCAAAAACACTATCTTGATGTAAAGTGAATTTATAGCATAAAGCTTTTATTTTGAAGTGTCATTCCTGTTTACTCTTGCAGTTTGTTTTATTTCTTTGTGTTTAAGCCAACGTGATATTTACATTTTTTGTAAATAAAATTGGTAATGGGGTAATTTATTAAATGTGTAGACCTTAAACTAATAACTAAGGGGAAATAAGGACCCTATGGCTGGACTTATTGGTAACTGCTGATATAGAGCAGTCATTTGTGGAAAATAACAGCTGGTCAAAATAACAGAAAAGAGGCAGTTTTCAGACCCCAAATAATGCAATATTAATAAATAAAAAAAATCATATTCACTTTTTATACAACACAGTATTAATGTTGTTCTTCTCAAACTCTGAATGACTTTTGTTTTCATTTCTTTTGGCGTGGTCACTAGTTACTTTTTGATTCCAGTTATTTTTGAGGTACCATTGGCACTGTTTTTGCAATCAGCTTTTTTCTAAAGCTGTATACAGAGGTGGAATAAACTGGTAATTTCTGTATTTTTCCCCCATTCCTATCATTTTCTCTCCAGATCAATGACATGCAGTGGCCTGGTTCAACACAAGAAATCCCGTCCTCTATTTGCAGCCAACCCTGCCGCCCTGGCCAGCGCAAGAAGACAGTTAAGGGAATTCCATGTTGTTGGCACTGTGAGAATTGTGACGGTTACCAGTATCAGGCAGACACTTACACCTGCAAGATGTGCCGCTTTGATTTGCGGCCTAATGCGAACCACACTGGCTGCGATCCCATTCCCATTGTCAAGCTGGAGTGGAGCTCTCCATGGGCGGTCATCCCTGTCCTTATCGCTGTGCTGGGTATCATGGCCACCGTGTTTGTGGTCGTCACCTTTATACGCTACAATGACACACCCATTGTTAAGGCATCAGGTCGAGAGTTGAGCTATGTGCTGCTGACTGGTATCTTTCTCTGCTACGCTACAACATTCCTCATGATCTCCACTCCTGATGTGGTTATTTGCTCCCTAAGAAGGATTTTCTTGGGCTTGGGTATGAGTATAAGCTACGCAGCCCTGCTGACCAAGACAAATCGGATCTACAGGATTTTTGAGCAGGGCAAGATGTCGGTCAGTGCCCCTCGATTCATCTCCCCAGCATCCCAGTTAGTCATCACATTTAGCCTGATATCACTGCAGCTCCTCGGAGTGTGCATCTGGTTCGGTGTTGACCCATCACAAGCCATCATCGACTACGAGGATCAGCGTACGGCCAATCCTAAATTGGCCCGTGGTGTTCTGAAATGTGATATATCAGACCTCTCCCTCATCTGTCTGCTGGGTTATAGCATGCTGCTGATGGTTACCTGCACAGTTTACGCCATCAAGACCAGAGGGGTTCCCGAGACGTTCAACGAGGCCAAGCCCATCGGCTTTACCATGTACACCACCTGCATTGTATGGCTCGCCTTCATCCCCATCTTCTTTGGGACTTCGCAATCAGCAGAAAAGGTAAACATTTCTTTTTAAATGTGTTGAAATAGAAAATGTAGAGTAAAATAATCTAAGACGGTGCAAACAACCTATTCTTCAGCCCAGTTAAACCAAAGATTTTTTAGTGGACAGGTTAAAATTTGCAATTAATTGCAGTGTGCTAATCTTTCTGAAAAATCTGCTAGTTTACACCTATGACTAGACAGTGTATTGCCTCCATGGCGTCGACTTTCTTCACTTCTGTTCTTATCTCCAGCTTTTTAGGAATATTTTGTTCCTGATGTAAGTTGTAGCTTTTTTAAAATATGAATGAGGGTAGCAACAGTGAGATGTTGGCTAAAGTTGCATTTAATAGACATAAACAAAACAACCTGAACTTCAAATGGACAGTATGCACAATAAATAGGCCACAATAATTTATAGGACCAGCATCTATTAATCACTCAGTGAGTATGTATGCGTGACATGCACACATACAAGCAACAGCACTGAAACACTGTCCGACATCAACACACAGTGAGGACAGAGACCAACATACGTGCCAACAGCCGCATGGATTTAAATGAGATGGACTCAGGCTCTGCGGGAACCAAGGGCTGTTGTAGGAGAATGCCACAGCTAGCAAACAAACCATCTTCTGACTGTTTGTAACTTACATGGCCAGAGAACTTTTTCTAAATGTTTCTGAATAATATGATGTTTATGAAAAAGGGGTAATTCAGCCTCCAGGAAAATGCAGAAGAGTCTACAGACCCCCACACACTCCAGAGTTTGCCTTTCAATCAACTTCACAAAAAGCAGCAGTTACAAAATGTTTTGATAATCTCGAAATAATTGTAAATTACAAGAATAACATGAAGTAAATTGTAAATACTTTTTATGCCAAAGACCCAAAGACTATATTTAAAGAAGCATAGCAGTGATCAGGAGTAACATAAACAAATGAGACCAGCTGACCAACGCACACTGCAGCACCAAAGCAACCTAAACCAACTCTGTTGTGACAAAATAACTTAATGCTCAGTCTGTTTCACCTCAAAAAACCCGGCACCCACTTAGCATCTTGGCTTTCTCCGCAGCTAATATTGCAGCAGAGCGGCTGCTCTCCACAGCTGGAGACATTACCACATATTACAACACAGCAGAGCACTCCGCCTCCCCCTCATTTTGTTATTCTCATAAAGTTTTCATATTAATTAATTTGTAAATTAATTTATTCAGTTAACTTTTTAAAATAAAAAGGCTGTGGACCATTTATCTTATTTGCAAGCTATGTTTCAGATTGTACTTCAGTGGAATTAGGACACCAATGAATAGTTTGGCACACAGTATACTGGTGCAAGACAATGAAAATTGTGGCCCGTTTTCTATTCAATCAATCAAGAACCAGACAGCAAAGATTTGGAATTGAATGGTGAGGGTCCAAAAGATTCCCTCTCCTAAAAATAACCAGCTAAGTTTTGCCCCCTTTGTTTATTATTATTTTTTAATTGTTTTCGGTGCACAAACGCCAATGCAGTCACAAAGCTTCCACTGATTGTTCTGTATTTAGAAAGAGCACAATGACAGCAAGTCAATTAAATGCACTCATGCATGTTGGATGTCAGTTTTGATTTGGAGTTCTTTCCTATTTTCTATGTGCCTCATTGTGAAGAAAATGGCCACTCAAATTATGTTTGTTGTGTAGCATCAGCCTCTTGTGTTTGTGGATACTGCCACTATTCATCACGAGACGATGGGCTTTGTGCTTCACCGTGGGGATTACAAGGCTTTTAGAGCTGTCTTGTGAGGATAATTCATTCACCTCAAGTTTGCTTGGATATGTTGTCTTTAATTGTGTTTCTGCGTATGTATTTGATTCAGTTCCTCTGGTTGGGAATACCGAGTAGTCAATCACCGCATATTCAGGCACATAGAAACAGATAACGCAGGTTTGTGAAGTAGCATAAAATTACTGTGGCTGTTGAGGTTTCTTGTCAGTTGAAAGTGAATCACAAATTACCTCTTTCAAGTGCTAATTCTGAGGTTGCTCAACACAGATGTACATTTAAAAAAGCAGAGAGTGGAAAAGTTAAACTACTGATAGAAATGGGAATGCTACTGTATGGTGCTGCATAATAACAACCTTAATAGCAGCCTTCAGGCAGCGTGATTCATAAGTGTGCATGGACATTTGGTACTACTAAAGAAGTCGTAGAGGAAAATGCCTAAACACCTATTAAAACATAGTAGTGTTTCTTAGACAAAGGCTGTGCGGGGAAGTGTCCTTTTAGATACGTACATACTCTTTGTTCTCCTCAGCTGGACAAGAATACAGATGTAGTAAACCAGTAATATTAAGACCATTATCCAGTTGCTAAAGTAAACTATCATTCTTACAAATTACTACTACTACTACTACTACTACTACTACTACTACTACTACTACTACTACCACTACTACTAACTAATTGTACTATGGTAGCCTATTAACAATATTTAATAAATAGAGTGTGAACTATAATTAGAAAATTGTCTGTTAGGGCTGCAACTTTCACAGTGTTTCCCATGTATTCATTCACATTTTGATAATTCAGGAGTGTTCATTAGGAGTGCGATTGGAATAGATATACTGTTCTATTATGCATTGCACCAAACTCTTGGAGAGCAGAGCATACTGTTGTCACAGGCAGAGTAGCAGAATTCCAGGCGCAGTGAAAGTAAAACTGTTAATTGTGCTGTGTTTAAAAGTTTGCTTTCACCCTCTTTGCAGCACCTTCTCTTCTTGTTTATCAATCTGATTAGCTTTGGACAGGATCAACAGATCAACTGTTCACTCAGAGATTTTTTTCTTGAATAATTTACTGTTTATTTTTTTGGTTATTTGATTAATGACTAATTTATAGATTATTCTAAAGATTTGCTTCATTACTCAACTAATTTAGCTATTAATTTACCCTCAAAGGGTAAATTAAAAAGGCTGTACCCGACTCAGAATTATGTATGTAGAATCAGGTTCAGAGTCAATTCCTCATGCTTTTTCCATATACTTTTAAAGTTTGACCATAGTTCAGTGGATGTTTAGGGTGACAGCGGCATTCACCTTCTAGAGTAAAAAGGCTGACTGCCCTAATGATGCGTTGGCATTGTACAACAACATTTTTTGCTGATACTTATCAAATAAAGGCCAGAGACTCTTTCATGTTGCTGTGAGCTGTAAATTGGCCACTTCTAAGCAGAAGAGAGAAGATGACATTACCTCAGTGCCTTACAATGGAGAGTCTCTTCCTCTGTACTGCTGCACTGTGTGCACAGCCGTCTCTGTCAAAGAATAGTGTAGGAAAGAGTGCTCAATGCACAGAGAAAAAAAAACTGGGCACCAGAAGTACGAAACACTAATTCGTGTTTTTAACTTTCCTTTGCTGCCTGCTGTGTTCGATACTGTAAAATGAACAGCACAGCACCTCAAAACTCTACATTAACTAACACGCACATATATTTGGAATTAGCTTGCGGCAGAACCCATTCGGTCCTCCTTGCCAGGTGTGCTTTCTGAAGATTTGGTTGAAGCCCTTTAGAATCAACAGGCAGCAAAGCTGTTGCCTAATGCTATGACGTTGCCCATCTGGTGACTTGTCTATCTTTTCTGTACTTTGTTGCTAATGGACTGTACAATGTGTTGGCAGGAAAACATAGGTAGAAAAGAATATTCTGTCAACTGGTTTATCACGGCATAGCAGCACTCAATTTAGGGTTATCATGAGGCATGTGAACAGGTTTCCCCAGTGTGGCCAATAACTAAGTCACACCGTTCATGTAAACACAGCCAGTGATGAAACAGGCAGCCAAATACAAATAAGCTCTATTCTTCAGTTGTATCTCTGCCACTGAAGAGCAGGTGGATGAACTGAAAGGAGAAAATCACTCTCTGTCTAACAGGGTTTCAATCCAATCCAACTGGCGTTTACACAAATCGAAGGCTTGCTATGTTGTTATCACAAAAGATGTTAATTTACACCCTGAAATAATACAGACTATCTGTGAAAGAACACTGCAAACTATAAACTATTACAAGTAAAACTATTTCCAGATCAAAGCTACTGTGGTAACTTTAAAATAAGTTTGAACTTTTTGAAGTTTTTGTCATACATGCTGAAACTGTGACTATATTTTGGCAGTAGTATATATGACAGATAAACATGTTTATCCTCCAATTAGCGGTTCTAATGGAAATTGCTAGAAACTACCTCAGCTGTTGGAAAACAACCAATGAAAATTGAGGAGTTTCTAACGCTATCATGTCAATCACGACATATGAACAGCAATCAGACTGTTAAACTAGGCAACCCTGATCAATTATGAATCAAGATTTTATTACAGAGTTGCCAATTTAATGTTTTTAGAAATGCATTTAAGTTAACTGTTTAGCTGTAACTTAACTTCAACTTTCACAGCATTTCTGTGAGAGCGGCGTGGTCATAAATTTTCTCATTGCACAGCTAAAAACTAGATTAAAGTATGTTTCTGAAAACAATAAGTAGGCAATTCCTTAACAGAATATTGATTCATATACGAGTTTTTTAGTCTGACCGCAGATCATGAGCAGTGATTGATATGATTGACGTGTGCTAGAGATTCATGGCTGTGATTGATTGTTTTCCTTTAGCCGTGGTGGATCTCGCAAATGCCATTAGAAGTACTATGAGGAGGAGGAGCGTGATTTTTTCATAGTTTATGTGTCTCAAGTCCTACTGTCAGAATATACTAAAAAAAATTTCAGCAAATATGACAAAAACTCGTTCTTATAAAACGCGCACGCTATAGCTTAAAAGAGAGCACTGCAGTCTTTTTTTCATTTCCAGTTTTCAGAGAAGCAAGACTGTATCCTGTTTATTCATGAAATATACTCTTACACGCACCATTAATTTCCAATCCAATATGCTGAATGTAGCTCCCTATAACTTGTATTTGTTTTATTTATATACACATTATTCAGTAGCAAATGTATTACCTGAAATTGTGGTATCTTATGACCTGCCATGATATGGCTCCTTTAATATGTGTTGTCCAAATCCAAACAAATACTGACTATAAGTAACCATTTTGGAATCAAACCAAATTAGAGTTAATCAACCTTTTCACAGGAAAAATGTTGTCATAGTATGAGAAGAATAGCAGTTACTAATATCATTAATGTTGGCCTTATTTTCGTGAAGTGTCCCAATAAACAATAATAGTGCAAAAAATAAGTCACCATGCGTAACACCAGGACCCTGAAACCAGTCCCTGATCAGATGTTGCTGCCCTCCACCCCCCACCATCAAAAATAGATTCTAATTTTTCTGTTGTATGCTGACTGAATGCTATTCAATGCAATTTCAATTATTTTTGCAATCTGCTCTGTTCCCTTTATTTTATTGCAAAAAAACCCTCATCTAGAAATATTGCAACATGCACTACAAGTTTTTTTGTTTTTTTTGTTGTTTTGTTAGAAAAGCTGCCTGAGAATCAGGCATTTCAGGCTGCAACGATTATAAATACAGTCTGTGAAATCCTAGAGGGAGTGTAAAACTGCAGCATCTACTGTACATGGATTTCAGCTGTCATTAATTTACACCTGCACTTTTCCTTTTGTGACATGTTTGCTTAAGGAAATATAGCCAATAAAGTATTTTGCAAATGATTTAATTACTAAATATACAAACTATATATACTAAATATATATACAAGGACTTGGAAGAGCTGTGAGTGTGTCCCTGTTCACATGCTCTGCGTATAGGTAGGAACAGCTCTGGAAGCTGTCTGGACAAGAGATTTGATGCCTAATGACATAAAGGAGCAATCCCGCTTCAAAGAAACTTCATAATGGCTCAGCCCTCTGAGGTTCCTGTGCCCGGCCCTGTTCCCTCACTGTACCGATGGAGCAGATTGGCAATCATATCGGCTTGTCAGAGAAAATTTATGTCACCAGGGCCGATGGAAGTGGACAAGGGTCTTGGCTCCTCTCACAGAGTGACTCCACTCTGCACTCCAGAGGGGTAGCAATATTGTTCCGAATTCACCACAGGCCACGTGTAATCTTCTCAGGAGATTACAACACTCCCCCTCCTTCACCAAGGAATGCTCACATCGCAGGATGATGAAATACAATGTCCTATCACTTCCATTTTCTACTGACATTTTTTCTTAACTGACATGGTTCTAGGGGACTTAATTTGTGGAAGGTTTCTCTAAAGTTTTTGTTTTGTATTGCATCAACATATATCATTGTCACTGTATGACAGGTCATGCTACATATTTCGGGGTTTTTTTTGCATTGAGCTTACTGAATGTTCTACCTAATAATTGACCATACTGTGCAAAAGTCTCAGGCCACCTTAAACTTTGTTATTATAGCAAGGTTATAATGATCATAAATATGTATTTCTCTGTAGTCTCCTTACTAAATTACGACCAAAACATACAGCAAATATGTATACAGTATTTAAAAAAAGCAAATATTTCAGAATAAAACAAATTCAACAGGCTAAAGATGCAAGTATTGAGTGTGACCTCCCTTTTCACTTAACATGTCTTTAATTCTCTTGGGCAAACAATAGATTTACAATTCTAATCTTCTGCTGTATTTACACCACGTTGCAGTGAAGACATGTCCAAAGCTCAATACTGATTGTTTAAGCTATTTTTTGTTATTTCTGTAAGACTCCTTGTTTTACACTAAATATTGAAGTCTGAAGAAGCAATTTTGGTCCGTCATTTCTGGTGTTTTAATTTATTGTACATGTTCTCTTTATTCTTTGTATCTAAATAAAGAGAATAATATATATATATATATATATCCTCAATACAATTTTGCTAAAACAACAAATCTATGGTGACCAAAGACTTTTGCACTATAATGTATGTGTACAAAAGCACTCACATAGCTAAAAGAAAGCTACACAAATACCCTGCTGAACACTGAACAGTGCCTTCTATATTAGATTAATATGAATGAACATTTACCTACAGCTTAAGATTGTCATGGTGCTGCAAAGGTTTGTAAGAAGAAAAATCAGTAAGCATCTTGACATGTCAGGATAAATGTTGTGCAAGCTGACATACAAACAACATATGTCACGACCCCATGCTGGGAAACATAATTTGTAACTGTTGACATGCTAGTGGTTCAGAGCCCTGTGGGCTATTCCCATGCCAAAAGACTCAGTCATTTGTGATGTCTGCAAATGTAATGTCAGACAAAACCTCAGGCAAATCTCTTTGAAGGATGTCTGCCAGCTGTGTTTTCCACTGTACACTCTTCGTCTTGTGTTCATCAGCTTTAGAGGACCTCAGCAATTTATTCCAAAAGGCAAAGTCAACTGTTCTCTTTTTCTTCTGTTTTCTAATTAATGCTGTGACTGTGAAAAGATGGAGGATCACTGCAAAACACTTCAAATTCAAATTCATTACTTTGATGATTTTGGAAAGGTTTGTTAATAGAAGAACACTTTGAAAATGAAGAAATCCCTTTTTCATATTTCATAAGCTGTGACAAATTCAATGTGATCTACCTATTATATATTTTACAGCTGGTGCGCCAACTCACCACATCCCATACATCAACAAATCAGAGATGGACCGTGTCTGAGCTCTGGGATGATTATCATAAATGAAAAATCACTTGCAGGCACTTTTAATATGCTCTAGGATGTTTCTCTCTGCTCCATAGCTGTTGCCTGTAGCTATATATCTGCTACCCAGCTGTGAGCTGCAGCTGTCACTGACTTCAGAAAGCACACAATCCTTATGCTGTTGTCTAAAACCTCAGGGTAAAAAACATCTATACGCAGACTACATAGACACCCATCAGGGGGGCACTTCTATTAGTCGTGTATCATAAATAAACAAACACACCGATGAAAGCAGAGCTCAGGAGTGATGAACCAAGCACATGAAAATAAAAGATTATGAATAAAGGGTACTGGATGCCATCGCCATGTCTTTTTATGTGATACCGTGAGCTGTGTAAAGTTAAGTTCTCCTGTGTAAGAAGCTGTGAATTAATATATTATCCTCTGCTATCCATGTATTACTTGAGTAAGGCAGTGTCTGTCCTACTTGCAAAGCTTTCAAAGCCTCAGTCTATTGAAAGCACTACATTCTCAGCCATCACATGCCCCAGAAACTATTCTTCTTCTGCAGCTTTATTACAAAATTGGCCAACGCAATGAAATAAATGAATTTAATTTCCCCTGATGGACTTCATTCAAACTGCACAGGCTCTACAGTGAGTGTGCCCTGTTTAACCCATAGACTGTATTAATAATGGACGTAGCTCCTGTGACATTCCCTATTGGATTGTGGCCTGCCGTTTTGAGGTCTCGACTTTCGCAACCTTGTTTTTTTTAAGCCAAAGGTGACCGTATTTGAACAAGAGGTTGGAGCTGTAGAGAACTAAAGGGTGGATCTGACTCAGACTGCAGGGACTAGTAGTGATGACAACAGCCTGTTACTCAGGTGGCTCTACCTTTAAATATGCATAACTTTGGGCCTTAATAAAATGTAAGCAGTCTAGTTATGAAAAAAATTAACCCCCCTGCACAGTTACCATGGTTGCTGAAATTAGCTACGGCGAGTGCGTTACTTACTTTCAGCCTTCAAGACTAATAAACACACAAAAGAAACCCACAAAATGTTAAGAAAAATAATATTCTCACACGTATTGTTCTTATTAAACACAGAAATACAACTGTACAGGTTTTGAATTCCACTTTCTCTTGGTCAAGGAAAACTGACTTAATTGCCTCGTTCACTCATCATAAAACACACTTCATTCAAACTTATGCCTCCACCACTACGTGTTGCAGTTAGAGAATAAAGACCAGAGACTGAGCTCCGGTGGTGCGTGCTGTGTACTACATACAAAAAGTGTAATTGAGAGAGGAGCGCATGTATTTATGACAATACTGAAAAACATACCTTAGGGATTTCTAAATACTCAGGTATACTGTAATAATGCGATATTGCCCAAGCCTATTACAGGGACATTTTTTTTTTTTTTTTGTAGCAGGTCCATTTCTGCTGTAAAGTTGGGAATTTTAAAATGGGGATTCATTTTGTTTTGAATTTAACCCTAATCGGCCATTGGATGAACTGCAGTTTTTGGCACTTCCACTTCATCTTTTAGTCTCAGAGGTTGCCGCTTCATTTAACCGAGATGGTTACAGAGATTCCATGATCACAACATCACTGTCAATCAGTCAGTGTCCCCTCAACAAATGATTCTGTGTGGTTGTGTCTCTGCTGTCTCTTCCATAATGCAGATGTATATCCAGACCACAACCCTGACCATCTCCGTAAGCCTCAGTGCGTCAGTCTCTCTGGGAATGCTCTACATGCCTAAGGTCTACGTGGTTCTCTTCCATCCAGAGCAGAACGTACCCAAGCGCAAGCGCAGCCTGAAGGCTGTGGTGACTGCGGCCACCATGTCCAACAAGTTCAACCCTAAAGGAGGCCTGAGGCCCAACGGAGAGGCCAAGTCTGAACTCTGTGAAAGTCTTGAAACACAAGGTTGGTACCGTGCCTGATGGAGCAATAAAGAGAAAGGAAAGAAATGTGAAATGTGTTCCAGTGGACCTCAACCAGGAGTTGATTTTTATGCTAATGCAATGAGCTGCTTCTGTGTAAAATTATAGCAGTTATAGAATACACATGTCTACTTGAAAATAATTAACTCCTTTTATGTGAACATAATTGATGCCAGTGTTATTTTGCACTTCAGCAGTTCTGGAAATTAGCAAGCCTTACGTGAGCACACGAGAAGTTGGGATGCCAGCTAGAGTGGTTTTATACTATGGCTTCTTTCTAAACATGATCGGAGGACATAACGTTTACTTTAAATTGACTCCACTAACACACATCAAACAGCACATGGGATATATTAACCTTCAGGGCTTTCTGTCCTTCCTTGCCTACACTGACGTCACTGTCACTTCAAATGACATCGAGTGTAGCAACAAAAACAGAGCTGTGAACTCGGTCACAACTAAGGAAATTACCGCATCAACCCTTTCTATTAATACTGATTGGACATCCACATACAGTATTCTCTTTAATATAGTATACACAGCATAAATCTTTTCTCAGATAAAGCAAGGTATTTTTTAAAACTTTGCTTTGTTCCAAATATACTCAAACAAAATAATGTATTTGAAAAAGACAGGAAGTTATTTTTCACCAGGATAATCCTGCATGTTAAATACGTGGAACAAGCAGTTCCATTCTCAATAACTCTGACCACACTGGATTTTTGAATCAGGAGGTATGACAGGGTGCCCACGCTATTCTGATTTTGAAAGGGACTAAGGAGACGAGTAGCTCAGTGTAGGAAAAGAGAATGTTAAAATCACCAAGATAAAGTGTATGAGACTGTGTGGGGGGCATGCTTAAATCCAATCAAGCAACCCCACATGTTCTGATTACTGAAAGTCCTGATTTTATACTCTGACAAGCTGAACATTATAGAATGATGTGTATTAGGAGTAAAAAACCTGCACCCACACTTGCATAAATGCCTTTTTTGGACCTCAGAATGGAGCCGTTCATTCACCATTTATAGGTGCTAATTCTCGCCCTCAGGTTTGAACTGTGAATCTAACAACTGCTCTTTGTGCTTATGTGTCAGACTGTGTTGAGGGAGGGGAGCCTTGTGAGGGACTTTAGACTCTCAGGTAACCCGATTAGACAATGACTGTGCCCTTTTATTATCTGTGACCACTTATTCCTGTTACTTTCTGCTAATGTTCACCACGACACCCGTGCCTGCCTATACTATGCACAAAGCATCCCGGCTGCCCCTGGCTAAAATACAGCACCCTGAATGACACGAGGCAGTAATCACGCCCTCACAAATCCACCCTTCACCAACAGACATTAACTTGGGTAGACAATATTGGTGTGTGTGGTGCTGTAAAATGGCCAATCAGCATGGTAAAGCCTGTTAATGTGGGAAGATGACACCACTCTGCCTGAGTGCAGGAGACAAGCGATAGCCATGTGTCCCCTGTAATTTGTTTCCCTGTTGACAAAAGAAGGAATTTGCGGTAATAGGACAACAACAACAATAAGAATGAACAGGAAAAGACAGATGGGTCTGCCAGCTCCAATTCTTTCTGGACCATCTATTCTTTATCTTGGCCTTGCAGCACATAAATATTCAAATAAGGTACATTTATCAATGCTTCTCTTGGAAGAGATGCTTTGGATGAAATGGCAAGAATGCCGCCCCCATTCACACACACCCAACGTGGCACAAACAAATATACAGAAACATTTACCATTACACGCCTCTCCTCTACAGCACTTTTGCCCCGACTCTGGCTTTCAGCTGTCTTCTGATTGGATTCATCCCCTCTGACATATTCAATCAGCCAAGGCTGCTGCAGGCAGATTGGCAGATTGGTAGTGTGATTACCACCACACCAAGCATGCTCGCTGAGGACAGATTTATTTTAAAAAATGACACACACATACACACTGACACTTGCGCACAGACATATGTGTGCACAGAAGCATGACTGCACACATGCACATAGGTACTGTATTGAGAGTCATGTTTCACCAGCGGGCTGAGCTTGTTATGGTCACTGTGGTCTTCCCTCTGGTCATCTGTCTGATGTGTTTTATTCACAGCTGATAGAAAATTCCATGAAACATGAAAAGAATGTGAAAGAATAATGAGCAGTACTATCAAACATTGATGACAACGCTTACAGTGCCAAGTCAGATCACACATTGTCTATTACGCTTTACAGTTCAAAATGTTACTGAAATACACTGACTGTCTGCTGCATGCTTTGCTTGGTGCACAGAGAAATCTCAGGCCTTTGCATGTAGGAAAAGACTTGCATTTGAATGGTTACTAATGCATTTTATACCACAGCTGTGATCTGCTTGGTGGCTCTATATGATGCAATTTTTTTAAACAATTAAATGATATAATCAGCTGTGAGGAAAACACTGAGACAGAGGTTTCCCTGATTCCATAGATGGTACTTTGATAGTAGGTACTCAAACTGAAATGACCATTGCCACGGCCTATGAGTCTGACTGCATCTGCATCACTGTCTTGACAAATATTTCATGGTGATATGTTGTTAAAATGTATGCAATGATATTGTGTGCAATATTAATCAATGATTCACCAACAACAATCAACAGAAGTCTTTCGTTGCTATGAATTTTTGGAAAATCTATTTTTAGAGCTGAAACGAATAGTTGATTAATCAGTAACTATTTTGATGATCAATTCATCGTTTCACTTAAATTTCAAGCAAAAATCCCAAACATTATTTTGTTCTAGTTTTTCCAAACGTGAGGACCTTCGAGTTTTGGAGTTTGTCAGATATCATTTTGAGTTCTGAGAAATTGCAATGAGCATTTCACTATTTTTTGACATTACAGATGCTAAACAATTAATTAACAATTCGAGCAAACAACTGGCTATACTGAATAGTTATTTTCAATTCAAATACCCCACAGCTTTTTTTTGTTAAATCACATATTCCTGCACAGCTGCAGACAAAGATTAGGCCTCACTTCTTTTAGTATTATACTGCTTGCAACTTATGTGATCCGAACATTAACCGATAACTCCACTTTTAGTCCAAAAGTTTAAATTTACTGAAAAAAAGGTAGATTCAATTATTGTCCAAATTCTTAACATGTTATTATCTAACACAATATTCTGTTTCAAACCATGTTTGTTAGTGTGTAGGACCCTCCCCCCTTGGAGGTACTTTAGTGTTTCCAATACATATACTCTTTTACATAACTCTTCAAATTAGACTATGGCGGGCCGCCATGGTCTAATTTGTCCCGCCATAGTCTCAGTGGTGCTGGTCGTATTAAAACTCTGGTGAGTTATTTGTAGCACAGTAGCAGCAGAGACGCGCAGTACAACGTCAGGCGCATTAAAAGTTAAGCTGAACCGTTCTTTCTGCTGGACCTAAAACTGCGAAGGAGATAAAAAGAACTCCGCCTGCTGTGCTGCATTTACGGACCCGCAAAAACGTCAGATGTTAGAGTGACACCACAGATAGAGTGACACTAACCGGTACGCCAAGAACTCAGGATTTTGTTCAAAGCATTTTTATTCTTTTGTAGAGTGATGTCATCATAAAATATGACTTAAGACAGTCAAAGCTTTATCTGAAAACCTCAATATAAGCTTTGAATAAAACAAATGACATTCGGTACAGCCCTCATGGAAATAACCATTAGCTACAGCCCTGATCCATGTTATAAATATAGATGTTTTTGCATCTATGTGACAGTTGATTCTCAATCAGTCACATTTCCATTGTCATCAGCTTCGCAAATGATGTTTGACAATTTAAATGCAACACAAAAATATAGGAGATGCCATTCCTGTAAATACAGCTTTCACATACAACGCCCTGCTGTTATGATTGGTTCCACCTGCCCTCATTCAAGGAAGTCATCCTCAAATAGAACTTCCCATCAATCTGGACTCCACCATGTGCTCTGAAAGATTCACGCCTATTTGAATCTCACCCATTGCATTTTTAACCCTCTCCTTCTTTCTCCCACATCTTCGCTTACAGTGTTGGCTTCCAAGCAGACATACATAAGCTACAGTAACCATGCCATCTAAGCCAGAGACGAACAATGGAAGCGGAGCCAGGGCCTGCCTGCAGAGAAATCACCTGATTCTGGGGAATACTGGGGGAAATACTGGAGGACTTCCAAGCTGCTACAGCAGAGAGGACTCGGGTGGAAAGATGGGAATTCGTCACTCCATAAATAGAAAGGATGTCATATTTTTCTAGAGAATCAGGTACCGGCTCGAATGCCAAAATTTATGAGAAATTTGTGGGAGATGGGAGATGTAAGGGAGATTGGACAGTTAATTTTCCTCTTCCCACCCTTCCTGAGACACAAGTGAGCGTTGAGCAGTGACGTTTCCAGATGCAGGCTGAGTGAACCACCTGGAGTCTACAGTATGTTCTCCTTCTGAAGTGTAAAGCACACAACTTCAGTTCTCTCTGAGGCTGAATCGTTTGTCTCATTTCAACAAAAACAGGGGAATAAAGTGTTCTGTTTGCGCTCAAGTCAAATGCAGTCGACAAGATGAAGCAGTATAAAAATAAAGTCATTATTTTTCGTTACTGGTATTATTGGGGTTGAAAGCTGCAGTACTCTTCAAACTGTACATGCCTTACTACAGTACATTCAGTATTCCTACATGAACTAACCATATCGGAACCACCTGAAAATAAAGCAGTGGGTCATCCCAGTTTGTTTTTTTAACTAAATGTTTCATAATGATGATGAAGATGATGATGATGATGATGATGATGATGCCGTCATCTTGGCAAACCTAGTGTACAGTCCCAGAGCATGCTTGTGGGAGCATCACGTGTACTGTGCTGTGTTGTCAACGTCTTTGGAATGCAACATTTGTCATGGTTGTCATTCACAGTGGAGATGTCATTTTGGACCATTACCCGCTGGGTTACCCTCTGCTGAATAAAGACTATTTTCAAACACAAAAGGAGCAAAATCTAAAAGCAAATTGCCATGTATAAACTTTATAGTTGACACCATACTCCATAAATGTCAGCCAGGACTTTAAAGACTTGTCAAAGCAAACATCCCGGATTTATTGGCCTTTATTTATCAGGCGCTCGTTGAATCCTTTGCAAATTCGAGCAGTTGGATAATTGTGAGAATTCATTTTTACCCATTTGTTTAACTTCCATCACAGCTAACATTAAATATATGATTCTTGAGACGACAATAACACACTTGCAATTGACATTCATCCTGTAAATTACAGTTGTCTCCATATTATTCCGTATTTTCTATATTTGTGTATTACTATGTTCAGAATTCACCAATATAAATTTTTAGAGAATAACCGTATATTCTGTCCCTAGCCAATTAATTTGTGAAAGAATAAAACAGCACACTAGTCTGTTCAAACACCAAATAAATTATGTTTAAAGCTTGATGGTACAATATGATAGATTACATAGGACAGTGTTACATGGGGACTTCCTATGATTTATGATAGATGCCCAGGTAATCCAGGATCCTTGCAAAGGGTCCTTCTTTCCTTTTCTGGGTCATGGATTTTGAGGCTACAGTGGAAATGATTAATGAGAGTTTTAATAGTATTTTGGGCACAAAATTAGGCTCGTGCAGCTGCTCAGTAGAAGACCCATTTGGAGAAGGTGCAAGTTAAGTTCCATCAAACAGCATAAATGTTCAAAGACAATTAGGTGGATGACAGGCACAGGATTTCAAAAGGAGTGTTTCACCAATATGATCCCTTTAGGGTTGACATTATAGCTCCCTTTAAACATTTTCCACAACCCTAGAGAATAGTATCTTGGTAATGGTCAGATATTTACATATAAATACATTTGAGGTTATGTGTGTCAGATTTAGAGGGAAATATTGGCAGAAATGAAATATAATATTCATAACTGTGTTTTTATTAGTATTAAATCACCTAAAACCAAAAATCATTGTGTTTTTGTAACCTTAGATTAAACCGTTTATATATTCGCAGGGCACAAGTTGCCCTCAATATTTACAACATTTGCATCTGTGCCTCCCAATAAAAACATGAAACTAGCAGAATAACAGACTCTATTAGAACAACTAGCAGACTTTTATTTTGACAAAATTAAAGATAATGCACAAATTGGTGCTTAAAATTTCACCAGAATATATGAAATTAAGTGTTTGATAATAAGAATTTGAAACAAAAACCTATGACCTTGGTTTTTCTTTAGTAGCCCAGAACAGACAAACCAAACACCGGTGCTTGAAAAAGCCATTTGCGCTTTCATGTCCGCCACCATAGCTCCCTCTACAAGTTTGGCACACAAGATTCAGAAGTTTTAGTTGGTTGCAATCTGCAACCTCACCACTAGATGCCACTAAATCCTGAACACTAGACCATTAAATAGTCAGCTAATTTAGCCAAACTAGGGCTGGCCGAAAATTTTATTTTTGACCAAATACCTTGACATGGACATTGCAGTGATATTGTAGGGCTGACTATTGGTGCTTTCACAAATTATTCATACAATAAGATTTTTGATTAATAATCATCAGTAATGTGGATATAATGACTAAGTGCAGTAGGTTCAGAAAACAACATTACTTGGCTGCAATGCAGCCTTTACAACTAAGAAGAGACAACACTCACAATGTTACATTATCCATTGTCACATTATCCAATTTCTAAGATGAAAATTTAAAAAAAATCTGTATTATCAATACTATTGTCCAGCCCTGAGCCAAAGCAGACTCTGTCATAGTAACCTGCATCAAGTAACAGGGCTGCTCATAGTATGGATCCCACTGAGAATTAACACTAAAGACTGAAGCTTATCATACATTAATTGTTTTTTTTACCATAGTGAAAACCTCCCATTTCTAGATGAAAAGGGGGTATGTACAGCTGCTTGATAAATAAAGGCCAGTGCCTTCATTCTGTGCCTCATACCCATTTAAGTACTCCTGCCATTCTTTCAATGGATTTTTGATGGTGTCATTTATGTTGCATCCATTACCTTTCAAGTGTACTCTGTTCAATCATGAGAAAGACAGGACTCAATGTACATTTATATTTAAGTGTGTAAACTCCATCTCTGTCTGCAGTCTCTAAAGTATTTGTCATAAAAAGTAACTCTGGAATTTGTCTCATTAAATGTTATCCTCAGCGATGCAAAAATATGTATGTTGCATGTCAAAACTCATAACAAGTCATGTGAACAATTTGAGAGAAAGGTATAATGTCCAGAAGGAGAACTACTGCAGAGGATTATAAATAACTAATATTTTTTGGTTTCATCAATGATTCTCTCAGATTCAACAAAAGTCTAGGGTATTGCCGCAAATGTTGTTTTCTCATCAGTTGATAAAGTATTGTTTGTGGGATTGTTTGTGTTTGTGAATATGATAATTTACTGCTTTTTTTCGCCACAACCCCCCTCCCTCCCCTTTATTTTTCTAAAACACTTTGTCTGTGTTACAAAATAGAATATGTAAGTGCTGACTGAAATTAAGTGGCAAGTTAATGTACGTTATTAAAATGGATTGATCATGTCTGCTTTATGTACTGAATTATTTAAAAAAAAAAAAAAAGACAGATAAAAAAGAATTACAGTGCCTGGATATTTATGAATTATCTATAGAAAAAAATACAAATGTGTAGAGCATGTTCATTTTTATACAAGATATTTCTAATAAAAGACTGTTTTGCTAAAAAAGTGTGGCTGCTTCTTGTCATTTTGCAATTTCATTAGAAATTCAACGCAAAACAGCATGTTTCAGCTTCAACAGTTACAAAGGAAAGCTTTTCCATAAGCACCAGGAAACAACCCCAAACCTGATTATCATCATTATTAAAAACCTCTTTAAATAGAAGGGTGGGCATTGGGAGGTCTCCAGGTTGACACTATATGCAAGACAAAGGCAAAGGCATGCTAAGGGCTTTTAATTGTCCTGTAGACGCTCTGAAATGATGTTCGTCCTTGAACAGACATTTGAACAAACTCATTATTACATAAGAACAGGTATTCAGTTGGAGTTTTTTTTTTCTTGTTTTTTAATTAACAATTTGTCATTCAATTGATCATTCAATGATGAGAGAACTCTTAAGTTCTAAACAATATTCAGAGTATTAAAATGGCAGCAGTCTTTAGCTATGTAAAGATGTAGTGGAGTAATTGCATCCTGAAAAGAGAATAAAGTCATGCACCATCTGTGTGTGTTGCAGTTCGAGCTTCTTTGTTTTTTGTTGTGGCAGACAGTCCATCTGCGCGTGCATGTGAACCCTCATTTGTGTATCCCAGCTAGCTATTACAGCTGGCCTGCACTGAGCTAATATGGCAGTTACTTTTGATATCTGCCAAGCTGGCCGCTTTTCCGGTATAGGTGCTGTTTTGCACCCACTCGTTGATTTTCTAGCGGCTTTTGTCCCACTGAATCTGAGTAAGTATTAAACAACAATTGCTATGTTTCAGTAGCTCTTGTGCAACCAGTTGTTTGTATTTTAAGCTAAAATATGATCTTTTCTTAATCAAAACCCATTTATTTTTATGCCTAAACATAACCACACGTTAACCAAAGCATTTTAAGAAACGTAAAGTTTTAACCAATCAGCTGCATAATAAAGTACAAGTGTAACATACCCATGGTTTGCAGAAATGGGAAATGGCAATATTTTCACTGCTGATTGAAAACTTAACTGTTAGATGATAGCTCAGGCAACTCCATGTCGAGGATGGTGTGCAGACATACTCTTAGTCATAGGTGAGCTCTGAATATCATATAGAGCTCCTTTAAATAATTTATCAATCCATACCTACAACACCTGCATTTTCTAATTACAGCTTCTTCAGTGTTCAGATGTGCTGTTTTTCCATTCTATTTGTCTTTAGAACAAAAGACACTGGAAAAATATCTTAGACTTTGGGAAACGTAATGCCATTTTCAGTATTTGCTGACATTCTATAGACTAAATAATAATCGATCCAAAATAAATAAATAATTGGCAGCTTAATCAACGATGCAAATGATCGTTAAAAAAAAATCAATGCCCGTGTTGTCATAATGGCTTATATTCAATGGGAATATGAGGTTATGTAAACTGATGACTGGAGACTGATGGATAACACAATTTAAAAATATTGGGAGGGCCACATTCAGATCACGTACAATTTCTTCGCACCAGGAAGGCCCAGAGCCAAGACTAGTACATCCCATGAAATAATCAGGATTTTCCATCTCGTCATTTTTTACTGCTGAATCATAAAGCCATGTGATTTGCCAGAGGAGAAGCTGTCAGGAGGCTGGGGAAAAATACTAAATTGGAGGGTAACATGGGGAAGATCTCAAGGCCACTATTGAGCTGCAACTTCTTTTTGAAAGTGCCCCTGGGTCATTATATTGACAACTATGCAGAAACTGTTAAACATGAAAACAAGTCAAAGTCAGCACAGAATGACAATGCCACTCGTGTACTGTGAGTTTCCTCAGTAAGCAGGGGAGCCATGACCTTAACCCCGGTTTAATGGTGGATCAATACGGTCAGCTACACCTGCAGCATAAGCCTTGAACAAATTGAGAAAATATCATACTATCTATAAAAGCTGGCAGAATTATGAGCCACTCTAAATGAAAGTAGAGCTAGTGAAACTATCTTTATTGTGCATTTACTGCAGGGTTGAAATTGCCACCTGGGTGATCACTGATATGGCACTATAATTAGCCTTGTGTTTTCTAAGTGAATCCCCTGCCCTGCACAATTAGCAACACAGCAGTGTGTAGAAACTGTATAGTCTCTCTTTCACGGTGATGTATAGGTAACTTCCCAAGGAGGAAATGAACATTTTTCAAATTCTAATAAAGTCTCTGCTCCCTGTTACTAACCTTCCCCAGAATACTGCAAAGCATTTCTGGGTTTTAATAGAAAAGCAGCTCTCTTGGTTGTTGCTGTTTTTTTCTGTGGAAGTGAAAGTTTCCAAACCAGCATATTTTTGTTACTAATATGACCATAAGATCAATGAGAAAAACAACTGGGTAAGAAGTGAGACCTTAGTCTGCAGCACATTTGGTTCAGTTTCTGAATCTGCACCAGTTTAGAAACAAATGCAAAGGTAATAGAGGTGGACCGATATATATGTTTGGCTGATTAATCGGCGCAGACGCTTTACGAAGTATTATTGATGGCAGAACTTATTGGTGCAGCTTCCACCAGTCACAACAGGACACACCTCTTGGAGCTGGAGAGGGGATGGTTGTGCTAAATGGAGAAAAAAGGAGCTGAGATAATGTGCCTTTTGTTCTTTGTGACTGTGTCTCAGTGTATTGTTCTTCATTTTAACATGTATTCACATGAAGTTTGCGGCTGGACTGCAACAGCACCGAAGCGAAAGTCTGTTAGTCTGTGACTGAGCTAATGCTGCCACTTCCTCTTTCAAATTAAAATCTTGTTAAAAATTAAAAGCCCTATAACTCTTTGACCTAGTTATGCATTTTAATGTTTAACATACCATGGAAAAGTAATTTGAGTATTCTGAAAACAAAAAAATACTCCACTGAAAAGTTTAGTGTTGGATATTAGATTTGGATTTGTTTTCAGTCCTTTCAAATATCAATTACAAATATTCAAAAGTAACTGAAATGCATATTTTAAACACAAGTAACAGAAATACTGCCCATCTCAGATCACCATTTTGCAAGGAGGAAAACCTGTAGCTCAAAACACAAATTTACTCCCAAATAGATTTGTTATTATTATGAAGTAATTAGACTTAGATGTGTTTTTTGGGGGATTTATGTGAATAACATGAAAACATAAAGCACAAAACAAGTAACCAACAAATAGTGCAATACAATTAACTAACATGAAAACAAACAGCAAGACAAGCTGGGAAACAATGGAAATATAAGAAAGTTTTCCAGTTTCTAATAACAACAAAGCCTGTTGATTTCCAACACTAAAGCTTTCGTAGGTGGGGGTGTTATCCGCCCATTTATTGACAGATTTTTCCTGTTCCAAACTATTGTTCAATCTATTAGACTTTAAAACTCCACCTTGGTCAACCTTTAGCACAGATCTCTTCAGTGTAAACAGTTGTGCAGTTGTCCACTGACCACTTTTAACAGGTAATCAATCAGTAATCACAAAAGTCTTAAATCAGGTCCAGCTCTTAACTATAATGCTTTTTCAGTTTAAAAATAAAATATTTAATAACCTAATAAAAAAAAATTGAGGCTTTTTGCTGAGTAGATTATTCAAGGCAACTTTACTAAAAATTAGAAATGCAATGCTGTATTTAACTAGATGACAAAATAAATGACTAGTAATGTCATTGGATCCCACTTAACTAGTTAAACACAGATACTATAGTCAATTACTAAACCTTTTTCACAGTCAACATTTTGACTTGTCAAAGCTGGAGTAGCACAGTAACTAGTAACCATCATGATGGCTTCACTTCATTCAGGTGTCTCAGAAAGCAACAGTGAGAATTCATGCAACTCCAGGGTTCATGCCTGATTAATGTTATTAAACACACCTGTGATTCTCATGCTAGACGTGCCTAAGTGTCTGCTGGAAAAATGGTGTTTGGCCACCGGGATAATCCTCAGCAAAGATGAATTTGCCACGCCATATCCGGCCTCTTCAATACTCTACATCACTGCCATATCACATTGTCATTTTAGTCATGGCTGAGGATGAGGAGTTCTGCTGTATAAAGTTCTCTCTGCAGGACACTGATTTACTTGTCAAGCGAGTACAGAGCCACTGTGACTGCAAGGAGGTCCCCAAAGGACTGGTGATGTAAGACTACTTCAGAAAGAGGTAGACCATAATCTAAATATGACTGTTAGCATGCTGTCTGCCACTGGTGACACACATCTGTTAGGAACTGGTATGAGCTCATTTGTCATCAGTCAAAATAAATTAAACCAATTAGCAGATGCCTGCCTTCATCACCTGATGTGTTGTGAAAACACAAAGGGAACTCTTCCAGACAGATCTGCCAAATAAAGCAGAGACAAATATTAAAACAGGAGTTTATTACATCAGAGGACGGTTAGAATCCACTGCCCAATGACAAGTAGGAGATTCTCATAACATTACAGCTGACTTTATTCGCATGCCCAATTCTCATGAAAGTAGTACTGTAATATAAGTATTTGGGGGGATTTTCTGAGAACTTTATTGGATAGAAGCTAGTAGAGAATGGTAGGAAATGTTGGGAGAGAGAGAGAATGACAAAACTAGGGCTGTACCCAACTCAAAATTATGTCAGTCGAGTCAGATTTGGCTGTTCAATACAAATATTCAACTATTTGTGCCTTTATTCCATATAGAGTCAAAATTTGAAAGTGGTTCAGCGGGACAGTCAGTGTTAAGTCTCATTTATACTCCCTTTACATACAAAATATATACGTCCATTTCAGAAGTTGCAAACATCATGTCAGGACAGAGTCAAACATTTTACACAACAATAAACAATTAGAAGGAGATGGACAAGGAATTCCTTTCACCATTTCACTCTAAATACTGTATGTAATTATATATTTCCAAATCGTTTCGTTATGCAATTATTTTAATGTTTTTCTCGTCTCCTACTGCATCTCTACGGTTGTGTATCACTGCCCCCACAAGCCCTTCCAGTGACATTCGTGATTGGAAATGCGCAACAACACGTTTTGACAACACTAGATATCAAATAAAAACATATAGACTAAAAAATGACCTTGCAAATGAGTTTGACAAGCCACCAGAATTTTTGGATGCCAAGAAGATATTGTCTCATTGACCTTGTGAGTTACTGGTACGACCAGGATGAAACTAAGAAGAAACACAGGCATGATGTAGGTCTAATTATTAACTGATGTAGATTAGACATCTTTTGTAAATTAAACAGAGTAAAGAAAACCCTTAAAGCGTTTAAGTAGGAGTCACCCAGGCTTCCTTTGCTAAAAGCCTTATCTAGAAGTTGTTTCACTGGTGATATATTATTTCTCTCTTTGGCCTAAAAGGTACACTGTCATCACAAAGGAAAAGCATTTGCACTTAAATCACTTTCTACCCACATTCCCTTCCAGATGGATCTTGCACTTATGTTCGACTGAGAGGGTAAAATCAGTTCAAAAAGAAGGTGGCATATTCATAAAGAAATGTGAAAAAATGGGCCATGAAAAGAGTGTTACAGGTTTGACTCAAGGGAAAAGAAAAATTTAAAAATAGAGTTAGATTCTGTGTTTTCGATTTCTTTTAAGAATGTAATACTCATATAAAAGCCCTTAACATTGTTAGAATCAAATGTGGGCCACTACTGAACTGTTTCTAAACCTGTTAACCCTAGCTATCTTATGTCTATTCTACTCACACAGTAAACAACGAGATTTAGAATTGGACTTTCCTGTTCAATTTTTCATGCATGGTTTATCATCTCAGGATGCGATGTTCTCCATATCCTTTCCTACAAATTACCAAGAAAACGCCACAGCTTTTGAACATTTTCGCATTAAAGGTAATGTTACCACGTCGACATTCCCATTGTGCAAATTAATAAGCACTGTTCATGAGATCATTTAGGGAATACATGCTGAAAATAAAAAAGGTTTTCCTCATTTGAAATATTACTTTAATATTTCCACTCTGCTGCTCTAACCAGCGAGTGGGTATTTTATTTTGTCCCCAGGAGAGAACCATTAAATGTGGCTGAGGTGTTTTCTTTCTTTCTGAATGTGGTGGAGACACACTGCCTGGATGCTAAGACTGTGGTGAGTGCAGATTGAATTTACCCCTGCTGGATTGTGCTGCATCATAAAGTACAACGTGCTGAACAAAACAGGTCAAAAACAGTCTATTTGTGGTCAAATGCTTCATGGATGTCCCTTTTTTCCGTGGGTTGCTCCAACAGCTGTATGCGGTGGTCCATTAATCTTAACTCCATGCACATGTGTCTCACTCTGTGTGACTGATGCAGCTTCTGTCAACTAATGCTGGCAGCAGACAGGGGTTTACTGAGAGTGATGGAGCTAGAAGGTTGCAAAGCTCTAATAACAAAAGGAATGAAACTGGGCCAGTTGGAGCTACCTCTTAGCTTACTTTCTAATGATATAAATAATTTATTAATGTATGCATTCTGAGTCAAAGTATAATGTTTCTTGTTTCTCTCTAACACGATCCTTAACCTATAATTTTACATTTAATTGATTTCATTTCATTCTTTTTTTTTTCAATTTATTTACTTTTCTATTTTTAAAATGTAGTTATTTATTTATTTACTCTTTTGGATTTTGGATGAATTATATGTGTATTTGACATGTCCTTGTATGTCCTAAATGTTTGGGAGAAAAATTCAAATATCACATTTCAAATCCCAAAGGACATCTGTTAAGAAACAAACTAATCTTTTTTTATGCTTTTAGCAGTATGTTCATTTTTGCATGATATCAATTTTATGAAATGCCTCAATCACAATACATACTTTAATCAGTTTTTACAAAGTTACTTACTTGCTTCTTAATAAGAAGGAAAAATAAAATACAAAAGACTTTTTCTGGGTAGCACAATAAATCACACAGACAACCTGTACACTGTTTTGTGGCCCATTACAGCAAGCCTGTAGCAGGAATTTGTTTTGGACCTCCCTTGACTAGTTACAAAAATGTAGCAATCACTATAAAATAATCTTCCTGTAGTTTCTTCTTTACTGTGTCCTTTCTCCAGTAGAAAAACAATTATCTGATAGGAAAGTGGCGGTGAACTGCAAGGTACAACAAAACGTCAAAAGCCTAAGGTTAACCTTCGACACTGGCTCAAAAGGTACAGTCAGCTTCAAACCAGCGCAAAAGGATTCTGGTGGTTCAGCACTGTGCAGCAAATGTGTGTCGTGAAAGCAATCTACTCATCCCCACAGGCACAACTAAACTACACACAACAGTTTGAAAGGTTATCAGTGGCCTAAAGTGCTTTAAAAGCTTCAGAACTCCTGAACAGATTGCTATGATGCATCAACCATCCAGGTTTTGTTGAAATAAAATCAGTCTAGTGTGAAATATATTCTACTTGTAACAGCATTACACCAATTAGCGTGTATTTTAAGGAAAGATGGATATGCGTAGCCAGTTTTGTGCCACAAAGGCTTATCAATTCAATTAGCGTTTGTTTTTTCAATAGATGTTTTTTATTTGTCTGTTTTCGTTAAAACTGAGAACAGTGCAAAGTGCATAATTGCTCAAAAGTTAATGGAAATCTCAAAAATCATTGAAGTTAAAAACAAATTAAATTTTGCTACTGCACCCCTGTGACAAATCTGCATACTGGAACAGTATAGGAATGTATTATTCCTCAGCGATTAATCAACATCAGCCCAAAATGGCTGATGAACATGCACTGTGTGTTTTGTTTAGATCTTTCGCTTTGGATCCTGATGCAAAAATGCCCATCTGTTAGGTAGTTGGATGGAGAGGCACAATTGAAGATCCATTTCAATGTGACAACTTAACGTGGCACAAAGGTAGTTGAAAGTGTATTTTTGACAGCCAGGTCTGTCAGCCAAACAGTGTCTCCCACAGAGACGGATAACATATGATTTAAATTATGTATTCAGATGACAAAAAAATGAATAAATAAAAATACAGGCCACTCTCACCAAAAAACGGCATACTCAGTAGCTTATTACGACCCATACTTGCGTTTATTGTAAGATGATGCCCTCTATTGGCTGTTGTAATTATTAAAGGAGCAAAGGAGGAAGTGAGGTTATGTACAATAAAAACCAACAAAGTAGTGTGATGTTGTACAAAAATGGAAGATGTCCCTATAGGGTGTGTAGGAGGGGTGGTGAATGGATCAAACAAGCACAGGATTTTCACCCATGAGATCGGGGTTCATGACCAGAAGTCAACGTTGACTTATTTCAACAACATTATAGATTATGCTAATATGTGGAGCATACGATGCTAGTGATGTATGTGACTTGACACATGTGACAATAAATATGTGACGTTGGTCATGTGACATATGAGAAATTACATTATTACTTTATTATTACATTTACTTAAAACTCAAACATGATTTTTTTCCTAAACCTAACCACTGAGTAAAACTGAAGTGAAAATTAAACATATCTATGCTCCTTTCAAAGCCAGACTCCAAAAAAACAGTTTTAGCAAAAATATATGTTTTTGGGAAGTGCTGAACATACTGGATGAATGAGACTTGGATTATACTGCACAAATTGATGTTTTAATATAGGTTTTGCTATTGTTAAAAGTGGTCCTTAATCAATCAATAAATCGATATGTCAGCCGTTTTCTTCACAAATTTAAAGTAACACAGCATGACTGATTCATATATGGTCATTTCATGGCTGAAGTATTCATTTAACCAAAATGCTTTTGTTGCCAATAAAACCATAAACGACACCACAGCATAATTGTGGAAACAAATTAGTAAACTAGACAAGCTAAATACTTGGACAAAATCATAAAAATTGTGCTTTAAAAATGTAAATATTTCTGATTAAATACCTTCCAACCTCTGGATGCATTTAGATCAGCATGTAAGCTATGTGTTTGATGCAATAAAGGTGAATTGTCAGTAAAACACACTGTACTCCGCTAAAGAACAATAGTAAATCATCTCATCTGTATTCCTCTCTCTCCCTGCATCTCAAATCCTCACAGTCACCTGAAGGCAGCAGGACAGACGATCAGCAGCCTCCAATTTGAAAAGTGCCATGCTACAGCGCAGAGTCATTACAGATGGCCGTCCACAGTGTTTAAATCATGTACAGAGAAATTTGGACACTGCGACTCTGCCATTAAAACAGCAGATATAGGCTGATGGGAATACTTTTTGGTTAAAAGGAGATGTAGAGGGCAAAACATCAACACTGATAATATTCACAGAAATGAACTCAAGCAGTTCATCTTGAAGAAGACACATTAGCAGTTTATGCATGTACTAGTGCATGCCCTCCCAGGAGGAAGTGCTTGTTCAATTTGTTTGAACAAGAACATCAGCCTGCTTCTTTATAAATGTTTAAAGGGCTTGTGTATCTTAAAATGTCATGTGATATTTTAGCATATGTGTACAGCAACTTGATTGTGATCATTCCCAACAAGTTGAAGAGTTTATGGACATGCTCCATCAAACAATCAGATGGAAAAAGTCTTCACACTGCAATCTGATAATTGAAATTCAAATGAGCACATATCTTCTACAAACATTTAAATCACCCGGGAAGAAACTCATTATGCATAATAGCAGCCTTTTCCTGGACCTCCAATAATCTTAACAAACTGCATGACAGCATAATGGAACCCTATTGAGGAAAGATAAATATTCCATCAGCAAGACTCGCTCTTTAAAATTGCAGAGACAAACACAGCATACAAGTTTGTGCAAGCAACAAACAAGAAGCTCCTCACTTGTCTTTCAAGGTTGAAATTATATCAACACTGTGGACGTGATAATAAGATCTTGGGGTTATACATGAATACGATTATTATTTGCTGTCGGAAATTCTCAAAGCTGAATCCTCTGAAACAATTCCCCACAGTTTTAAGATACAAGCTGACTACAATATAAAGCAGACTTTGTTACACTCCCCCCCGGTGTATCAAAATACATTTACTCAAGTATTGTATTTAAATACAATTTTGAATTACTTGTATGTTACTTGAGTATTTCTATTTCATGTTACTTGTACTTAGGGATGGGGATTGTAACCCAGTTCTATTAAGGACCTGGTTTTGCTTTTTTCAAACCAAAAAATCAATACAGTTTGAGCTTATCAATACTGCTGTCGAGTCCCGTGGGTCCTAAAACGTAGCATTACATCTTCAGTCGAGTCACCTGTCCGCATACATCAATTGTACATCAAATCAAACCTAAAAGCAGTGCCTTTGACTGTCTTGAGGTAAAAAAAAAAAACCTCCTTCAAATTCATCAGCTGGCACAGTCTTCATCATCATCCACTCAGAGCAGCAGTGGTAAGCATTCCCAAATTTTGTAGCAAGTTCACTTCAATTAAAAATAATTATTCAATGTTGAAATTCTAGTTTAAATTGGTCAGATAAGAACTATATAAATGAGGATGCATAAGGTTTCATCGTGATAACAGTTCAGCTTAGAAAATGGCAAAGGTAAATAAAACATCATCATGATATGTTCAAATGTAACATCAAGACAGAAAATTTAGTTTTTAGCTAGAAACATGAATAATACAGTTGCTTGGGTGCAAATTTATTTTTCGCAGCAATATAAAAGAAACAGTCACCTATTAAGCAATAAAAGCAAAACCAGCTCTGTTAAAAATGTGTTGTCTCCTTGTCTTCCCACCAAATAAGAGAAAAGTATCGACAGTGGTATCGATTAAGACTCAGATCGTTAAGGAGTCATGATAATGAAATCAATGTTAATAAAAATTTACGATCCCCATCTCTACTTCTACTTCTACTCACTGTATCTCAGAGGCATATATTGCACTTTCTCTCCGCTTAATTTATTTGAAAAGCGATTTAGCGCCTGCCTCTGTAAACTCCAACACCGAAAAAGCCCAGTCTGCTCTGACTGGTCAGTGTGGGTCTATCATATTTTGGTGACTCTTTATCGTTATTGTAACCAGGGAATGACTGTTACTGAGTACAGCGTCATTGTCTACTGAGAAGAACACCAAAAAAAGCCTCTAAACCAAAATCAACGCAACTGGACTGATTCCAGCAGCAACTTGATCCAAAATCAGGGAGAAATGAACAGCTACGATTTCTCCATCACTGTTGTTAATGTACACTACAGTCATTCTGCTGAAAAGAAAAGCTGCCATCATGTCACAGCTTTGTTATATATATATATATATATATTTTAATAAAAAACTACCTCAATGTTGTTTTCCGTGTGGTATTTAAAATGGTATAGAATATTGCTATTTTTTAACAGTATAGTATCACCTTTGGAAACTCAAGCATCTAGAAAACATGAGTAAACACCTGCAGTAGCATACCTGGAGCATATGACTACATACAGAAATCTGACACTGAAGGACATCAGCTTTTCTTGAAAGTAGAAGAAAAAAAATGCTGCAAACAGAGAATTCAGAACGGTCTAAAGCCTGAGGTTTCTGCTCATAGGGATTACTTTTACATAGTGTATGTTTATCTCATTATTTAAACTCAGCCCACGTCTAATATGAGCATCAAACATTGTAACTTATTTATATCAACAGAAAATAAGGGAAAGTATAACAGATCCCCTTTAATCCATTGGTATGCATAATAATACAATAATTTGATATAATAATATTACAATTCATAGGCCCAATTTTGCTACGTAAAGAGTCCTACTTCTGATACTTTAAATGCATTTTGCCAAAAATACTTTTTTACCTAAATAGACTTGCAAATGCAGGCATTTCCTTATAGTGGAGTATTTTATATATTGAAGTATTATTATTGTAGTTTTGTAGTATTATTGCATTATTGTAGAATTGCAGTATTACTTCTTTTACTTAAGTAAAGGATTGTAATACTTCCGCCAACATAATTGTACAGTATACAGACACAAATCTCATTACACTGCAGGATGACTTACACGTTACAGTACAAGGGGCAGGATCATGTGTACATTACCATCACTCCTTGTACAATAATAACAGCATGCCCACACTGACAGGGAGATTTAATGGACCAGATCACTAGATGAGAACCCTCATTTATCTCCAAGTATGCACATGAGGTTGTGTATGTGTGTGTTTAAGCTACTGCATGTGCATTTATGTGCATGCCAGGTGGATGAAAAGCCTGCTTATAGCCACACTGTCTGTGTTTGTAGATTTGCAGTAGTCTGTCGTCTGTGAGGAGATGTCAATCAAATGTGTACATGCCCTGACAGGAATTTAGTAATATTCTCGTCGCTATTTTTAACCAGTCTCCACAGCTGTTTGTGCTGTCTTTTTTCTGTCCTGCCTCGCTGTCTGGTTTACACATCATCATCTAACTGGAACATCCACAGACTCACAATATTTAAAGCTGACTAATATATTGCACATTTAACATTATTAGTATTCATAACATGTACACACGGGTGTTACAGGCATGCTGCCGGTAACGAATGTGGCTATTGTGTTCTGTGTTTATGTGTATATGGTTGCAGCTAGCCTGGTGACACTATTACAGCTCATGATTTAGGACTGTCAAGACTCTATGCCATTACTCTTCTAATAAACACCAGATTCCTGGCTCGTACCTCTGCTTCACCTGCCCCACAGTAGGTATTTACGTGTTCAGTTAGCTGTGCTACTGAAGGGGCCAGCCCATATGTCTCCCTGAACCCTCTGAATAATTTAGCCCAACAGCCATTCCTATAAAAACCCCATCTATATTAATGAGCAGCCTCCAACCATTTGGATCGCTGCATGGAGGTTGTGGTCCCTCCATCATGCTTGAGGTGTCGTTGAAGGTCCGCCTTCAACCAGACAATCTCAGGCAGTGTATGCGAAGGGGGTAGATACCGTGTGAAGAACTGGTCTGTTCAAATCTAAAATCACACCTTCTCCTCCCATTCATCAACACACTTTTGCTTTCACTAGATGTCACAGACACACAGATCTTCCCTGATACAATTCAACCCATTGTGAGGCAGCCATTTTATATCCCCCATCAAAAAGCACTGGTTTGATCTGGTTTTTGAGCAGCATGAATGAAAGTTCACCCATGTGGAAATTGGGTTTACTGTCATAGCTGCATAGCAATTTCTGTGGTAACTGACAAGAAACATTATGTGTGTGTTGCCCGAAAAGAAAAGAAAAAAGAAGAATGAAATGGTCAGTGCCTTGGCTGAATGATGAGTTGACGTCTATGATTTATAAAAGTTAGAATTTTGGGACTTTATCTGCACAACAAAAAATATTTGTAAAATGTATTTTTGAGGAAAAAAACCTTCTGTTGTAATTACTTTGAGGGTTTTTGGCACAATTCCCATTTTTGTCATCATTGTCTATCACTGGAAGCAATCCAGTCACCAGAATAAATGTTGGCATGGTAAATATTTGCTAACATGTATTTGTTACATTTGTTCCTTTTTATGTAGTTGGTATTTTGAGACTTTTGAGACTGAATTTTGTGTAGGCATAAAAAAACAATTGGTAATGGTTAGAAAAAGATCAAGTTTTGGCTTTTGGTGCCACAATCAAAGCTGGAAATGCAGCAAATGTTTTGCAAAACTAAAATTAACACCTTGTGTTTTGTAAGCATTTGCCAGTTAGTCAAGTTACAGTTTACATCCATGTCTGTCCAGAGTCATATGTAGCCATGCCAGTTGACAATTCTTATAACATGAATGTTGATGCAAAGAAGCTATGAATTTGAAAACACAAATCCTCAAAAAACAGCACAGAAGATGTATAAAATCAGCATGGTTTTAATGTAGACACATTAGTGTCGTCTCTGACCAAATCTCTCCCTTTCTGTTCCTGAGTAATAGCACTGAATAATGGCAAGCAGAACATTATGTCACAGTAAAGTTGACCTTTGACATTCTGTAAAATGTCGACACAAATGTCATCATTTAAGCCTATAAGACATTTTTTTCTCAACTTTTGTCATAATTAGTCCATGAATATTTGAGTTATGGAACTAAACATGTAGATTCCATGTAGATAGTTTTGCCAAATTTGAGGACATTCCCTCCATACATTCTTGAGATATGGGATGGTCAGATGGGCAACCCTTAAAGAGAATGCCACTGGCCATGACTGTCACTGTCATGGAGGCATAAAAATGCTCAGTTTTGGTGGCACAGTCATCATTGGAAATGGCACTGATGTCTTGCAAGAAGACAGCCTGTTTTCTTGTTTGTTTATCTCGAACAGTGGTCTGTGGCTTTGCAAGCGTCTTGTCAGGTGTCACACCATCCACCGTCCCCTCCACCTTTAACGTAGTCAGCACATATACACATAATCAAATTACTTCACTATAGAAAAGGTGCCATGATTCGTATAAAACATACAAATGTAATGTATGGTTTGCAGAAACATACAGTGCAAACATTTTCTCCTGGCAGCTTTTCTTTTGAACTTTGGGAAATTAAAATCTGGACAGAAACCAATTTAAGTTAATGTGCTCCTTTTTTGTTCAGACAACATAAAGGCACATGCTTCAGGGATGTGTAATAGAAAAGTTCTTTTATCAAGACTACACAGAGTCCCTGAAACTGCTCAAGTATCTAGCATTTACTGGCATATTGCCTCTGCTGGTTCTCGAATGAGGATACTACTTCCTCAATGTGCTGTTTCTCAGTCTACCCCAGTGTACTTAAATGTTCATTAGGATTCAAAATAAATAGCACATTGAGCTGAGATTGTCCCCCTGTGAAACATCCATAACTTGTCAAACATTTTAAGTCAAAAAAGCCTCTCTGCCTGCCGGACTGTTTGGTCATGGTCCAGTGGCAGGAAGTTAACAGTACTCAGGGATCAATTTACTTTTCATCAGCACTCAGTTTGAATCATTAATGAGAGTTTGGATATCTCCTCTGTTTTGTCCACAGAGCAGAAATGAGCTGGATTTCATTTGTGCAACTAATATGCATGTCCAACACCATCAATCGTGCAACTGCAGAGGAATAGTACAAATTCTGAAATCTATAAATATGAGGGCTGTTTTGTTCAAGTAGATTCAGATCCAAGTAATTAACTTTGGGAAAGTGGATGATATTTTTCATGAACTGAGACACTGGTGCGAAATTAACTTCCTCTCTCATCTGTCTAAAGAAATAACCTTGCCTCTATTTGTCACTTTTCTTGCTTCAAACTTTTGATCTGGAGAAACAAAACATGTAGCTTTATCACTGCACAGGCAGTAACAAGAAGTAGATCAAAGCACTACAGTTATTCCTTATCATTTCCAACAATATGGAAAAAATGTACGTGAAGGCTCTTAAAGGTGAAGTGTATAACAATTGGGGGGGTTGCATCTAGCTGTGAATTGCAGATCATAACCAGTTAAAACTTCTCCTAGAATTTCTTTTTTATTTATTGTTGAGGCATTTTTTTATTGGGAGAGAAATTATTCACATAGGTCTCTTCCTCTCCAAAACAAAAAGGACCAGGCAATTAAAACAGCAGCACACTTAATAAAGCACTTTCAAGTTACAAATCAGTGAAACTCCTACGTGGTTTGGCTTTTTTTAGAGCTCCAGACCATGACTATTTAGTCACATTTTATGACCACAGAGGTCCTTTCCTCCCCAAAACAAACGGACCCAGTGATGTTAACTGCTAGAAACACCGAAAACAAAAGCTTCACGTTACAAATTAGAGTAACTTCGGTGCTGCTCATTGCCATTGGGCTGCCGACCGCAGTGGCTGATGGGAAAACGTGAATAGCCCTCTCTAGAGCCAGTGTGGTAAGTGGTAAGTTCAGGGCTACTGTAGAAACATGGCAGTGGACTTGGCAATCTACATAAACCATGACCCATTACCTACATAGATATAAACAAGTCATTCTAAGGTAACAAAAACACAACAGTTATTATTTTAAGGTAATTATACACAAAAGAAAACATACTTATTACATTCTAATCCATTTTTGCCAATAACCCCCCCTAAATCCTACACGCTGGTCCTATAAGCTGCACACTTTAATCAACTTGATTATTGGCTGTGATGTTCTGTTGATGGATCAACAGATTTCCCCCACTGATGCTTTTATGATGTGTCAGGCTCAAACAATGCTTTGCTATGAAGCCATTGTAAGGGGAAATCAGCTATTGATCACCACCAGTTGGTGAATTGCCTTGAAATGAAGATTAGAAGGCTGTACTGTGCAGAATTACTAACTGCCCTATCCTTTCACTGCCCCAACCCCCCCCCCCGCATTTCGCCTAGGGAGCGATCTCTCTCTCTCTCTCTCTCTCTCTCTCTCTCTCTCTCTCTCTCTCTCTCTCTCTCTCGTTCCAATAAACAGCCAATAACACTACGCCATTCCTCAGCTGAGCATCTGCTGCCATGGCTGGCCATTTGTCTTTATGGTTAGTAATTCACTTACAAAGGGGAGCTGTGTATGGCCCAAACTTTCATCAGCAGGAGTGTGTTTTTTCATTTGAGAGTAAATGAAATGAACACGGGAAATGAATAAGCCAAGAAATAAAAATGGAACAAAAAGAAAAATGAAAACTCCTCATGGCCAACCACAAAAAATTCCTCCTGGAGTGCCGCTGTACGCCACAATAATGGTTTTGTGTATGGAGCATTTATTCACTGTCAGCATGCAACAGCTTGCATGTAAGTTGCGTGGCTGGCATCCAGTGAAACGGTTTGCATTCCTGTCCACCACCTGTCCTGTCTGTGCTATGCTGACATGTCTATTAGAGGAATATGAGCTCGCCCTGGAGATTATTCCTCAATGCATTTTGTCATCTGCAGTCAGAGTAAAACTGCTGTAATCACCATGCTGTGTCAACACAGAGAACGCAGCGCGGGGCTTTTCTTCTGCTGACAAAAACTACCATGACAAGAATCTCCTCTGCTGGGACGGAAATATTAATCTACTCCTGGAACTCACACTGTGCCTAAATGCCTTGTGGATCTTGTTGTTGCTTTGCAACAATAAAAATGGTCAAAAATAACTTGTGGAGGATGATGGTTAAAGGTGGTGCGATAAAAGGGGCACTAGGTCTATGCAACAGATTAATCACAGCGCAAAATGCTCCTAAGCATTACAATTAATGACCCTGCTCCACCAAAGATTATTTCTCCCAAAATATTCTTTGTGGTTATCTTAAGGAAATGGTTATAATACATTATTAATGAGGACAATGTTTATCTTACTCACTCTAAAGACTGACTTTAAGGAGTAAAACATGCATAGCTCAGTATGCACACACTGTATTTTGCAGCTATGTATTAAGTGCACTATAACGAGGTTATTTTCTATGGAGAATTTATTTTCAACTTTTCTTCAATAGATTTTGCTCCTGCAAATCATTCAGTCGCAACCTTTTTTTTGTTTTGTTTGGTGCTTCATTAAATGTACATCTCTGAAAAGAAACCTAATGAGGCAATGTTCAATTAATAGAAGCCATTTCACCTCCTGTAACTGTATCACACTTACGAGACTAAAAAGACTAAAACAGAAGAAAAATGGCAAAGATCACCATGTCATTCATTTTGTAGTAAAGACATAAAGGCATAAAACAGTACACACAGCAATTCAGCATCATCAGGAGAATCAAACTTGGTATCAGAAATATACTGAGAGTATATTGGGTCAATGGGTTGAAACAAAAATGTGTTATGTGGCTACTTTTGACAGACGAAAAGCATTAAAAAAGCAGCATTATTCTTTGATGCGACAAAACACCACTGGAGAATTATTGGATCTGTGTAAAATGTGTTTAAATGTGTTGTGTTAAAATAGGTAGTGTTAACTGACAAAGACAACTACTGTATGTGATGAACCATCTATTTTTAGTGCATTTATTAGAGGTATTTGATAATAGTCACCCTATCCTCATGCTTTACCAGCGGGAGGGAGGAAGTGACAATATTCTAATGTTCCTCAGTATGACACAATCTACCGATGAGTAATGTGTGGTATCTCTGTATATTGAAATTGCATACAGCGACAAAAGCAAACCTTGAGAAATAAATCTGATTCGATCTTCCAATTTCATGCTGATAAGCAGCAACCTAATCCTTTTAAATAGTTATTAAAAGCAGCAGAAATTGCTGCTCATGGCAACATAACCTTCTATAGTCACATGCAAGAAATGAGAAAACGGTTGACAGAAGAACTTACATGTATGTGGGCTTCTCAATGCATTTTAGACAGATGCTTTAAATATTTATGCTTGATTATTACTTCTATTACATCACAATGCAAATATCTCATTCACCATTTATATCACCCACATCTGACCAGATTAAAAAATCCTTTAAAATAATGTGGAGGAAAAAAAATGTTGCAATTACATAATTTTATGAGGAATCAACTTTGTTCATAACTACGTTAATCAAGTATATAACACTCTAAAATTCCTTGTAAATAATGTGAAAAATGTAAATGGACCAATTTAACTTTTACTAGTAATCTTAAATATGAGTGTTCATCATTATGGTAACAATACATAATAAAAATTCATTTTAAATAATGTGAAAACTTAATTTTGAATCAACTTAAAAATGCGTATTCATATGTCTAAAAATGCGTATTCAGTAAGTCAAATTTAATATGAAAATTTTCTACTACACAGGACACACCTCATATGGATTTAAGTGCATTCTCTGTTTTTTAAATCAATATTTCATGGACATTTGTCATATATATTTCATATTTTTCATATATAAGTTGGTCAGTAACCAACTTCAGTAACGGTTACGTTACTGGTTACACTGATGACATCAAACTTTACATCTCACCGAACTCCATCACCACAGAAACCCACCCCACCCTGACAATTTGCCTCTCTGAAATAAAAACCTGGATGAACACCAATTTCCTCTCACTGAACTACAATAAATCTGAAATAATTATCATCAGCCCCAAATCATTCACCAAATTCGCACAAAATTTCACCCTCCAAATTCACAACTCTGCCCTATCACCCTCCAATCATATCCGCAACCTTGATATTATATTTAAGTCACCTCACCTTTAAACAAAACGTCACCCAGCTCACTTGAACTGCCTTCCTTCACTTAAAAACATAGCCCGCATTCATCCATTTCTCCCCTTCTCTGCTGCTGAAACCCTGATCCATGCCTTTATCACATCCAGACTCGACTACTGCAATAGCATCCTCTACGGACAAGCTTCCAAAGTTCTCAATAAACTTCAATATATCCAAAACTCCACCACACGCCTCCTCATCCATACCCACACCCGTGACCACATCAGCCCTGTCCTGCAAAATCTTCACTGGCTCCCCATCCCCTTCCGCATCCAATTCAAAATTCTCCTCCTCATACACAAAGCCCTCAATCAACAGGCCCCCTCCTATCTCACTGACCTCCTTCACCGTCACACTCCTTCCCGCAGCCTCCGCTCTTCCATCGCCAGCCTCCTCTCTCCACCACGCAGAACCAAGCACCGAACCCTGGGGGACAGAGGCTTCTCAATCGCTGCTCCCTCACTCTGGAACTCACTCCCCATACATATTCAAGACTGCACCGAAACATCCGAATGCAAATCCTTTCTAAAAACTCACCTTCTTAAACAGGCTTTTAATGTGTGATTTTTTTTGTATTTTTTTCCTTTGTTTGTTTGTCTGTTTGTTGGTTTGTCATTAATTTGCTTGCTGTGTATTTGTGTGTTATGTTATTATCCTTTATACAGTGTCTCTGAGTTCCTTTAAACGTGCTTCATAAATCAAATGTATTTTTATTATCATCATCATCATCATCATCATCATCATCATCATCATCATCATCATCATCATCATCATTATTATTATTATTATTAATAAGCAAATTAATTAATATAAGCAGAGGTTTCACTGTACATTACTGTAATTTCAGGTATATCCAGTAGCAGCCATGACGGAAGTGCAGATAAAAGACAAACACACCAAACTGGTACATGTAATTGTAAAAGTTACATGCACCAGTGCATGTCCACAGAAAAGGGTATTTCGAGCCCCGCTGCTTTATCTGATGAATTATTTAAGCCTCTTTAACAATCACAGGTTGTTCAGTAGAATATTGATGAAGCATTTGCATTTCAATTCATTTCAACAGCATTCATCCCATCTTTAGACCCTGTGATTTAGGTTACCTGTAAATTGAATGCACCATAAGACGTATCTCTTGCAGTAAAAGCTAATGTCTAAATCTTTACATTCGCTCAGCAGCTAGTTTAAAACCACTCAGTCCATGATAAAAGAGGGATGAAGCAACCAATAAATCACACAGAATTTAAATGCCGTGTGTGAACGTGGGGGGGGGGGGGATTAATGTAAAACAAGTCCCCAGCGCCTCATTGTTACCTGCACTCAGACAACATGTTGAATGGCACTGAGAGAAAACGAAGACAGTGAGATATAAAAAGGTGGGTTTCATTCTTTTCCAGAAGGCCTTGCCTTTTCTCAGAAGAAAGAAAAAATATATTTATTGTTGTTCAAAAGGATATATGAGGGATCTGGAAGCTTTAGACTCCATTGTGTAGCTGGTGGTGGATTAGAGTGTGTTTGCAAAGCCTGTTTTGGCCCTGAACTCCAGGAAAGATGAGAAGATGAAATGTCTCACCACATGTTGCAAAATCAAATACAACCCACAATGGCACACAAGAGGACTCCCACCTGGGGCTTAAGACAGCACAGCATAAAATGAAGACACACATGCCACCTAAGGCTAAGCATACAAAAGCAAAGAGACCTACTGTAGAATGAGAGGAAAATAGATGCATACCTTGCTTTACATAGCTAATTTGAGTGACAGTAATCTTGAACACTAAGCTATAATAAAACATGAATTTCTCATCATCTGTGACCTTCATTCAATCCTATATTACATGTCATCTTCGTTTATTTATCATCTTTTGAGAGCTGGTTTGCATCTGAATTTTAGAAAGTACACAATTTTATATAGAAATGTAATCAACAATAATAACGACAAAAGAAAAGGGTATATAAACGTATAGATGCCACTCACGTCCAACATGATATGGTATCTTCCTTTTAAGCAGTATAGTATATGAAGGGCACAGTAAATTGAATTTTCTGTTTGTATTGTCATATATGTGGCTACGTTCTCTTACTTTTGTTCTCACAGATGCAGTGCATTAAGCTTGTTTGGAGCTAGGACTTCTTTTATAGTGAATAATGGTTTTTCTGCACAGGGAACGGATCCAAGTCCTACCAATAAAGTGGTGGAGGTATATCATAGCCCTCATTAAGCAAAGCTATTATGAACCTGCTGGTGCACAGTGCCACAAGACAGGATGAAAAACTGTCTCTCTGGACTTCCACTCCTCCGGCCGGACTGAGCAATGCAGCCCCCCCCTTGATATCCTTTCAGCAGCCCCAATAAAATTGTTGTATATTCACGCTGTGACATTTTCTGTGTAGCTATAAACCATCTGATCCAGGTCTGCGTAGATTTACTTATTTAGAAAACACATGGGAGGACTTTCTGCAATTGATTTGATATTGAATATCACATTCTGATGGAGGCACTTTATTTTTACATAACACAAACATATAAAACATTTTACTCACTGTATTGCATATTGTTTTTATAGTGAATGACAGCATGGTGTGTATCATGTGTTTGAACATATAAAATGTGCAGGATATGATTGGATTTGATTTTGATGTTTTTGCAACATACTGCACGCTCTGACAACTTTTTGTGCATTACATAGAAATCTAAATTTAAGGTGCCATACAGTGCCTTTTGATTGAGTTTGTCAAATATGAGGGCTGTGAGAACACATCCTCTGATTGGTTAATGGTAAATTCTCCTGTAGGCATGATCTGTGTTTCAAGAAATTTAAGAAGTCACCACACAGCCATGTTGGAGAAACTTTTGACAGAAATTACATTTTGTTTTCCTGAACACAACGTTTTCAGCCAAGAGTCTAGATGCACTTGTGTAACTAAATATAGCTGCCTTAATGTGCCACTAAATCTAAAGTTCAAACCACAATATGTAACGGCCACCTGTACAATGATAAACATAAGAGTCTGCTGTTTTTATGTACAACATTTGAACATTTGAGCTGGAGCACATTGAATAAACAGGCCTTCCCAAATCATTTACAAAATAACACTGCACCATTTGACTGACCAAAACAAGTTGTTGTGTCTGTGTTATGTGCTCAATTCAATGCCACAATTTATTAGTTCATATGTAATATGACCGAACCGTTGCAATAACTTTGTATATTATTTTCATTACATTTTATAATCAAAGGGTGTTATTGTACACAAAAGTCATAGTCTGAAGCAAGTTTGGTACAACAGGAAAAAAAACTAATGTATAAGGATAATTTTCTTTTTATTTACTTTGAACAGATAGTCGTGTGAAAGACAGCTCAAGTCCTCCTGCCAGAGACTGAGGTAGCATTTTGCCCGCTGGCAAATTTGATAAACTATTTTTCGTCAGAAACTTCTTTTAAACACTTATATATTACAGTGTATTAACACTGAACAAACCAGAATACATTTAATAATAAAAAAAATAAAACTTGTCCATGAGGAGGAGTCCTTCAATTAGTTCCACCTTGACTATATTTAAACATGTACAGCAGCCACATATTTATCATCCCAGTGATTGGACCACTTGAGTAATGCTGAATGTGCATGAGCATGCAATAAACGAAAAAACCCTACACTATGCTCCCATAAATATTCAATTAATTTACCACCGAGGTAATGTTTTGACCTTCATACTCTTTATCATGTTTTTTCTCCTCTTGCATAATCTTTTGTCCTGCACTTTTATCATCTGGACAAGTGTGATTTTTATGTCAGCTGTGTTTCTACCCACAGACGCAATGGAGAAGGAACACAGACACACTGTCCTCATCTTAAAGACGACTCTTTCATTGATGCTGTTTGAGCTGAACAGGAAGCTGCAGGCGGGTCCTCCAGCTTCTGTGTTTAACATGTGCTTTCCAAAGTATGATTTACTCAGATGGCCAATCCACTTCTTGTGCTCACGTCCACATATGTTGCAAATGGCATACAGCTCAAATTTTCCAGGCAGAACTTGCACTTGTTAACTTTGGTTCCACATTATGTGCACCTATCTACATAGGCCTACTGTGTTTTCTTCTTAAAGCTGCGTGCACAGGAGAGTGACCCTTGTACTGTGACACTTCAGTACGAATCAGAATCAGAATCAGAATCAGAATCAGAATCAGAAATAGTATATTGATCCCCGGGGGAAAACTGTGGTTCGTTACAGTTGCTCTGATGCCAACATAGAGAATTATAGCAGGAAAATAGGCGCAAGCACAAGTATATAAAAATATGAATGTAAAAATAGAAATACAGTATTAGTAAATAATAAGCACAATATGCAAAAAATCTTATATTTAAAAAAAATAGTTTATGTATAATAATATGCTGAGTATGTAAAGGTGTAAAAATATATATGTAATTAATATAGTGTGTATGAAAAATGAAATTTTAATATGGACAGTGTGATGAGTGTGTAAAGTGTAAATATAAAAATTGTGCTTCAGTGTGTAAAACTAGTATGTAAGTTCAAAATATAAAAATATAAATACGTGTGCAATAGATACACGAACCAATACAGCCCTATGTTATCATCAGTGTTGCACCATAATAGAAGAGATGGTATGACTTTTTTTGAATTGGACTGAATGTTTTCATTTAAACTGAACCCAAATTACTTTTTTGTATGTAAGACAGTTATCCAAATATTTACTGGACAGAAAAAATAAATCAGCGAGACATTGAAAACATGGCCTTTGACAGAGAGTAAAAGACCACAATCATCCATATCCAGCATCAAACATCAGCTGTGACGTAGCTTGAAAAGCGAAAAATAACTGTATTATGTACAGTAATTTTATATGAAGCTAAATAAGTTGTGAGCTTCGTCATTATCATACACTGTATAACTGTGTTCTTAGGTTTAGTTCACATTATAGCTAAACCTTTTCCTGTGCAGTTGGGTATACAGTACATTTCACTTCCTAAGATAATTAGAGGTATTGCTTTACCAGATTTAATAATGCAGTGTAGCATGTTTTCCCTTAACAGCCATTTTGTCATCATCTCTATTTGTATTATATAACAAAAGCTGCCTATGAGGAAAAGGAGAACTTTGTGACCTCACCGTTTGGTGTGTGGTAACAGAAGTTAAATACTAAGAGAGAATATAATATGGACTTTTAAGACTCGTTATAAAGAAATGTTTCACTGTCTCAGCTGTGAGTGATTTAGCCTTTTTTAAATATTTGAAACCCGGCATTCACAAGATCAGTTAGTGGACATGAATTATTTGGCTCTCGCATCTGCTCCCAACGATCCCCATCCAGGCGCTGAAGCATGTGGCTGCATATTTTTGTACAGCTCTGAATAAATGCTGAGCACAAAATTCTTCTGTAATCAATATTTCAAGACATCAACATTGCTCTCTAGTTGTCGCATTAATATAAAAGCTATTGTTGCATAATGTTGTTTTCAAGTGAGGGAAAACACGGAAAGAAACGTGTGCTCATGAGAGATCAGTATTACTGTATTCAGGAATTAGGTCCAATGCATCAGAACAGTAGTGTAAGGTCACAACAGTTACAATGACTCTTGTATTAGCTCTTGGTCCTTCGCGGCGTGATCTTGTAAAAGGCTTTCTTTCACTTTGGCCTTATTACCCTACCTACTGCAGGTCTGAAAGTGCAACAGACAGATTGTGGCTTTTCACTCAGGTGTAGTGCTTTGTAAGGCCCTCCAAGGTTTCATAGTCCAGCAGCAGTTAATCATAGCATGCGTAACTGACTGAATTCATTTATTCTTTACATTACTATGCTCTGATAGGTAGCTCTGTCCCATTGAACCCCGAGGAGAATATTACTAAAACTGAGAATCTAATTCTGAGGCATTTTAAACTCAGTTAGAGTAGGGAAAACAATTGATAGTATATACAGCAAATGATCACTATATTTTTGTTTGGCGATATCATCTCGATACATGGATGCCAAGAATAGATTTTATCCTATAAATGATTAATGTTGCAAGCACAAATTAAACTTTTGGTAGCCTAGACTGATCAAATAAATTTCTTCTTCAGTCTAGGGGATACATTTTGCTGCAAATAAAAATAACTGAAGCAAGTTAAACAGACTGAAAACTTTATCTCATTAGATAAAACTGGCACAAGTTTGTAGACGTGCCTTTGAAGACATAATTTGCAGTTTAAAAAAGGTAATGAATTACAATATATCACAATGTACGTTATCCTAAAACTCAGCATATTTCAAAAATATTTCACTCCCTCTGCAGCAGCTGCTCCTCTCATCCATCAATATGATCAGCTCTAGTGGGATCAACAGACCAATTATCCAACCGAAATTAACAACAAAACCATCCATTCTGAATCAGTATTGTAGCCTACTGGTGGAAATGACCAATGTCTAGCAGACCAATCAGATTGCTAGGTCAGATCAACTTGTGACAGTACAATACTTGTGACAATACAATTTATACTGAATGGAAGATGAATGTCTGTTCCAAATTTTATGGCAATCCATCTCATATTTGTTGAGAAATTTCACTCTGAGCCAAAACTGTCAACTGGCTGATAGTGGCAGCAGAAAAGTCAGGGGATCAATTTTAAAACCCAACACCTGTATGAGAAGATACTGAAAAGTATAACAATCCTACTGTCAAGGCAGGCAGAGACCTATCTGACCTCAATGACCCACAGAAACACAAATCAAGGCAAAAGGCTTCTCAGCACAATCTTTTTCCAAGACTTCTTTCCCACACAAGACCGGAAGCTTTTCTTATATATCAAAACATGTCTTTCTGATTTCTACATGTAGCAGCTCGAACATCCCTTTTTTGTGAACAAATAATCTACTTTTCTAATTTGATTCAGTTGAGCAGATTCAGACACCTCTCAGTTTAAACATTAAACAGCAGCTCTATGATTTTTCAGCAAAAAATGTTTCAGTGTATTGGAAAATAATACATTCTCTGATGCTTTTACTGTCAGTTGTTTTTTAAGATACAATAACTTCGAATTATGTCGGTATTTCCTGCATTAGTTTAAACCCCACTAAGCAAACTCCTGCAGCAGGCAGCTATTTAATTGTGGCTGACTCAGTGCTCTGCGCGTACCTGCAATCTAGGAGTTCACTGACGGGTCCATTCAAGCTCAGCAATTTTTCCTGCTCTCTTTTCTTCAAAGTAACTCCCTTACCAAATGAAATTACTAAGTGCATCAAAATACATAAGATCAATTTATATTCAACTTATTTGACTATAAGGGAGCATGTTTCTAAAATCTAGGTTTGCTCTCATGTCTTTCAAGGCTGCTCATTGAGTCTACCGTTATAATGGTTTTGCCGATGCTATGAGGGGTGAGAGTCCAAACTTTCCACGCTACTCACAGTAAGTTAATTGTGACAAGGAACAAGATTGAAATGCTAACAAGGGAGTTATCCTCATTTATTGAAAGGTGGTGTTTCATCACATGGATTGAACCGTTTTATTCTGGGCTTTTTTTCTGTCCATGCTGTTTGTTGCTACAGTAGCTGGTTTACTGAGCAGAGCAATGCACTACTCAGGATCATCCAAGATCTGATGTTAAAGATGCTAATTTTAGTTTAGCCAGTTATATAGTGGAATATTTCATGAAGTCACAACTGTTGTCACATAACCTGTAGAGTTGAGGCACCAGATGAGTAAACCTCTGTAGATTCATGATTAAATCTGTGTATGTACAAAGGCAGAAATATGCATATGCCATCTTTTCGTCTGATTTAAAAAGCTGTGCGTACGTCCGATTCTGTTTTATGAATCTCAGTCACTGTGACACTGGATGCATGTGCAAGCACCTCATTTACACACCAATTGTTCACCATAAATGGATAGAAACACCCTTAAACATTAATTTGCATGTCGATACTTGTGCCTCTCCACCACTCATTGCACCTTTAAATAAGAAATATGGAAAATTAATTTAAATCACCACATGATATACACACTTGTCAAGTATAAAAAGACAATTACTTAATTATGTGATATTCATTTTTTTGCCACTGAGCCCACACCATGGATTTATAAATGAAAATGAAATAAATTCCCAGCCTCAGTAAGATCAAGAGAACAAGGGCTTCCAATCCAGAACATGTGAGTCATACCTGTGAAAAGTCTCCTGCATGCTTTATATTCTGGACTACAGTCCACTGTGGGTAGAAAAACTGGCATCATGTTCCATTATACAATGCATTTTCTCCATGCATGGCTGATCATCACTGGCACGCTTGTGATTTAAAAAAAAATCTTTTTTTTTAATTCTGGATATCATATCATATTTCTTAGCCTAAGTTCCCGAAGTCGCCCTGTTTTAAAATATGAAAATATCACGCATCAACAATTGACAATTGACCCTTCAAATCCAGAGTACTTTATGCACAGCTTTTTTTAATGTCAGGATGAATTATTTTCTTACAACAAACAGACGTGGTTGAAAAATTCTAGTGTATATGTTTCTGCATAGGATCAGCCACGCTAGCTAAGATAAAAAGAGCTTAGTCAACTTAATGAATTCATTTGCTCTGGAACAACTGGATTAATAATGTTGATGTTGACATCTCCAGTCACGATTATTCTGTCAAAGTCTGTGAACTGCATAGTTGTAGCAGATTAGTAAGTCTTCTGAAGACTCAGAGTTGAGTTCCAGTGTCCAGCAAATAACATTTTGAGGAAAAATGACATTTCAAATACATGTTTGTAGTAAAAGTAAGATGCCTCAATGGACCTTTGGGGGAAGGTATCCATGGTATAATAAAACTTGATTTGGGCGGTACTACTGTATACCAGGGTATTTGGAAATCCTGACATTATGACTTTCAAAACTGTCAAAAATACAGACGGTCATCTTTTTATTAAATTCAGCAAACCAGTATCGTACCAGTATACCAGTATAAGTATTTGTCCTCCCCAGTGAAAGTCTCAGACCGATGCAGTTGACACTTTAACAGCCAACCACCCGGATGGTTTGCAGGTGGGTATGTCATTAATGACAAAAGTATTAATTACACTTCTAAATGTGAACATAGCAGAGCTGCAAAGGTGCTGTCTGACTCCACATTAAGAGAGAAGCTGTGCGCCTTTACACACGAGTAGCAGGATAAATTCAATGATTTCAGTGTTGTTTTCTCTGTCAAATTCATAACTACAGCTTTTACTAGGGATGTAACGATGCATTGCGAGGCAGTTAAAAATCAATATAAAATATGACAAATTTAAATCGGTGAAATGAAAAATGAACCGCAATACTTTTTTTTAACAGCCGAGAGCTCTACTTTTGACTTCGCTTGCTGAATGTGCCACATCACTACCTGTTCAACATCTCACGTCATGTTCAAGACTAGAGACAACTTGCCAACGTAAATAAGATTAAGCAAAGGCTCCACAACAGGCAATGTTAAAATAGAAGACGCACCCTCCAGTTTCAAATCGGAAGTGTGGCGGCATTTGAGCTTTCTTAAGATAGAAAGTAATAAAGGCAAGAAAATAACAGAAAAGACAAAAACAGTCTGCAAATATTACTAAAGGGTGTCGAACTACACAAATAGTACAATTAACATGATGCAGCATGTCAGCTAGGATCACAGTGACGTGCTCCGGTCTGCCCTGCCTACGCACGTTCCTCCTTACTGATGACTACATGGCCAAACCACACTGACAAGCACATTTGCAACCCCGCTCGCCAAAATGCCTACAAGAGACAAAGAGAAAGCCCAACTTATTACTCACAAGTTGTTAACTTCTTCAAACTAGCCCTCTCTGTTTTCCACTCTAGCAAAAACATGCATTTCTACACCAACCACCTATGTCCCACGTGAAAGGATTTTTTTTTTTTTTTTTTTTAAAAGGAGAGGACACTGTGAATGTCCAGATGTGCATTCATTGCATAGTTTGTGTTTTGCACTTATACCCTACCTCAGAAATAATAACGGATTCTTTAATTTGATATAAAAAGGAGAGAAAATGCAGTATTTTGTATATTTTTTGTTTGAAATAATTAATAAATATCTTTCAGTCATAATTTTTCTGTAATCTCATTTTGTATTTAAAAACAAATGTGAGAAAATCCCGGTGCTGTAAATTGTATTGAATCGTGAGTGGAGTGAATCATTTCATCCCTAGTTTTTAGCTTTACTGCTTAAATAACATCACAATATTTGCTGCAGCGACATTACTGCTCTTGCCGACTCCACCATGTAAATAATAGTGTGCCACGTGCCAGCGCATGGGGTCCTAAAAGGGAATGGGAAATGACACATGCCCAAAAAACACTTATGAATAATACAACACCTTTGCCTCTTACACCTCAATTTTCTCCCTGAATATGCCTCATTTAGTAAGTAAAAGAAGAGCTGGGACAAAACCTAAATGCACTTGTGCCATGCACTTTGGAAAATGCGCTTAGACTGTTCAAACAGGATCCTAAACCTTTACATAATGCCATTGTATATAGAGCTGCTGCAATGGCACAAGGCACAAACCTGGTTGGTATTTGTATGACTTTAATGTACTTCTTTGTGTGTACACAATATTTCCTTTATTTAGGGCGCTTGAGGTTTTGTGCTGTCTTCACAGTTCAAAATTGAATTCCCTTTGGCGGTGTGTATCGCCCACATCTCTCATTTGTTCAATCATTCAAGCAAGCCTGGTGCTTGTGCTTATTCACAGCTGTATTCCCCAGTTGAAGAAACAGTCTGCCAATCAGAGCTTTGTAGGCGGGATAAAGAATAAGGGCATCATCTTTCCATGTAGCTAAAAAAAAAATAGCTGGCTAGTTATGGATGGATATGTGATTTGGTAAAATAACAACACAACAAAATACCCAAACCCCTCTATAATAGAAATCAGCTAAGAAAGAAATATATCAGGCTGAATGAATTATAGAGCAACATACTGGCATTTTAGTCCGATTATCAAGCTGTATTTCAAAAGCCATTACAAACAAATAAACAACAATAGCAACGCTATTACAGTTCACAGGTTCAGTTTCTCTCCCAGGGCTGTGAAACTCATCGGGTATTTTTACACTTCATGTAGACACACTGCACAAACCTGTGAAATTCTGCTATTAGCTCTCTTCCTATTTTAAAAATCAAAAACTGTTGGCAAGGAACAAGGAAAAAGAAAGCCTCATTCCCAAGCTTGGCAAACCAGAGACGTGATGAAAATATGGGCTCCGATTGCTCAACTGACAGCCAATAAGGTAACGTCTATAAGTCTTTAGGCTTTGCTCCGAGCGACAATAGCCCTCCAGTTAAACACTGCAAGGGTTTGCATTGGTTTTGTTCCCAGAGAGTAGATGAAATATAAAACAAAGGAGTCCAGTTTGGATGCAAATCATGCAGAAAGACACCATACTGTAAATTACTTTCCTTTAAGGCTGATTTGGGTGATAGATTCATACATATTTTCTATTTGAAGGTTGCAAACATAATTATCTCCAAACTCATACATTAATTTCTAAATAAGAAATACATTCATCACAACCAGCATTGTGCAGGAACACGTTCATTGAGCATGTTCATCTTTTTGTTGAATGGTGAATTAAACGTATCAGTTTTGTTAACTCTCACAGTTAATGCTCCAGTACTGTGTTTTACAATATCCAAGCATTTACAGCACCTGCCATGCTGGTGTGTGACACATTTTTACAGGGAAAAACTGTTCGACATGTGAGCAGACCTTGACACAACAGCAGCATGGCTAGCGCAATTGACAATTCAGGCAATGTCGCTAGTAGTAACTGAAATCATATTATGCCTAAAGCACACTTATGATTAATTAAGGGACTAAATACAACCACTTTGTCCCTTATGCCTTTCTTTGCACCCTGAATATGCCCCATTTAACAAGCAAAAGAAGAGCTGGGACAGAATCTAAATGCACTTGCCCTTATGCACTTTAGGCCATGTGCTAAAGATTGTTCAAACAGGATGCTACACCTTCGACAAAACAGCAACTTAGCTCCTGCAACTAGCAATTCAGGCAAAGCAGCTAGTGGTACTGCTGAAGTTAGTTTATATTCAATATTTGAAGGACTTTTAGAAGAAATTCCTGTGTTTATACTAATTTCACAAAACTTTACATGACAGTGTTGTATAGTTCCCAAAGGTATTCATTTACAAACTGGCTGAACTGAAACAAAACACATTATGAGAGAAGGTTGCGAAAACTCACAAACCATTATCTTTACTGAGGTCTCAGTCAATATTTGTCAGCACTGGTTTACTGGTAGATTGAGCCTAAACAGTTTTACTAACTGCTGAGGAAACCTCAGGGGAGTCATCAGGTCAGTAAAGTAAATTAATGTCAGCCCTGAGACCATAACGAGTAAAAACACAACTAAGTGGAGGGTAGACACACAGAAGAAAATTACTGATGCCCATTCATTTAAAATAAGTTTTATCTTTTGTTATCAAGAAGGAAAATAACTTTTTTCTCTTAGTGTAACTGACAAGCAGGAATACTTTGCCATTAATTTGTTTCTGTAGTTACACTGACATAAACTACATGAGGTATGACAGCACAAATACAGTATGAGTCAACATCAAGCTCCAGCAGAAGTAACTTAAGCCACTGAATCTGCTAAAACTAGGTCTGCATTCAAACCCATCACACCAAGCTGAGAGGTAAATGGGCTGTAGAGGAGGCATCCACTCTAAGTGACAGGGAGGTCACAAAACACACTCCCCTGGTGCCTCTGAAGTGCTCTCACTGACTGACAGCAGCATATCATTTCTGTCGATTTATTCTGAAGGATGTATCCACCTGACCTGCAGATGGGGGCATTTGTCTGCTGGTCAGTGGAGAGCAATCTGAATTCATTTGACCTCCACTCCAAAAAAATCTGACGTGCCACCTATTAAATTTGGAGAGAACTTGGTTTTGAACTTTACGATGCATCACTGAGTCACAGTTGCTATTCTGTTCAATCACATCACAATCCATTAAAAAACTCAGTCACTTCTGAGCAAAGTTTAACATTAGATTGTGGACCGTGCTTTAAAAGGCATGTCCTGCTTTGTGTGAGTGGATGTTTAAAAGTCAGACACTATAAATACTATACTCTAACATCAAAACAGACTGGGATCTCTGTTGTTATATTATCAGAGATGTTGAATATCATTTTTGAAATGACATAGAAATTTTAGATGTTCATTGTGGTCATGTTCAATTATTATAAATGTTTCCTACCACTTAGGATCAAGCAAACTCTTAATCTTAGCTTTAGCAAGGAGATAATTATCATTTTGCTGCAACTGGACTTAAACATAGCAACCATTCAATCATTTAGGCCCACAAAAACATTCAAAATTCAGCTGTTACAGCAAAATATACTCAGACATCTCTTCTCATGTTCTACAGATGAACCACAGTTGCAAACACTGAGTGTGTTGACATGTACATTAGTGTCCTGTTTTGGACATATTTGGGAGGTGGCTTTGCATGGAAAACAAGAATCCAGGTTATTCATATACATGTATACATGATGATAACAGTATAGAAAGTTGGTTTCTGATCATTTGTCTACAGGTGTGTTTAATGTCTCAGCCACTTCTTTCAGAGTGGATGTTTAGAAACCCTGATCTAATCCTGGAGCCTGTTTACATCTGGTATTTACAAGTTTCATTGATCTAACCATAAGTGGACAGGCAAGAAATTTTGCTGTTCACACCTGTACCACTTTTGTTTAGATTTTTGTTTGATTCGATTTGTTCAGACTCGAAGGACCTGCTCAACAGGATGCCTTAGCAGTTGGAGCTGGAGATATCACTGTCAGCAGAATTCAACACGTCTCCTTCCATAGCGCAAAACAATAGACGTCTACACATAAATGGGAATGGGTTATCATAATAATGACATGGTTAAAGCTAGGGAACATATGAAATACAAATGTGGTTGTTCTTCATAAAAACAAAACCCAGTTAAAAAGTGCTGCTGTCTCCCATGTTAATCTCACATGTTTACTTGACCCAACCTTCCTCCCTCTACACAGGGCTTTGTCACCTTAGAGTTTGTTGTTAGAGGTACTTGCTGAACACTGTTGTCATTCTTCTTCTGGGGACAGCCTGCGTCCTGGTATGAAAACAGTTAGTCTATCTTGTGTAACAGTAACAGTATCAGTTGCACTTTGTTAAGCGCCTGAAGGTGACTTTTTTCAAACCCCATCGTGTTTGTGTCTTGAAAGTTTAATATTAGGTGTGAAATACTTTTTCACAGATTCCTGGAAAACTCTCAGTGATATTAGACTCTCCTCTTGCCAAGATACTGAAGATCACATTGCACCCACTCAGCTTATCCAGTCTCATTTACTTCAAAACTCTTTTCAGTCAGGTTAGAAAGGTATCTCACATTGGGTGGATCAAAAACAAAACCCCCTGGGGGAATGGAGTAATCTGTATTACACTCTTCGCCTGCAATCAACAACTCTCTGTACAGATGTGAAGGTGGCACCTATGAGCTCCATTAAAATCCAATTTGAACCAATTATCTCTAATTATCTATGATTGTTTCAGTGTATACCATGTTTAAATCAACAACACTATTATGTCTAATTAGTCTCCAGTTTGAAATACATTTTTTTTTCAAACAGGTCTAAGAGTTCAAAGGCATCTACAGAGTAAACAACCTTTTGGGTACTTTTTGCTTTTAAAAATTTCCAACTGTGATTAGCAGTGCATGCAGAACACAGTGTGTCATGGGGCTACGACCTGAGCACCCATCCAGTTCATAAATTGCTTTTCAACAGGAGGTAATCCAGTGGAGTTGTCTCAGATGATTACCACTTTCTTGTGAAATTCTCATGCAAATCACTTCAACTTTATGGCCTCTGAAACCAGCATTACACAATCCCTCTGCGTGTCCACCACTGAATACTATTCAGTCTAATGTACAGTACTGTTAGACTGAATACTATTCAGTCTAATGTATAGTACTGTTAGCTTTCAGTGACCTCTTGAAAGTTAAGGTATATCAAAAGTTCCTACTATATATGGGGCAGATTCCATGAAAATATATCATTATGGCAATGATCATTCCACCATATAGCTGTTGTGCAAACTGAGGTCAAAAAGCCATAAAGTATATTCACTGGAGTTGCAGCCCGGGCTGCATATATCTATCTGCATACAGCCGTCACTGCTGTCCAAATTTGTGCATGCCAGGCAGACGTTAAACTGACCTCGAGAAGAGCGGCTCTGAGACGGTCCTTCAGTGCTCTGAGCGCTGTGTATGGCCTACATAATGAAACGTTAACAGCAAGTTCCACTAAAGTTGGCTGGTCTTGCTCATGTGAACCTTTTAGTTTATGTCTTAATAGACTAATTGATTTCTGGTTGTTCAATAAATTAATTTAAAAAATAACTTGTTCTTTCTGTTGTTGGCCAATTTAAATTCCTATTTTAACATGGTTGGGGTTTTTTTTTCTGCATGTACTCTAGTGTATAATAATTTAATGTGAGAACTCGAATATGACAGTTTCTTGACATATCCATCCTTTGTTGGGTCAAGTCTGAGTCAGTCTAATTCACACAACCAAGATATCCAGCTTCTCCAGCAGAAATCTCCAAATAAAAGGAAAAAAAGGTCCTTTTTCTGATCTGAATCTAATCTGAAAAGGACAACATAGTCGTTTCAAAAATAATACTGTTTTCTGGTCCTTTGATTAGGTTTAATCATAAAAACAACTCAGTTAGGTATAAGTTTGACTGTTGGCAGGAGACAGGAAACAAACAGCAATCTCCTATGTCTGATGTTTCACTGACCCATCCATCCACCCAAACATTCCTCCTCTGAGGACCTGCCTGTACAACGTCACACTACTAACGTCACCCACCTTATCTCCTAACAGACAAGAGCCGCGATTACTACGCAGCTGGAGGGGTTTACCCCTTTAACATACCCAAGCCGTTTTGAGCATTTGTTGAAATGATTTTCTTGTGAAGGCAGTCTCAGAAATCTAACTGTGTAAACACTGCTCTCCTTTCTTTTAACAAAATCTGATTAATCTTTACTTGACATTAAAATATAAAGTTTGAAAGCAAACAATAACATGGTTACTTGATAAGATGAAAACATACTGATTGGAATTAAACACAATCTCCTCAAGACTCTGAAAAATAAACCTGCTTTTGTTTTTAGTCAGGGAATATACTGTGCAAAGACATGTCAGTTAAATTTACAATATAAATACTGTTATTCATGTAAATACTTGACTGCAGAGAGAGACGAATGATGTTTACTAACATGAAAAACAATAAGCATTCACTTTGGTGTTTATACTGACCTATACTATAAACCTTCAGATAATATATGGCTTTCTGTGGCTAAGAAAAGTAAATATTGTCTGTGATACATAACTCAGTATACAGAATTGATATGTTGTCTACAGTAACTGTATTCCTGGAGATTATGCAGAAGCAGCATGGGCTCTGTATTAGGCACATTCGGACACAATTTCTGCAGCCTCGCAGGCTATGAGGAGAAAAAGAAAGTGTGGGGTTGTGAAAGCCCTAAGGGTGGTTGTGAATTAAGTGACATTTTTCTTCCTTGTTCCATCCCCTTTTTCTTGCCTTTTCTAGTTGCATGCTTAAATATGTGTGCTAGTTATGGCAAAATGTGAAGCAATGTCATATCTAGGACCATGCTATGCATTATCATTAAAAGTAACGTAGCTGTACAAAGTTCCTGGTAAAAATAAAAATAAATGAAGAACCTAGAAGTGGGGGAAAAGTATGATTGTTTCTCTCTGATTCTGACTGAATAATTAGCTTTGAATGAAAGAAAGTGAAGTACTCTATGCCCCTATCCCCCAAAGACTAGCTAATGTTAGAGGAGGGGAGCACCAAACTCTAGCACTAACTAAGGACACCAGCTGTCCAACTCACACTGCAGCACTTCACAGAATTCAAAGCCAACTCTGTTCATGTACAGAAAAGAGCTTGGTTGACTACTGAATATACAGAACGGGCACATTCATGACAACGTCACATGTTTTTATGTAACCCAAAGAGCTTTATAATTTAACAGCTGCATATTCACACTTCTCTTTGTATTTTCTGTAGTCACATTTTTTTATTCCCAAAGATTATCATCCTGAAAAAAAAATGATTATTACATTATGTAATGGCCTTACATTAAAGGCAATACATTTTTTTAACCAACATTTTTAAAGCACCTTTGAGACACATTTTTGTCACACTTCTAACTCTTTTTAACACCTTATTTATTACATTTTAATGATTTTTTTCACAACTTTATGAAAGTAAAAGGTAATGAATTTATGACTGAAACATAATAAAACAAACAATAAAACTGTCTCTGAGACAGTAACAGGTATTTCATGAAGGATATGTTTGACAACAACAGTCTGTGCAACCCAAATATAGGCAGGGTCTTGACAGCGTCACACATTGTTCAGTACTGCATAGCATTTTTACCATAGAAAATGGCCTGCTTTTACAGAGATCTTTTATCCAAAGCACTTTACAATTTTCCCATCATTCAACACACACACACACACACACACTGATGGCAGTGAGCTACCATGCAAGGCACTGGGGCAACCACCGGAAGCAATTTGGATTTCAGTGTCCTGCTCAAGGACACGACATGTGGACAGGAAGCGCCAAGTATTGAAATGATGACAAGAACAACTTGCTCTACCTGCAGAGTCATGCGAGGATATATAAACAAGCTTCTGACAGTCATTTTAAAGTATCTGCTCTTGCATGGATAGAAAATGTCATGTGATTATTTCCTCCTGCATAGCTGAGATACAAATGAAAGATTTTACAATTTCATTGTGTAGCTACATTATATATTCCCTAATCTAATGTGCATTAATATCACAGCAACTGTGAGAAGTCTGATTTTCTTTTCAGCTAGCCAGTGGATAATAAGCTTACAATTACCTGTTTGTACAGTTTACAACAATGACTCATCTCAGTGTCAGCATATCTAATGTTGGATGACACATGAGAGTGGTGCTCAACAGTAAATGTAACTCACATCTATGTTTTTGCCACACAACATGTAGAGTCCCAGTTAAACTTAGGGCGTCTTTTTCATCTGTATTGTGACATATTCCCCGGTCAAATTACATATTTGGATGACATACAGTTACAAAAGGGATTTAAAACTAATCCGCTGCATTTGGCTTCGAACATACACCTCTCTTGTTAGATCCAGAGAAGAACGAAAGAAAAATGCAGGAGCGCTATAAAGTGGGGACTTAGTTGCGGCCCTATAGCTCCATCTCTTTGTAAAAGCAGCTACTGAAAATTGAATTTGTACACATCAGACATTTGCCCAGTAAGTTACAGGGCTATACATTAAATGTAATTACACCTTTTTCCCTGTCAGACAGGGAATTTCCCACAGTGTCCCACCACAATATAAATTCTATGATACTAATGAAGGCAGTGTTGTTTAATAAAATGAAAGCTTAAAAAGGTATTTTTATGAGTGCCTTTCTTTCATCATCATTGAGGAGCACAGGGCCATTATTATCCCAGGATTATTTGTTGCCATCATTCCCCAGCATTGCCTACTTAAGGCAGGAGCTGTAAAGAAGAGCTATGGTCTCTAAAGGGGGAGATATACAGCAGGCAGGGCCTCACATGACAAATGAGGAGCTTGGCCCACGCTTATTTATGGCTACTTAAAGCTGTCAGTTGGAGATGATAAAGGGTGACCGCTTGATTAGAAAGTGTTAGATTGGTCCAGTCCTTGTGACCCGCGACAGGAACAGATGAGCAGGGGAAAGGTGCTGATAGCTTTAGTGAAACTGTTTTTTTCTTGACAGGTTCACTGGTTTTGGGATTCTAGCAGACAAGAAAAAGATGACTGAGGAGGATATGGATGTCAGGTTGTCTTGAGAGGTGTGCCTGTGTCAGCTTTATTTTCCTCTTTTTTTCCCAGTCTGACCTACATTTGTTATGATTGACATCAAGAGAGGTACTGAAATGGGTATCATACTTTCTAAAGTCATTGTCAAGTTAAATGATTCTGGGGGTTAAAAACAGAAATTGCAAGATGATAAGGAAGACAGCAGAATATAACGAGAGGTTGCCTGTAGGTCTCCTGGGTGACAGGTGAAGAAATTGATTTGAAAAAAATCAATTTGCAATCACCTTCATTACTACATTATGACCTTTACTTGCACGTTTCAAACGTGGTCTCTAAAGCATGTGATGGGTGGAGGAGGGGGTCATGCATTTTCCCCAGTCCCTTTCCTTTTTCTTTTCATTAATGTCAATCAAAAATATCAAAGACCGTAATCTAACAAAGAATAAAAAGAGCCAAATGGACAGTTAGTGGTTAATAGTTTAACCCTTTGAAATCTACATCGCCATCAGTTTTCCTGTGCTGCCTTCAGATGCCTTTCACAAGGATTTAAACCTTTTTAAACATTAAGCAAATTGGTTTCTTTAAAAAAACAGTCTCTGATTTTTGTTTTATATCTAGCCTTGGCAAAAAAAATGTTGTTACATTTTTACGACCTGTTGTTAGCACAGTTAGCTTTTTTACTATATGAGGTGAATGTTGCTGGCACCCTGAATGTCCAGCAGAGCTCGTTTAAACTTTAAAACTCTGTATAGAAAACAATGTGAATCATCACATATTGGACAGCCAAATCCAATTCCACTGACATAATTTTGAGTCGGGTAAAGCCCTACAATGCATATTGCTGCAATCAAGATCCTCTAATATCAGAGCTTTTAGATGTTGAACGTATGGCCTCAGAACTACAGATGGCTTATCTGCCATCTTCTGTATTAAGTGTCTTCTGCTGCAATGCAGTTAAGCAGTATGGTTCAAAGACTGATAGGCACTGTCAGCCCCTTTTTTTTCTAAATTGCTGCTGCTGTGCCATCTTGTTAAGTGGATGGTTAAGTATCATGGTCTCGCTGAAGCGTGTTCTGTTGGTTGATGGACCAGGATTTGCTGAGAGATAGGAAGCCACAGACACCAGATATTACCACCAACAATCTCACCCGTTTGATGACAACTCAAACTGCCACACGAGTCCTCACTCAGACCCATTAAAGGAAAAAGATTAAACTCTGCTGTCGTCTCTTTTTCTGTTGTTGTGGGGAAACTAGCCCAATCTTTGAGTTAAAGAAAATGGTTTTTCCAGAATGATGAAACAATTATCCTATATTTTGCTTTCAGTTGATTAGTAAGCCAAAATAAATACATGTCCTTGCATAGGTTTCAGTTATGTAACCACAAGAGGCATGTGAATGGCTTTTCTGCTGCTAATGTATTAATCGGCTCTTTAAATGACAGCATTTAATCATCATTTAAAGTTAATAGCCTCTCTCCTTGATAAGTTTGTGATAAATAGATAATGCATCTTAATAGCTTTCATTAACTTAACAACCTCTACCCGAAAGGACAGGTCTCACAGCTATATAAAGAGAAGACACTCGTCTTTGACCTGCGTGACTTCATTCTTTTCAAGATGACTGCCAAGAGGGACAGAACAGGAAATTGGAGGGATGTGCACATTGTGGTTAAGCCACGCATACAGAACAAACCTTGAACAACATGCTGGAGATAGCTGTGAGTGGATTACCAGTAATAAACTGCCCCTCTGGCTAGTATCAGCCGGCTCATCTTCTGCAGACTTCACGGTGTGTTTACATGTATCCAACAGTAGAGTCACCCGCGTTATCGTCATTGTTGTTTACCTTTTGAAACACATAAAACATTGGCTGCATCATTCTTTGCCCCCAGCAGCTGTGATGGAGATTATCTTCCATCTCGTATTCTTGTACATCATGCTATGTGTAAGTATTAATGCTTGTCCTTGTGTAACCTGGGGAATCATTGGTCTGCAGTTCTTGGCAGCCATGGAAGGTGGTCCTACACAAAGCATTGCTGTCTATTGCAGGCTGTTTATTTTTTTAATGGTACGTAAAGATATGCTAGCACATTTGCAGTGTAGTTAATCTTACAAGGGCTCCTCACTTGTGTCCTGAAGTAAAATGGACTGCTGTGCAGTCTAAACCCATTTATACTTCCTTACTGTTCCATGTTTAAGAAGCAAGGAGAGATTTGTCTTTTGAATTAAGTTATGGCTTAAAGTTAAAGGAGGCAGACTGTATATTATGAATATATGAATGTGGCTGAATAATATGTCAATTGATATGTTTGGAGTGCCCTCCTTCGTCACGGTTTAATCCAGCTTCAGTTATCAGTAGGAGAGTATTTTAGGGGAGGTGGGGCTAGGTGTTTGGTTGTTTTTCTTTCCTCACACTGTTGTACATGTTGCTTCAATAAATGCAGGCACAACCAAAAAGATCTCTGCCTGAGCCTCTTCATTTATACACATTTCAAAGTCAACATGACCCCCTTTCCTCCTTGCATTAAAATGCATTTTGATTGACCAGACATCATTCCAATAATGCTCGACCACATGAAAGTACAGGTGTAAATGCGACAAAACGCATTGAGAATGGACTGTGATCCAATCGTACAATGCTTATTATTTGTGACTACATTCAACACAAGTACAAATTCAACTGTGTTTTTAATCTACATACAACAGCCGCATGAGCAGAAATACATAATTACACATGACTGTTCTAGACCAGTGAGGTAACAGCCATTAGCCAGTTGACAAACTAAGCTACTAGCAATAAGGCAACAACAAAGTTTACGAAAATTTAAACACTTGTGAATGAAGTAAAGAAGAAGCCATGGCTGAGTAAATGGAGGACAACAGCCACGATCCACTGGATATTTGAGTTGGATAGAGCAATCAGATCTCAATTTGGACACTGGGGACATAATACCAGGTGTGATTGTAATCAGGCTAAAACTAGATACAATCTGGATACGAGATGCACTTTAATGTTATTACACTGATGATGTTGATGTTAATTAGGGCTAGGCCTAATTATTCTCTTTCAAATCAATGACTGACTTGGTCTATAAAATGCTGGAAAATGGTTAAACGGAAAGCATCCACCACAATTTGCCATTGCCTGTGTGATATCTTCAAATGTCTGGAAATGTCTGAGCAACTGCCCAAAAACTGAAAACATTACATTTAAATTCATTAAAACCACCAGATATTCACATCTGATATGCTGGAAAAGATAATTTTTTGGCATTTTTGAATGATAAGGGACTTGAACGATTCATATTTTAATGTAATGTTGTTTAATCTTAAACATTTCAAAAGTTTCTGTCTGATCTTTTTCATTTTATTTATCAAACTGCATTACTGTATAAACTTTGTAACCCAAAATATATTAGATTGCTTGCTTTTATGCCATAAATCTGTCAAATTGGTCAACGACCAACATCTGTTTGAATCTTTATGCTTAAAACAATGATGGTGAAAGTGTGGTTTGTTCTCTGTTAGAGCTCCCGTATCACAAGCTGTTTACACAAAACAGAAAATGAGCATCAGTTAAGATTTGCATTATGCTAATGATGTTGACCACTGCGGGTCAATGCTGGTGGTCATAAATGCAGTGCAGATGTCACATACAACACCAGGGACAGGAAACAGACGGAGCTATGAAACTAACACAAGGGGCAAGCACCTCTTCATGGCTGCAGTTGTTGAGTGCTGGGAGTGGGAGGGAATGTCGATTTGATTTAAGATGCCTGCTCCTTCAGAACGACACTGACAGTATGGCAGTGACAGGCACTGTTCCTGAGGAGCACTGCTGCGCCTGTTTTTTGTTTCTCCAACAAGCGACAACAAAGATTTGGGAGAGCCAAGGAGTGGAAATTGTCTTGAATTCTCGGTACACTTTAATATGTGGCACAGACGCATTCTTTCAAATGATAAATGCTCCCCGATGGAGACAGATTTTGAGTAATCTGATCAGATTTTCTTGCAGGTGTAGCTGTGTGAAGTGCCATTTTCCCAGTGCAACATTTGTTCTTTCTTGTAAGACTTTGGTTCCCTGTTTACTTTACACTGTAACTTTTGGATTACATGTTATTAAAAGTAATTGTTGTTTTTAATTTAGCGTTAAAAGAAGAAATAGGTTCAGGAATTTGTGCAAATCAGTCATGGCAGAATGTTTTTAAAAATCTAAAATAAGATTAAATGAGTAGCCTGAGGTTAAAAAAACAGATCTTTTATCTAACATTTGATAGGACAGCTGAATTGTAACAGAAGTGAACTATGATAAAAATGTAGAAATAAATAACTAAAGCAAAGGTTAATAAACATTGTTATATGTGATAATCCTGCACGTCAGAGTTGATTTTAAGGTTTCTGCCCAGCTACTTACAGATACTGGGTCACAATCGAAGAGCGACAGTCTCACATTTCTCCCCAGAGCCCTTTTCATTTATCTCACTGAGATAGACTTGCCATATCATCATATAATGCCTTTCTCATATCCAGCAAAATGAAAAAGCTATTCAATGGATGGAAAATAGCCTGAAATTCAATGAGGAAAATTACAAATTAAGTCTGGATTGAATATAATGTAATTATATGTGTTCTTTCCTTTTATAATCATCTTTTTTTCTCTTTTTTTTATTTTTTTGCAGTGGTCTGGTTGAATTTATTTTCCGTTTCACCCAGTGAAGTACAATGCACTGAACCCATTCGAGAGAGAAGCAGATTTTACCACAATACATTGATCAAATAGCCTTAACTCACAAAAATATGAAACTGCCCTATGCTCCCTGGTGATTACACAATAAAACTTCCAAGAAAAAGATAATTTTTCAGAATTTCATTTTGTAAAAAGTGATGAAGAAATCATTTACATGTTGCACTCCTTACAGGACACTTCTTTTAATTTTACCATGACTGCAAATGAAGGAAATCTACTGCCATCTTGTGGATGGCTTAAGGGAAGAAGACCAACCTGGTTTTAAATCTTCTCTAAATGTGAGTTAGATGATTAACACGATAGGACAAGCATCAAAAAATGGCAGATCCACGTCTGGACCTGGACCGAGTGGTGGTTCTATACAGACCCCTGCACAGTCTCTGATAAATTAATAATAACAATCTTCACAGAGTGTTTTTCTCCAGCGTTCATGGCTATAGACCAAGAGTGAAGCTAATTTAGTTAATATAGCAATAATGAGCCAATCAAATTGATTGTTTACCATGCATAGACAGTTCAATAAAAACAACAACAGCAAGAGAGAGATCTGAGAGAGATGACAGCAAGCAGCATGGAGCAACTGACCTGCTACTTTCTGCTTACAATCTGACTACATTCCCTGCTTCAGCCAAAGTAGCACTACACACCTTGACCATGTTTGGATTTAACTAACAGCTGTGAGTCAGCTTTCTCCGCTATGTACATTATTAAAAGCAAATACCGTTCCAGGCTCACCAGGGAGCACATACACATGTGCAGGAGAATGGCACTAACACTGTTCAAGCCAAGATTCAAATTAGCGGCAGGGCAGTCACTGGCCCAGTTCTCTCTCTGGGAAAAGAAGTAGAAAGAAATGTAAAAAATTTAACAGAAAGGGGGCTGCCCAAAGCTGTGTTCGCACTTCTAAAACCAGCACTTTGTATTTATTTTATTCAGTAGATTCTGTGTTTTTTGTTTTACTTGAAATGTGGGTTCTACAGGCCAGTGTGTCCCGTTTAGGGAGATATGCTGGCAAACCTGGAATACAATATAATTAGTATGTTTTCTTGAGGGTATAATCACCTTAAAGTATGATTCATTGTGTTTTTGTTACCTTAGAATGAGCCATTTATATCTACATAGGGAGAGGATCCTCATCAACGGAGATCACTAATCTGCAACAACATGTTTCTACAGTACATAAGAATGGACAAACCAAACAACAGCCTTCTGTAGTCAGAAGCCCCTCTGGGATGCAAATTTGCATTTATTTTTTTTTTAGGAAAGCGGAGGTATGACTCGCCATGCTCTGCCTTACTCTGCCTCTGGTTGGCTCACCCTGACATTCCTACCCTAACTGTAACCAATCACACTCCTCTTGCCTTAACTTAACCAACCCAAGTGACAAAGGCAACAAGCACTAGCCAATCATAGGGAGAGTAAGGCAGGTCATGCTTTTGCTTTGCTAGAAAATGCAAATTTGTCTGAGTGTTGGAAAAATGCTTATATTTTCCATGAAATTGCTTTTTTCAGGCTTTTATCAATTTCAAGGAGGAAGGAGGAAATTATTTACTGGACCTCATCAAAGTGAATTAATAACCTTCCTATCAGACAAAATCCTGGGTATTAAAGAGAACCGTCTCATAGGGAGATCAATTCAGGAATCTGAGTTACAGAGAGAACTAACAGCAACACAGCATTTTACCTTAATAAGTATCACACTGTGTCCTAACAGCAAGCATCTGTCTATTGCGCAGCATCGCATTACAGCAGATTCTCTCTGCTCACACTGAATCTATTGTGAACAGACCACTTTCCTATGAGCTGTGTGCTCAAAGAAGTATGCACTTTGTTATTATTCATATTCTCTACAATGCTATGGGGTATAAATAGTGTTGTAGCTACCTTGCTATATCATACCACAATCTCCACCCTGTAAAACAAGGTAGCTTGCTAGCAAGTGCTGCTGTGCATCCCACGCAACGATACTAGACAAGTGCCCTCGCGATCTTCCTCCAGCCAGATTTCAACGTATTTAGTTTTTCTGTAGTGAAATGAGAAAATAATGTGTACGTAATTCCTCATTTCATCCTTCTGAATCAGCTGTTTCTCATCCACTGCAGCGCTCTCAAGCGCCAGGAAAAAAATAGAGACTAACATCTGACAAAAGTTCTGCCTTAAATGGCGTGCCGCATCACAATATATCGCACACAGGTAATTAGGACACTCCAATAGAAAATGTTGCAGTCAAACTGATTTACATGCAGACAAGAGCTGCATCCAGTTAGGACATGGTTTAAAAGCAAAATTTGTATTTAAATCCCCAAAAGAAATACTGGTGATCTAAATACTACATTTGCCCTAGTTGGGGTTGGTGTATCTCAGACAGGATTCACCTCAGATAGAATAGTGACATATTCTGTTGGAGTTGTGTCATATTTAAAGGTCTCATGACACACATTGTACATGGTGAACCAGATCTTATCAAGTTATTTTTGCTGCATGCTCCATTTGTAGAATGTAATTTGTGCAGAGGCAGCTGCAGACATTAATAAAAAGAATGAGCGTCTAGTGATATTGTGACAATCCACACTGAACTGTGTCGTGAGAGTACAAGCTCAATACTGTATCTGATGTTGAGGACTGTGCCATGTTTATGTCAATCCTGGGCTCTTTGATATTACTGTGGCATGGTGTTGATCCTAGATGGATGAAGAGCGAGGCTACCTCTTAGGCACGCCCTGACCAATCCTAATATTTTTGCAACGGGGAACTGCAGTGAATGCCATTCAGCCTAAGTATAAGCACTCAGGTATGAACAGCTTTGTTGTGATTGGTCAGCTCTTAAGTACGTGATTCAAATGTAGTTGTACGGAGGGAGCGTACCGGCAACAATCAGCGTGCCAGAGTCTGAGTGTTTAAAGCACACAGATTATTTTTCTGTGAGGAGAATTAATCAAGCTTGGAGCCTTTGGAGCTGTGAATAATGAGGATGGAGATGGGCCACCAGGAAGATGTGATGAGGTTTTAGAATGCAATTCATGGCAGGAAGTACCCCATCTCAAAGAGATGGAGACATTTTTTTCACCCTCTGTGTCTTGCCAGTGGACAGAGACTTTTCAGGCATATCCATTTCCTGTCTGATTTATCTTGCATGCAAGATTTTGCAAGTGAAATCAGTTCTCTTACCATCACTTCGAATGTGTTGAATACAGTGTATGACAAGACTACAATCAGGGGGAGAACACAATACATACTGAGTGTTTTCTGTTTTGTGTTTTATATTCAGCTCTTTAGCATGTATCTACATGTCTGTATAACATTATGTAAGAAACAATGCATATGCTCTAATGGTTCTTAAATAGAAGCAGAGTAAACATTTAAAGCAGCGTTTGTAGATGTTGACTGCACTGGGCTGACTGCCGTGTTTTTAATGATTTAATTTAAATGAAGTAGAAGCAAATAAACCAAAAGCTTACAGAAGTGTAACTCTCTCTTGACTGAAAGAATCTCTAACAATAGAGAATTTTTGACTGAAATAGTGAGCAGTAATCAATGTTCTGTATCCACTACAGCCTTGGCAGCCCGTTCCCATTTATCAGTTCGTCAAATACTGCCACTTTGCCACACCCCACGGTGTGTGATATCAGTACTAAAGGCAGCCTTCAGCGTCTTTACGAGACACGACTGCCCATCAACTAATGGCATGTTTGAATGTTTGATGCTGAGAGCAACTGATGTAGTATAGAGAGCGAGAAAGTCCACATTAGGGAAGAGCTGGTGTGGAGTTGGATGGATCAGACTAGTCTGGACCTTCAGTCAGGAGACAGCAGTTCATGTCCAGTTTGCAACCAAAAGGGCAGTGCTGTTTTAACGTAAGAGTAGACAATTTATATGCAGTCATCGCACACTGACGTCATTCACATGACGTACTTATTGTAAACCAAAACATGGTCTTTTTTCTAAACCTAACCAAGAAGTTTTGTTGCCTTAACCTATCCACAACTGTTTTACATCATAAACCTGCTCCAGCTCTGGGTCCTTTGCGGCACTATGAGCAGAGGCACCATAGCTTATTTTGACAACCTGGGATGAGAACGTGGGTGCTTCTACTGAGGGACATCTCATAGGTAGTTAAGCCTAATAAGAAATATATAACACACCTGTTTTTGTAATCACTTTTGTATTTGGGGTTATATTTTTAAACAATTTGTGTCTTCAGGAATGTCTTTAGGAATTTTATCTCTACATGATACATGAGAAACATTACGTCATCTAAAATGAAGATGCAATGGCTTTACAACTGCATTAAAAAATGTAATGGTTATTAGTAATCTCATCAAAAATAGCTTTTTATTACTGAGCAAAGTTGTCTGGGCCATTCTGGTCTGAAGCCTAGAATTCAAGCACCCAAAATACATGGTACACTTTTCCCCCACCCTTTCTGAGCCAACACCATCCTTTTGGCTAGGAAGACAGCAATAAAATAAATGTGTGTGTCACAATCACAGCTCCCTTATTGCTTTCTTCCATACATTCTAACATGTGTTTACTGTGATTTATAGCCATCAGTGGTCCATCAGCATTGCAATGAGCATGTGAAAGGCACCTGATGCATCAATGCAATCATAGCTCTGTGGGTAGGCATGCTCTAGAGCAATGATGAAGTGCTGACAGCATATGGAGTATAAAATATGAGAAGCGACAGCCAGCTGTATTAAGGTGTGATTGCTGAAACAGTAATGAGGTACTCTGATTTGAGAGCTCTGGACACTACGTTAAAGCAACTAAACCATCAATAAAAACATTTTTTTTTTTTTAAATTGCATGAGTACAGGCTATATCAGATCCCACTGATTCTGTTCACAAAATGACTTGTTATTTCTATAGCACCAGCCCAGGCCATCCGCTTGCCTTCAGGATTAAATCTAACAATTACAGAGCAAATATCAAAACCCCAAAGCCCTCTGATCAGAAACTCAAACAGTCAGGGCACAATGGGGACAACAAAAGTCAAGCCAAAATGGCAGTAAAGATATATAATTGTCTTCAAGTAATTCTACCAAAGTTCGTACTCATGGCATAACACTGAAATACCATAGCTACTGAAAAAGCCCTTAACTCTTGAAAAGCTTCATTATGCTCTATTAAGTATGAAAATGGGAACATGTCCTGCCACGGTGGAATTCCAGCACAAATGTGTATTGCTTTCTGGCCATTATTAGGTTACTTAATGTTAAATGTGCTGAAAAAGTCTATTCAGGAAGCCTTTTTTTTTTACCTAATTCCAAAATCTAATTAAGATTTTTACATTTCAATGAAACATCACCTGTCAAATATTCCATCTACAGACACATAAGTCTACTGAACAGTGGCATAAAGGTAATGGACAAGGTTCTGGCAGCTTTCCTGGATCTTTTTATATCACTCTTTATCTATAAAGTACAAACCAGCTTTGTCAAATTCATGAATGCTACAGACAATACGAGTAATCTCCTTCACATTATTTATGCTTCTCATAATGCTCATCACTTAAAATGTAACTTTTGTCTCCTTAAGAACACATTTATGTTTTATGTTGTCCATTGCACCATGAATCACAATCTCACACTAAATTCATATGTATATTTTAAAGATTTTACTATATGTTGCATGTTTTCAGTTATAAAACTAAACTGGCGTGTGTTAATATTAATGCAGCTGGGTGTGTAGTGTGTCAGTAGAGTTATGGAGGAAAAATACACACCAGCTGTGTCCTTAAAACACATTTCCGTGTATCCAAGTCAAAATTGTCTCAAGTTTTCAAAGCTCAAGAGTTCTAATATAAACGATGTTATTTCTTCCATACTTCACTTTCGACTAATGACAATTGACAATTTTGACTTGGATACACGGAAATGTGTTTTAAGGACACAGCTGGTGTGTATTTTTCCTCCATAACTCTACTGACACACTACACATCATCATGCAAACATGCTAGAGGATAAAGCTTTTGTTTTTCACTGCAAGATATAAATTTGTATCATTGTATCGTTCATCATTAGTTTCAAACTTATATTTCTTTTTATCTTCCTTTTCGGTATTCTGAGACAATTGATGTTGAGTTTTGGAACTGGAAATTGTTTCATTTTTTTTTAAATGTTGGCCCCAGTGATATTGTTGTGTGGACTGTGAACATATTTTAATGTTCTGCCATTAAGAGACTCATTATGTCTGTGTGGAAGATTTTTTGTTTTTTTAATCTAGTGTATATACATTTGAATGTCACCACAGAACCACTGAAAACAACTGCATGAATATATTTAAAAACTAAATAATCTAAAGAAAAATAATGCAGTACTTAGTGATGGCTTATTTATGGTTTCATTTATAAAAGACTATATATAAAAAACAGGTACTTGTTTAATTTTTATCTATAAAGAGAGTAAATAAAATGGAGAAGTCTAGTTCAAGAGATAGACACTGGTGGTGCAATGACCTCCTAAGCAAGTATATTTATAGCTTTTTGTTTTAACCAATGGCAGTCTAATTTTATGTAGTGTATTTGTGTTGTTTACATCTGGTGTTTTTTCTGTCCTGTTATCCAAAACGTAAATTAAAAAAATTAAATAAAATGCAGAAATTCCTCTTGCTTTATTTTTATGTACAACTTGACCTGTCTCTGGCTAATAATTTTGAATTACCCATACTTAAAAAGCCAGATTGTTTGTTGGGCTACATATTTTTATTATTATTATTTATAGGCAGAGATTTGCTGTGAGTGCACCTAGTGAAACCCAATTAAGAATATCTTCACTCCTTGTTGACGAATGAGTGACAAGGCCTCAGCTGATGTACTGTTGAGGTTTCCCTCAGAAGAGCAATCTACGCTACGGAGAGGCAGGCCAGGCTGTCTAGTTAGCACCTCAGCGGCGGCTCTCTGTGGTTCCCCATGACTGGAATGAAAGCTATGCAGCATGACATTTCATCAATATAAGGAAGGCGGGCTGAGGGGGTTTAATTTCTAATCCAGCTGGTTTATGTGGGCTCAGGCCTACTCAAGAGCCTATTCAGATGCATTAGAGGTACTGCACGTGGAAGGACAAGCATGACAGGACACTGGCACCATTTGGAGTTTGTGCTAGTAGATTCTATGTCCTGTTAAGAGTTAAGTGTCAGAAGTCTGTATTTTCATTTACTTTTCAATGTACAATAGATCCCATTGGATACTCTGCAACTGATATAGAATTGATGGAACTGTTATGTATGTTTTGCTCAAAATGTGAATGGTTTTGGGACACATGACATCCTTTTGTGGTGGCGAAGTATGTTTTTTCCTATACAGTTTAAAATCTGGTGTTTAAATAATACTAAACTAGGGGTATTAGGTTTCTGAAAGATATTTTGAATAACACCCACTTGAGGTGGGGAAAGATGGATCCTTAGATGCACTGTGATTTATTATTCATCCTTTCACAAATCTCAAAAACAGGTCTTCTAAATGCTAGTAAACAACATGATGTTGACGAAAAAGGCAGAACTCAAACACAAGGGCAGGCACAGTGACATCACACAGAGGCTCACGTTAATGGAGCACAGCAGCAATCAGCAGTAACATTACCAAATACACTCTAACGCTATAGTCTGTTTCACCTCAAAAAACTCTGCGCGCCCTCAGCATCTTGGCTTTCCCCGGAGCTAATTGTGAAGCAGAGAGGTTGCTCTTCACTGCTGGAGATATAAGTAAACAACAACACTGATTTTGGTATTTTCATACAGGCATTTTTAAATGCCCTGATGAAGACAGTAAGCTTGAACGCATAGGCACCAAGCCCATGTATTAAATGCTTTGTAATTCTTAGTGTTCTATGGTATTTTTTGGTTTTGACTTGTTGACAAAACAGATAAAAAATCCAACCTCTCCCTCCTTTTTTTCGTCATTTTGGCTAGTAAGTCAAAGTTAAAAAGAACTTTCAGAAGAGCTGCACTGCATGCAAGTAAATTCATCTGTATATTTAAATATGGAGCATTACAAAAATGCTCTTTTCAAGAGAAAAATAAATCATGTATAAAAAATTTTAAAATTTGATTTAACGTAAAGATTCATCAATAATCGTTTTAGAAACGCTCGCAGCCTTCTGAATCGGAATTGAATTGTGAAGTGCCTTGATCTTACCACCCCTAATGTTAGCAACTTAAATACCAGAAAACTATATTCTTGGATGTATGGCACCAGAGTTAAGCCTGTTTGGTTAGCAAAAGAAAAAGGTTCATCCTCTGGACAATAGCCATTTTAGGAAATCTCATCAGCTTCAGCTGTTGAGCTGGGCCAGGCTTTGAGCTGAACGCCAATATTATCATGCTAACATGTTTATGCTAGGTGTCATGTTAGCATGATGTTACGCTCACATTTAGCATAGTGTTAAATGCTCATGTTTCACAAGTTAACATGTTAACATCAGTATGCTATGTGAATATTAATCTTAAATCACAGATAAAGAGTGGAAATTGTATGTCGGCAGCGCTAAATGAAAAGTCAGAGATCACCAAACTCATTACATGTCAGCGTCAGGGGACAATGGAAGTGTGTATCGCACTAAATGGCAATCTGTTCAGTAGTTGTTCCTCTGGACCAAAGAGATGGACCAACAGACTGACAGCATTGCCATTTCTAGAGCCAAGCTGCTAATGTGGCAAAAAAACAAACAGGTTTCCATGGAGAGAACATAACAGGAATTAAATATAGTTACCTCCCATAAGGAAACTGCAACAGCAACTGCAAAAACAAAGTGTGTTAAAGTCAACCGTTGATGTTTACCACCTGCTGTAGCAACATGTTTATGTCAACGTATATTCTTATGCATTATAAGCCATGCACATTACACAGATTAAAAGCCAGAACATGCATGCACAGCTTGATTGTTATGTCATGACTGTAACAGACATTCCAGTATTTGACCTTGAAACCATTAATGCCTTGTTCTTCATTTGACCTTCCCCTCTCTGAAGTTACAACCGCCTCAAAGCCATGACAAGAGGAGCTTATACCACATAAATGCCATGACCTTGATTATGTAATATAAGAAGTACATGGCAGACGAGGGATAAGTACCTTGTTCACAATGTTTGATCTTCAATTGCAAGAGGTGGGTTCAATTTGGGATCAAATTGTGAATTAGTTTCAACATTATCTTCAAGTTCAATGGAGAGTATGACTTCCAGGCATGTTCTTTTATTAGCTTCACAGTTCAAATGAATAGAAATGCCACGCTACCTGCTTGCCACCACCCATTAAATTTCCATAAGCAGCCTTTAGTTCTGCATACTTCCATCGAAGCCTTGGGTGACAGCTCAAACTCACATGTATCTTTTGAAGTCCTTTGCCTGCACTTTCCGCAATTAACACTCTACTTAACAGGGAAATTAAAGCACTACTAACCCCGTGACGGCTGAGCGTGTATGGTATCTGCAAGAATCAGATCCCACACAAACATAAACGAACGCACCAATCATTTTCTTGTCAGCAACTGTTCTGTGAAAGATGAGTATGCTGTCACCAGTAATTACCGCGGTAAGAGATAAACTTCACCACTAACTTGTCATTGGTAGCCCTTCCCACTCCTTCGGGCTATTCATCCCTCCTTACCTCATGCGGTGCCCCCACCACCACCCACTCCCTTAATAATAACCCACCCCCTTTGAGCATCCATCTGCCTAAAGAGAAGAAGCCTCTCCTTGACAGACACTGTCTAGGCACAGGCTTGCAGGCAGCAAAAATCAAACGTGTTTTCCTAAAGGATTTAATATACAGTAAACCCCAGGAGGCAGACCATTTATACTGTCTATAAACCAGCCTAAGAGCCTCAGTGGGAGTGAGGACAGAGCTGCAGACAGGTAAACCACTCTTCCTCTCCATGTGTTTGTGTCTGTGCGATCAAGGGGTGCATACTGACCCTTACTTCTTTATGTGGATTACAGTTTATGAAATGCTAAAACAACAACAACTGGGGTATTTACTGGATGCTCTTGAGAGGAATCAGAGGTTTCTATTTAAAGGAAGACCGGATCAAAGTGTTGATTTTCACTCTTGTTTGTTCTGTATTGTAGGCATGTTGGTGTATGAATAACTCTTCTATCCTTTAATTACCTTCTATTTTCAATCTGTGATAAAAACGCAAGCAAGTTTGGCTTCAGAAGCAATCATCATTGAAAGTTTGGATTGGAACAGATAAATGAAATATTCAGCTGTAATAAAGTTACAATATCTGTGTCTCTTTTTGTAAGGTTATTATTTTATTTATTAACAGTGAACTCTGAATGCATAGATGTATTCAGAGCATCTAATTCTGAGGATATTACTTCTGAGAATGGGGATCTCAGAGCAGCAATAATCTGCAGCAAGGCGCTTTATGAAGGTATTACAGGGTCACAGCTAACTTTAGCTTCGGGAGCCAAACACCATCAGTGTTTTTGTCCTGCACTCAATATGAATCGGCCTCTCAATGACCACCGTCTTAATATTTGTAAGCCCTGAGATCTGTCCTGAATATAACAATATGCATAATCATTCCTGTCAAAAAAATCTTCACTTAATACTTTTTGTGTTACATAAGAAGTAACTGCTGCCATCCCTTTAGGGATACATTTGTAAAGGCATACAGTTCAAACTTCAGAGAACATATTAAAAAAATGAGTTCAACAAAGCTTTTCACTTAAGCTTTTGAACTGCAGCAACTAGTTGAATCAACACTTTTTTGTATCCCTATTAGCACATAGAGTTCATGTATTCCCCACCGACTGTAATGCTCATAGGGAATAACAAGCCCCGAGTCATACTCAACATAACAGGTTGACCTTTTTACCTTGTTCCACATTTTTAGCCTCAAAGCATGGGTGGATACACATGGGCAGATACAACAGACCAGGCAGTTTTATATGAGCAATGCAACCTACGCTATAACACAAGAGTGGGGTCTCACTGTCAACATAATGGAAATATTTGAATCTTATGTAATCAGTTGTTTACAATGTATTGGTTGTTGTCCCAAATTTAAAAAAAAAAAAAAACAAACAGAAGCCAACAAAAAGATTAAAGGGAAACAACACCTAAGTATATGTTATTTTCATGGCTTTAAAATTTCAATTAATATTTGGGAACATGAGCTACTCAAAGCCAGAAACCAGTAAGATAAGTCCCAAACATGTGATGTCATTGAGCATAAAGTCTGAAGCTGCTCCACAGACAACAAATGGGAGCCTGATTTTGTGGACCCACAAAATGTTTGTTTTCTTTTTTAAACCAAAATGACCTTTACTCTATCATAGTGTTTGTTGTTCTAAAACAGAAAATGTACCTTTATATTCCAAATATATCCCTGAGTGCTCTCAGTGTCACCTATATCTTTTACAATCCACTGTCCATGCAGCAGCTCCTGACTTTCTATTTTGTGAACTATTTTATGTGAAGTGCTGCATTCATGCTCCCTCTGTCACAATTACCTTAATAATATGCTGTAGTGTGTCATGTGCCATTATTTTAAAATATTGTAGTATGTGCATAATTAAAATTAGACAGAGGAATATCTGTGAAGTTTTTCTTTATGTGTGTGATGCAACCTGATTTCAAAATCAGTTCGGACGTTAAAACTCCTATAGCGTCAGCCCAGCATAAAGCCATAATACCTTATAAATGGAACTGTCTTTTCTTAATAGTTCTGTCTAGTTTTGAATGATGTTAAGAAAATCTCTATAAATAGCAGCATTGTATTATATGCTACAACTACTACTAACTGTTCATTGTGCTGGGTCTAAAAGTTTGCATTCAATCACTCTGTTTCTCCTCTCATCTATCAACCTGATCAACCCTGCCTGGATCAACTGATCAGTTACCCCTGCAGCAACTCTAACTGCTGCTGAAAGATTAAAATAACTCATGATGAGTTTCGCCTGCACTGCGTTACCCCTGCATACTGTCATCAGCTATCATCACATAGATTCTGATCCTGTGGGAAACACTGAAATGCATGTAGATAATACCTTATAATGCAAAGAAACACTAATGACTGATCTTATCACTGGTATTAATGGTTATATTATTGATGGTTATCTGTCTTTCTTTTGCAGGTCATCCATTTGACGGTAAACTCTTGCCAAAATGTGGAACAGGGCGAAGAACACAGGCCCCGCCACCAACAGACAATGTACAGTACTACAATCCCACCTCTCTCTTCAAATCTATTTTTCTACTAATTTCTACTCCATTTTACTGATTTCAGCAACAACTAAGTGGTCTCCTGTCCATATATTGCAACCTGTGTCAAAGGAAAGTTATAAGTTTAAGTCTTAATCCCAAAACAAAGCCATAGTGCTTATATTCTGTCACTGTAATTTATAAAATATATACTATACTGCAGGCTCTGCAGAATTGTTTTGTGAAGCAAAAAATCCTTCAATGACTGAAACTGTTACACTATTGAAAATCATATAACAAATATTAAGAACCAAAAAAGACGACACTGACAACATTGTTTTATACCACCATTTGGCGGATAAAAATGTAATGAAAGCCTAAATTATTGCTTGATGTAAGCAATCCAATTTAATTACCGTCTTATATACAGTGAACTATGTGCAAGTCAATTTATCACCAAAAGTGTCAGAAAATGAGCTGTCACTAATCCTGCCAAAACATAACATATTGCTGAAGCCAACAAACAATTTAGAGGATAGAAACTCTCCATGTTGTATACACTGTCAGAGTGGTACATCAAGACAGTGGCTTAAAACACCATGAAACATGAAGCATCAGTCATGCTCAGGCTTCAACAGTACTTTATACAAAAACTGGAGAAATATTACTGTCTTTGAAACAGAAAATGAAAGTCTGGTCCTTTTATTTATTAATAACCAATAAATGCCTGACTACATTCATATATTCCTAATATATTTCTATGATATGAAGGTATTAAAGGAATCCTTCTTACTGTTACAAATGTTGGTTACTGCACCCTTTCATCTCATCATCTTAAAGCTCCGTTTCTTCTACCAACATGGAAACACGACTAAATATGTATTTGTTTAATGCAGCAATCATCAATATGTTTATAATAACAATTTAACAAATGACAATGCGGAAACAATGTGATAATGAGAGGTGAGTTTTTAGCTCATTGTCTAGCTGTCCAAAACCCGCATTTTTAACTACTTCTCAGAGTGTCATTTATTGCTGCAGCAGGAAGCTGTTTTCAGAGAAAAAGCCTTCTGCTGGGGCTGTCCCAATAACCGCAATATAATAATACCAGCCAATCAAGTCAGCTGAGGATGGCAAGCAATTGCCACAACCACTTTGTCCATCTTTTGTGTTTTTTGATGGGAGCGCTGCATATTTACACTATGTTATGCAACAGCATGACAAGGTACTACTCTGCGGAGTGCTAATTTTTTGCCATTTTTTTCCTGCTCTCTGAGAAAAAACATTAAGCTTGGGGTAAAACGCTGCAGCCACTTGTCACCGTTACATTTTACCCAGCCATCCAAAAACAGTGGAGGAGGGACAGGACAAATCACATTTCACAGAGACCAGTGATCACATTGCTTAACAGCAACAATAATGGAGGAGAAATTAATACTGAACCCAAATACACTGGCCTGTCTGTCCTATGGGCTTCAGCCTCCCCTTCATCGAAAGCAATAGCGGAGCAGCGCATACTAAATTGGATTAAGGAGGCCACAAACATCACTCCAAATGAATGATAATATTGCTCCATAACTACAAGACGTGTAAATACAAAACCATTTGCTAACAGGTTTGTTGCATCAACTTAAAAGCTCATAAAATATCAATGCTGTGTTAAAAACTTGTTTGCGCTGCCCTCAAGTGTCTTAATTTTAAAAGATCAATTATTGCAGATTTTAAAAGAAAACTGAACTTTGAAACATAACGTACACGGCATCTGTAAAAGGCAGTGAAAGTGAAAACATTCACTTCAACCACATCATGTACAGTATTTCCAGTGACTTAAAAATTCATGACAACTATGCTAGTTGGAGTTTGCCCAAGTGACAGGCAGCCAGTTGACTAAAGGTCTTCTCTCCGAGGCTTCAGTGATAAAGTGAGGATGAGAAGAAAACATCCCTGGATTAAAGTTGCCTGCCTGCTGCCCTTTACTGTGACTCTCTCTGTGCTTCAGTTTATTCAGGCCTCCATGAGCTTTCCTTTTCCACATTATGCCTGCCTGGGTCACTTCCGTCCTCAGTCTCTCACTCAATTACTTCTGTCTCTCTCACCTTTTTCATCTCTCTCTCTATCCATCTATCAGTCACACTCACCTGAAAGTAAAAAGGCAAACAAATGCTTTGAAAGGCTTGGATAATCATTTCCACAGATATAAGGAAATGCCTACAGGACATAGCCTGTAATTTCACAGAGGCAGCTAATAACAAACAGCTCCTGTTGGACACGCACTGTATAGATATATATACCACTTCATGTCCTAAATCCATAGCATAGCATTCACTCTTGTACTTCTAACTGATCGTGTAATTTCTTTTCACCCAGGTTTCTCCCTCGTTCATCAATACATTCAGCGCTTTAATGAGGTGTCTGGCAGCAAGTCAGGTGAAATAAAAGAGCTCAGCTTTTTCCTGGTAGTGAAAAACACAGAGTGTTTTTTGAGATCTCCATGCACTACTATACTGTTTGAATGCAATACTGAGCTACATCCATTATTATGAATAATGGAATAAATATTGAATAATACATTAGGTATTATTGAATACTATGTCTGCCTGTGGCCTGTCCTGTCTTTGTGTTGATAACGTGAAATATCTATTTACCACCTTGTCAAATCAGTCGCCCTCAGTTATACGTTTGACAGGGTGGCGGTGCTCCTATTTCAGTCCTTGTCAAAATAATGATTAACCCCTGGATTAATGTTGTTCTTCATCGACTCCTGTGTGATCCTCTTTCTTTGCACATCCAAAGCCTGATAAAAAAAAAAATTGAGCAACAAAGGAAGTGGGCAGAGGATCACAGTGTGGATTTCATGCACCGCTGTTTGAAATGCCTGAGTGAATTAATGTGCAGTATATTCATTTACCTTTGTAGTCTCTGTATTGAATATGCACGTTACAGTTAAAATTATTAGTGGATCAATCAAGTAGTCAATTAATAGAGTAATTATCTGCAACTTTGATTATCAATTAACCCTCTTTAGTCATTTTTAAAAGGGCAGTTCACCTTAAAAATCAGCAATACGTAATGGTCCAATTTCCTGTAATGCTATTTATCTAAATTGTGTTAATGTGAGTCGCCAATTGCTGAAGATATCGGGCGTAGAGATGTCTGCCTTCTCTCAAATGTAATGGAAGTAGATGGCATTCAGCTAGATAAGCCACAGAATGTTGTGAGCGGCTTTATGTAGAAACTATTTTCTTTCTACTGAACTACGCCCACCAACAGCATCAGCTACAAAGGGAGGTGTGTATCATCTCATGGACAAGAGGCTTGTGGAAGTATCGGTCATAGAGATGTCTGCCTTGTCTCGCATATAATGAAACTAGATGTGCTAGCTCACCGAGCACCACTGTGCTAGCTAACGATACAGCTCAGATGAGGAAGATGCCATTTGTGTTTACATCTTTAGCTGTTACTAGGACGAGCCTCTCATTCATAACAAGACTTCCATGGAAACACTGTTAGCAGTGGTTTTTGTGGTACTTTGAGCACCACAAGCCAAGTGCCATCTAGTTCCATTATACTGGAAATAAGGTGGACATCTCCACAGCTAATATGTCTTACATTTGGCAACTCACACCAAAACAATCTAGACTGATAAATAGCAATAGAAGTAAGAGAAAAGATTTGGGGGTAAGCTGTCCCTTTAAATAAAGTTGCCAGTCATCCCATTCTTGAAACTTTAAGTGATTCTTTGCTGCTTTTTTCTCTGTTTTATATCAATATAAATTGAATGTCTTTGTAAAGACCAAACTATGATTTGTGAAAATAATTGAAAATGTAAATGATCATTAGTTGAAGCCACTTTGTGACAATTATACATAAGCTAATTTTCAGAACTACATAAGCACCAACTTCTAAGTAATGAGAGCACACTGTGAAATTACTCTTATGCTGCATCTCTGCAATAAAAGGTTCTACAATATAATTTGTAAATCATATTTTTGTTGATGAGTTTTACTGTACAGCATGTGCTGTATATACAAGTACAGAGCAACTTATGCCTCATTAACTTTCTTTCATTTTAGCTGATATGGGCTTTGAATTTTTCAGTTAACAGATAAAGTCACTAAGCTGTCAAAAATCCAAAGCAAACAGAACACATCTGAAATGTACAAGAGTGAAAATACCCCTAAGTCTATGGCATGACTTTCCTCGTTGATGTTTTTTAGCCATCTGAGATTTGTGTGCAGCATTTCCCATTTGTTTAGTCATCAAAAGGGGAATGCTTATGTTAAAACACAGGCACACGCACACGCACACGCACACACACACACACACACACGCACACACACACACACACACACACACACAAAAAGCATCACTGGGAAAACGCTTGACATTCCTGACATCTGCTGGCAGCAAAAAACAGAAATGATCACTTTTACCAAAAACAGCACTCCCCATTTGTCTGAATATTTTTTTTTTTTTTAGGCTGTAAAGTACTTTGCTGTGCTCATAATTAAGTGTTCTGTTTCTCTTTATTTTCAATTTTGCTGGCTTTGTTTAGCTGTCATTCGGAGAAGATCTAAGACTCCTGGAGTAATGATCATGCAGCACATAGTAAACATACCAGAGGGAAAAAGCACCCCAGATTTCCAGAGTAAACCTGCTCCACTAACGATCAAGGAAGGTGGGTTTATAACAGGACACTAAAACATATATTTGCAACTGTGCAGTAACCTAAAGGAGGTGAATGACAATAAATAACTCATACTTTATCAAAGAAACAAAGGAAAGTTAATTGGTGGGTTTCATAGCCCCTTTTCTCTAATCATAAACTCCAACTGAAAATCATGGATGTAAAAATAAAGATGCAATATTTTCATATATCCCCATATAGGAGCATTAGCTGTTTTCAGGGTCTTGGTGACAGGGGATCCAAAACCAGAGGTGTCATGGAGAAGAGCTAAAGCTCCTATTACAGACAAGAAAAGATTTCAGAGCAAATATGATGAATCCACTGGGGAGCATATATTAGAGGTGAGTGAACACCTTCACAAACAGTAAAAACCCTCTGAGTAGCCACGCAGCTCATAAGCACAGTAAAACAGTATGAACAGCAAAACTGTATAAAAATGTGCAATTCAATCTGTGCATCTGATAATTTGCCATGTTATTTGTATTTCTAGATTCACAGAGTGACTGGTGAGGAAACAGATACATACAAATGCTATGCTGTAAATGAATATGGAAAAGCTGTCTGCACAACAACATTAAATGTGATTGTGGGTAAGAGTTCACGCAATAAACACGATTGTGAATATTGGTTTTGATTGTGCTTGTCAGGGAGTCACACTTCAAGATTTGTGTAGTAAAGAAATTAAAAAATGCAACTGTATTTGCTGCTTTCAGCTTCAAACAATCCAGGAGACTTCAGAAAATTGCTAAGGAGAAGGTAAGAAAATAGATACCATGACATTAAAATATCTAACCAGATATTTCTGCATGCATGTGCATTTTATAATCAATTGTTGTTAGGTGATAAACATTTTTTTTGCCTAACACCTTTAGTAAAAGCAATGAAAAAGCAGAAGGTGAAAATGATGAAAGATTCTGGGACACCATGTTGAACGCTGACCGGAAAGACTACGAGCGCATCTGTGCTGAGTTTGGTGTTTCAGACTTACATTCGATTCTCAAAAAATTGGAAGAGAAGAAGAGAGAGAGGGCACAACATAAGTGTAAGGTATGAAAACTGCTGGCTCTTAAAAATAGCAGATTAACTCCAGCTAAATCATCAGTACAGTTCTTAACAAGCTATGATGGATTTGTAATTTCACAGACGACATGTGACATGGATTTAACTGTTCATTCTGATTATTTACCTAACATAGCATGTTATTGTGTTGCTAAACATAATAGTTCAAATGTTATCAGTTCAAATCTGAATAAGAACTGCATTTAAAGTATCAGTAATGAACTATATCATCTGTTTTTATTGCTCATTTCATCTAATTAATTCTGAATCGCTCAAGATATCTGACTCCTATCTTATCTAGCGGTTTCCATCTCTCATCAGTATCAGAAAACAAGCAAAATTATGTTTAAAAAAGATGGCTGTACTTCATTAGAGCCAGAAATTGAGCTAAAGGGTGCACAGTGAGACAGATTAAGAGGTGTTTAGCTTATTGTTTTTAAAGTATTGTGTCTCTTAGCACTTCATATTTGCTTCATCAAGAATTATATTCACAATATGTAAAATCTGAGCTAAATTTTGAAATTTACGCACTTCATTCGCTTAAAAATTCCCACAGTGAAGGTAAAAAAAGTGGAGTCAATGTCATGTACACTACCTCTGTTAATGCAATATGCCGATTTCATAGCAAAATGACAACAATACATAAGTGTACGCAATCTCATTTTTTGCTCACTATAGAGCAAATTATTGAATATGTATTATCTAAGGAGTTATGAGTTAGTGGACAGGAGAGTGATTTGCGACAAAGCCATTGTGTCTCAAACTTATTTACTTGCCGATTCAATGAGCTGATTTAAAATAATTTATCATAAAGTGGTAATCATTATCAGAGCTGTACAGTGACATTTTATATAATATGCACTATATACAAATATTGAAAGGATCTTCTCTATAGTCAAAATATTAAAAAGTTCAATTTTGTCTGTAACTCCTCTGTGTACTTTGTAGAATGGGGGGATTCCCTACGATGGAGATGCGGCGGAGATAAACTGCCTTAAGAGTTCTGGGAGAAGGACGGATTATAATACTAAGGGCCGAATGCAAAAGGGCACAGAGCTCAGTCAGGCGGATGGAGAAGTCAACCTTCTTGATACAGGGCTGGATCTGACAGATGGAGAGGCCACTCTTCTCTCTACAGAGTTTAAACGTAGGTTCAAGAAATAAACAGTGGATGGGATTTAATTTTTTTTTTAATCAAAACATCCCTGTTGTCCATCTGTATCCAACCAGTGTTTCCTTTATCTGAAAATATTATTTTCAACAGTTCCTTTGAGGTCAATTTCACAATGGCAAGATTACTCTTCTAAAAATTAAGCAAAATGACTGTTGGTGATTGTTTTCAGCTTTTATGAGTACGTATAGATTTTTTCTGTTCAGAGGTTATTCTCTTCATACACAAACACACAGACTGCACGGGTCTAATCATCATTACTATTAATTGTAGTAGCTTTGTGTAATGAATAGATGGCTGGGTTCACTGACTTCTTTGTGTTGCTTTTACAGTTTCCAACGTGGACTTTGTTATCAAAATTCAGGACCTTAAAGCTCATGAAAGAGAGGATGCCCTCTTTGCATGTGTTCTGACACACCCACTGCCCAGGATCACATGGATGGGCAAGGGCAGCACCCTGGAGGATGGAGAGAAATACAGCATAACTGTGTCAGACCACAAACTGATCCACCGGCTGGTGATCAAGGACTGCAACCAGCTGGACAAAGGCATCTATTCAGCTGTGGCTGGCGTTAAGTCCTGCAGTGCCTGGCTGGTTGTTCAAGGTAATACCTTACAGCACCAAAAAACAATTTGTCAGTGTGTCTTGAAGTGATCCTAATTGCTGCCATAATTATGAGTGATGTGTCATGTATGTTGTATTTCACACCCTTTTAGCTGAGAGCGACCCTGCATCTGCTGGACTGAAGAAAGCTCGTAAAAATACCTTGGCTGGTGGAGCACACATCGACCTTGAGAAGGTGGCCAGAGAGCAACAAATAAAAAACAGAGAGGAGATGGAGAAGATTTTAGCAGCCGTAAAAGCAAAAGACAGAGAAGGACAACTGAAAGAAGGAAAGGCTTTAATGACAAATGGAAGAGATGGTGAAATAAGTGCAGTCACTGGAATGGGTAAAAACAGTGGAACAGTAAAGAACAAGAGTGATGCTGCAAAAGCCAGTGGCCTGTCTAAGTCAAAGGGGAGCAAGGGGAAAGCCAAAACCAAAAACTCAAGAGGCAAAAAAACTAAATTAGATGCTTCAGGGTGTGTAACACAAGAAGGAGGACAACTGACAGGAAATGAGCCCGAGAAGAAGAAACAAAGCAGATCCGGTCAAGTGGATTTTGACAAGGTAACAGGTAAAGTCGATCTATGTCTAACAATGTATTTTCACCGGTGGTTAAAATTTGTGTTTATGAACAAAACATGCAGGCTTCCTTCTACTTCACTTTTGTTATTTCAATAGAGGAAGAGAGTGAGGAGAAAAGAGTTCCCCCTAGTGTTTAGGTTAAGTGCCACATACTAAGAAGAGCCCTTTATCTTAAGGCTGATTTGTAGTTTTATGATTGATTATAATTATCATTGGTGTGTCTGTCGCACTGTAATTACACCTGCAAAACATTAGTTGGCAGTTAAGTTTTACTGATACAACCAATGCGCCTAAAACACATAAAATATGTCTTAATAGTGATTAGATTACACATAAGTACAAAAATCAGCTTAATTAAAACTCACAAGGTTCACAGGAAAATTACCGTCTTTTGCTTGACATGTTTTAACCACAAATACCACATGTTTATGTCATTAGCATGAGCCTATGACATTTTACATTGCATAAATAAGAATGGCTGCTAGCAGACTTTTTTCTATGAAGCCGGGCAATATTTAACAAAAGGTAACATTACAATTACAGCTCACAATGTTTGCTTACAAATCAAGCATCTAATACTAGACAACTGTTCTCCCGACACATACAGCATGCTTACATTATTAGCACAAGCCTATGGTGTTTTCATTGCATAAATTAGCCTTGCAGATAGCAGAATTTTCCTCTACTCACATAAAGCCAGGATAAATCACACACATTACTTTAAATACTATTTTGAAGAAGTGAAGAAGTATAAACTCCGCTTTACAAGTAAACTTTAAGAATTTTAATGTACTGTATATATGATGATAAATAATAAATGATCAGGCATCTTATCCTATTGTTTTTATTTATCTTTGTACCAAGGATTAGAAAACTGACAAATTCATTGTTTCCTTTAAAAGATGGAATCAAAAACTTAGAATTAAATTACTGGCAAGGTGGGGTTAACAAGTCTACATTGTTAACTGAAGTGGTGTCAACAAGAGAGCTCCCACACAAGGAGAGTAAGCTGAACTGTTTCAATATAATTGACCTAGATTCAGATGGAGAAGGATATTTTGAAGAGGATGAGGACCTCATTGGATCTGACAATAATTCAAAATACATAAAACATGGTCAAGGGAAAAAACATAAACAATTTGGTAAGTCAACATGTACAAAACATGCTGCTCTTTATCCATAAATATGATTTTTTTTTAATGTTTTTTACTTTGACAATACTTTTCAAAATTTGCTCAGTAAACATCCATCCTTATTTTCTATTCATTGTTTTAATTGTGTGTTGTGTCTGTGCAGAGTCCGGTGGCAGAGGTGTTGATGGAGTGGACAACCAGAACCAAACATTTGTCAAAAGTCAAAATGAAGTGACTGGTTCTGATGGAAATAAAGACCCCACTGGGTTTGTCAGACACCGAAAGCACAAAAACAGGGTCCATTGGAAACAAACACCTGGTAAGAAACAACAGGGAGCATACTGACTGCATGGATGAAATGTACAGTAATATTCACTCCACTGGTGGAGATATGGAGTATTGTTTTAATATTAAACTTGTGAGGGAGCATGATGATGATCTTGTCTTTGTTTGGGAGATGACTCAGTAAGATGTCTGTCGTACTTGTTGCTCTGCTTTTAGACCAAGATCAAAATGGACTAGCAGGTGACGAAGTATATGACGATCAAGCAAGTGACGATCAAGCAAGTGATGATCAACCAAGTGATGAGGAAGTGGAAGCAAGTGACGATGAAGAAACTGAAGAGGAAGCAAGTGATGATAACGAAAGTGACAAGGAAGCAAGTGAAAGCATTGAGAACGAGGACTCTACTGGCCAGGGCAAACATTCACGTTCAAAACATAGCAAAAGACGAAAGAAACACCCAAGTGACAATCAAGCAAGTGACGAGGAAGCAAGTGACAATCAAGCAAGCAACAATGAAGAAGGTGATGAGCAAGCAAGTGAAAGCATTGAGAATGAGGACTCTACTGGCCAGGTCAAGCATTCACGTTGTTCAAAGCAAAGCAAAAGGCAAAAGAAACATCCAAGTGACGAGGAAGCAAGTGATGATCAAGAAATTGACGAAGAAGCAAGCGACAGTGTTGAGAACAAGGACTCTACTGGCCAGGTCAAGCATTCACGTCGTTCAAAGGAAAGCAAAAGGCGAAGGAAAGCAGTCAATGGTAAGAGAACAAAAGCAGGGCACTACTGCATGGAGGTGTGGTAATGTAACATACCCTTATAGAACGGTTTGTATGATATCCTTATGCACACACAACAGTTCATTTGGTATCCTACAAATTAGTGCCCAACATTTGATGTTACGTCCTTAACATAAAGTAATTACCTTAAAGTTACAGAGGTTAGGTTTAGGCAAGTAAAGTTAGGAAAAGAGGTTTTAGGAAAAGAAACATAGTGAGGACACACATTCAGATGACTCAAAGTTCATTCTAGGGCCACGTTGACACAAGAACAGCCCTAGTAAAAATGGAAAAGTCTTTCCTTTGCATTTAAAGAAAAAATCTGAGTTCATATGATAATGTGAGAATGATCCTCATGCACACGGATCCATAAACACAACCAAAAACGCTGTAGTATGCATGCCAGCCCAGTAGTTGGCAGTGTAACTTTGTAATAACACACCACAGAAAAGGACCTACTTGGGGCCACTTCCTTGTTTACTCCCATCAGCGCATTGGCCATGTGATTGTAATGCTCCATCAAACTTGGGATATGTACGAAGCTGAGTGCATTACTTTTCATAGGAAAACATACAAACAGTTCATGAGAACAGCCTAAATATTTCATGGGTAATGGCTAGAAAGTAACATCTTTAGATATTTTGCTTTAGTAAGCAGTTCATGTTGTTCCACCACTTGTTCTATGAGTGGACGGCAAGGTAGTGACTCATCAACAGAGTCAAGGCAGGTATTACTTTATCTGCATGATTTTCTGTTTTTAAGTATGCAAGTGTAATGAGTTTAAGTGACTTAATTTTAGTTTAATTAGCCCCACATACTGTCAGACTCTTACTAAGAAACGTAATTTGTACACCCTCTGGGACTGTTATAATTATATAATTTTCAAACAAATTTCAGTAACTGTTGTAAAGTTCAGGGTTGAATAATTTTATGGTTTTAAAGGTGAAAGTAAACATCCTGAAGACCACAATGAGTACGATGAGACCCAGGATGCAACTGGCACTGCAAAACATTCAAAGTGTAAAAGAAAAGGCCGACTGATAGAAGATGTCGTGATTGGTGAGTAACCTAAAAGGTGTTACACCTAAATCACAGGAAGGGGCTCCAGCTAAACACTCCTTCTTGTGATAGTAATCAAAGTACTAATTTACACATCAATAAGTACACCTACAGTATATCTGATTTTTATATGTGCAACTTTTCATTGCTATAATTTTTAAAATGTATGACTGGTGTAGTATTCTTGACCCATGTGTATTTATATGACTTTATATGACATTTTTGTATCTTATTATGACTTCAGAGCTTAGAACTTAATCCATCCACCAAAAACTAAAAGCTTTGTAAATCAGAATTATTAATCATAACATGCAGTATCAGAATTGTATGTATAAGAGCATTTGCTACAGCACAGTAGTGATCCTCTCCAGGGGCAGGTTTACACTACACAGCCAAGTTGTTTTTTCATCCTTATTTCCTATATGACATGAATGTTCCTGACAGATTTTATGGCCATAGAGAGAGTCAATATTATGTTGAAAAGAAAAAAAAGAAAAAATGTTTTGAAAACAATTTGTAGCAAACAATTTGTAGAAACTGAGAGGACAACAAAAACCTCCCATAAGAGACTGAAAAAGTATCTGAAAAAAAGTTAATAATATATATTTTTTAAACAATATTTCTGAGCAATTTGAAGAAGAATAGCTAATGTTTGAACATTTCATTTTATTTCTTACTATAACTGTGAAACAGGTTTTCTTTTGGATACAAGTCAAAATAATCATAATGCCTATTTGTTCACTTAGATCCAGGGGTTCATTTCATCTGTGGCTTGTCTGATGTCAATGCTGTCATCAATGAGACTGCTGAGTTGACATGTAAGCTCAGCAGTGAAGACTGTGAGGGAGTCTGGTTCAGAGACGGCAAAAAGGTCAGTTGTAAAGGTCAAACTCATCATTTTCTTGGGTATTGTGTCAGTGTCCATCAAGAAAGCAATTATATATTAAGTGATAACTATCGTTAAAAGTCCAGACTGTAACTGCGCTTCATACATCAAAAACAGTGACGAACGGAGTAATAATTCAAGAAGAGTTACTGCTTGGCTGCTAAATGCTGAAATACACAATATATACACAACTCGGGTCTATCTCCTTTTCACTTTCAAATGTATTAGGGGAAATATCTGTATAAAGAGGTGATGCCAATATGCTTTGCAAAAAGACTTTACAGCAGTTCGGGAGACTGCTTTCTTAAAAGCTCACAACCAGCAATTGATTGATTCAAAGTTTATCTTAAATTTATGCCAAAACCACATATCTACTCTCACACAGTCCCAAGGTTGGACTGCTTTGCATTCACACTATAAACAAACTACACCAGATTCTGCTGTAAAACAGGCCAAGACCCTCCTTTTCAGGCACTCTGGGTTTGATTGTTTAGTCTGCTCCCAAATCCAATTGACTACGTTAAACCAGTCAAAACAAACAGCTTTAAACACAAAAACACACCTAAGTTCATTTGAACTGAACCAAACAGGCTGGGTGCGAAAGGACTTTGGATGTGTTGCAGGGTTGAAAAAAAGTGATCATGGATTATTTTTTAATCCATTTTCCCACAATATTTTTATTTAAAATTTTAAATGGCATAAAATGCAGTCTTTACATTATTATTTACATAAGTAACATAAAATTAAAATTGCTGCATTGACACTAGATTTTATAATGCCTGAATCTATAAAATTCAAATACAAAGGTGGAAATAAGTAATAAATATGCTTCATAATTTACAAGCTATATAATATATAATTCAACTTATCCATATAGTCTAGTGTTAAAAAAACAATAATAAAAATCCAAATCAATCATGATTTCGAAATTGTAATACTTGTAGAAACACTTAAAGGAGGTAAGCATATTGTCTAGCATATATAACCGTAATATCCCTGACTCAAATAAACGCCCTCACTCTTCTTGGTTTCTGTCCATTTCTCTACCGTGCACCCGGTAATAAAAACAAATACACCACAAAATACTAAAACATTGAACACTGAATTGACTGTTGATGCTCAATTTGTTTATTTTCATCTGTCTGCTCATTTTTCGATCAGATATCTCCAGATGACAATTTCAGTATCACTAAAGATGGTGCGATCCATAAATTAGTTATAATTGGGTGCAATGAAGAGCACTCTGGAAAATACCGCTTTGAGGCAGACGGTCGTAAAACAGAGGCAATGTTCAACGTCAAAGGTTTGATGATTTGTCATGATAACAATAATTTTTAATATTATGCAATATAACTGGAAAGGGGGAAAAATACAGCCAGAGCAAACACCATATAAACACTCAAATGACCCAAACTGTCCTTTTCCTTTTTAGATCCCCCGAGGTTTGACCCTAAAGACCTCAGTGCTTTCAGTGAGCCTGTGACAGTTAGAGTGGGCCACAGTGCCATCTTCAAGCTGCATTTTGTTGGCCATGAACCCATAAAAATAAAGTGGTACAGAGAAGGAGAAGAGCTCCTTGATGACAACAACACAAGGATAGAGAAATCTGCAAGTCACAGCCGCTTGCTCCTGAGTAGGTGCCAGAGAAAGGACATGGGAGAGATCAAGATCAAGCTCAAGAATGAAGACGGCTTCACTGAGGCAATTTCACAGTTAATTGTGCTTGGTGAGTGTATGAGGGACAATGCAGAAATTCACAGAGAAATCTCATTTTTTGTATGCATACATGTAACAACACAAAACAATATCACACCAGTTTAAAAGAAATAATTAACCCAACATCCAACTCTTTCAAGACAAATCTAATCTTTATAGATGCTGGAGATGTGATTTGTGCAGCAAGCTGTGTAAGAAGTACTTTGCTATGCTGAGATCTTAAGAACGGCAAACAGCAGTGTCGTTAAATGCTTCATAGCTCATCCACATAATTGCAAAAATCAGGCCAGTCTTTTCTCCATCAGGTGAAAAGGGGGCCACATTTCACTGAGCCCATCTGTGCCTGGACAGATTTAGGTACTTATTTTCCATCTACAGCTCTCACTCTACCTTGCCACTGACTTGAAAAAAGAAAAGTTTTGTTCTACTTGAAGCTGAATCCCAGTTGGTGATAATGTGACAGGTTAAAGATGTGTTTTGGAAATACATTTCACTGCTTGACAAAAGTTATTATGTTCCAACCATCTGCCATCACTGCCAGCATCACAACTGTCAAATTTTACCATGAATATCTCTGAAGGAAAATGCTTTTTCCCTTGGTATAAATGCAGTATTCACTTCCACTCATATAACACGCAAGAAAGGGTTTCCGAGCTTTAAATAACACTTTTTTGATATTTCAGACAAACCAACTCCACCCCTGGGTCCAGCAGAGGTAACTGAGAGCTCAGCTATGAGTATTGAATTTAAGTGGCGGCCTCCAAAAGATGATGGAGGCTCACCGGTGATTAACTACATAATGGAGCGACAGCAGGTGGGACGAAACACCTGGAAGAAAATAGGGGAAATCCCAGGTGTGGCCAGCTACCGAGATACAGACGTTGACCGTGGTCGGAAATATTGTTACCGAATCCGGGCTGTGACTGCAGAGGGTATAAGTGAAGTGATGGAGACTGATGAAATGCAAGCTGGCACACTTGGTGAGCCAAACTGGTACTTCTATGATGTGTCAGATCAGTTTGACTGACCTACTAATCTATAATCCCAAAGACAGGCATGTAATTGATGATAAACTGCACCTGCTGAGCTTTAAACATAACTGAACGTTTTTATGGTCAAATGACAAAATATCTTCGTAAACCTATTTTCCTCTTGGCACCACCAATATATCTAAAATTAACCCACAAAAACAAACTGATGATGATGGACCCTTCCAATGACAAGTCGCATAGCAAAACAATACATTACAGTCACTTTCATTGTCCAACAACACAGCAGAGCAGACAGTCTTTGGGCTAAATTAAGTAAGACAAAGTCACAAGACTGCAGCCCAATTGACACTGAATTACACTGGAAAAAATGCCCTCTTATTTTCCTTTCCAAATGAAAAAAAAAAGACTGCTACAATAACCTGGTTTTAGATAAATTAATGTATCACAGAGAGAAAATGTCACATATTTAAGCCTACTGATGCCACAACAAAAGCCAAACAATAAAAAAACAGCAGAAAAGGCCACAAAGTCACAACAAGCACAGGCCCTGTACGGCGCGGCAGCCGACACAATACAAACAAAACAACACAACACAAGAGTAATGCATTAAAAAATTACTTGCACTTACTGACTGATGTCTTCCTTCATGGGGTCAGTGTGTTGTAGAAGTTCTCCATCTAGGCCATCAGTCTCAACTGTGTTTAAGATGCCACAGAAACACTGTCCAGAGTTGTGAGTCATCCTTGAAAAGTCTTTAGGAGTCTTCTCCAAGGTCTCGAGCCAGTTTTTCTTTACAAGTTGTCCCTGTTGGAAAACAGTAACATCAAGTTTGGGTAGTATAAAACTATATTGCTGCTGGTTTATCAAATGACTGTTCATAAAAATATGATGTATATTCAGTTTATGGTTTAGCCACAAAACCAGTATTTCATCTGACATCAGTCTACCAGCAGACCAGCAAACAACAGTTTGGGTTTCTCTTTTCGCAACACATATTTTCCCTTAAAAATCTAGTACTAAAAACTACATCAGTAATCTATTTTTCCATTAAACTATTGGATTATGTAGGTGGTTATTGGTCAGTTATCTATCATATCCATCATAAATCATTGCACTGACTTATTAATTATATTTGTATATTTCTTTCATTTTGAATTGAGTAGAAATTTATTTTGAACATGTAAAAAAAGGAAAGGAAATAATTAACATATAAACATACACAACCATATAGACATATCTGAAAAGGAGTGGGAAGAAGTGCAATCTTTTTAAATCCCACACCTTCTCCATTAGTTACTGAAAAATAATTGACACACTTCCATTTTTAAAGAGGTGGAATTTTCTTATACTATATATAACTAAATTTAAACTATAAACTATATATAACTTTATGTAAACATACTAATTATAGTATTCACTCATGCTGAATTGTAAAAAAAAAAAAAAAAAAAAAAAAAAAAAAAAAAAAACATATCTTTTGACTTATTTGGTAAAAAATGTAAATATTTGACTAGAATACCAATACCAACTAACAAGAATGACAGTTTCCATAGCTGGCACCAAATATTACATATTATTATGCAAATATCTTTTTTTAACAGCTTTATTTAACAAAAATATGTCAGGCAAACAAACACAAACATACATGAGAGCACAGATAACTAACTTTCTACACACCACAATGAATCTCGAATGATCCTGAATGAATGAACAATAGAATAAACAATCATAATATAATACATAAATCAATAAAAATCTTTCAAAGGACAAGTGCAGAAAAAAGCAAACAAAATAATTCATATTCATATCACATCAGAGGGAACATGCTAAACTTTAAACTAGCAAGCTAACATTATAAAGGGCATTCTGAAATCTCTTTCCACACCTGTTTTTATAATAATTACAAAACTCAAAATCCATTTTAATAAACTGGAGATAAACAAAAGGGGAAATATCTTTAATTTGCAAGTTTGCGCCTGTCATGCCGTTTTTTTTAACTTTAGGGCGAGTGTTAACGGTAAATTAATTAGTTAGCTTCGGGAAGCTAGTTAGCTTAGGAGCTAGCTAAGCCGACAGAGAAGCCGTTTCCGACGAAACCAAACTTTGAAGAACTCCACAAGTCTTTGACAACACTTACCCCCTTTTTCGAATACGTTTCCGGATCCAACGCGCAGGTGTGGCTTATGTCAATGGGGCTACGGCAGACACTGATTGACATAATACTGATTCTACATGGTCTAACATCACTGAATCCACATAGAAACTGTAGTGTCATCTCTGAAACTGTTGTAATAAAAAAAAAAATTAATTAAAAAACACAAGATAGAGCCCCTAGGTCTTTTTCACTGCATACATTTGACTTGTCATAACAGGAATCGCATCGAGGGTCTCCTCTGCTGTGCCTATTGCAAAACCCCCTTGTGTGATATTGGACCATAGAAATAAAATTTGCTTAACTAGACGTGTTATTAATAACATTGAGGTGAGCTCCATGCTATTCAAGTGTCCCAATAAGCTATGACAGAGTCTGTAACTGGAGTCACTAGTGCTCTGAAGAGTTCAGCCCTCACCAATGAAATTATCCACACCTGTGCTTTTCTTCCTGTCACATGTCAAAATGTGTTCTCTGAAATAGAAGTTTGCCAAATAAGTGTCATTACTGCCCCCTACTGTGCTGCAGTACTAACCATCGTGATAGATACTGGTCTGTACTCTCTTTTAATGCACTGTGTATCACTGCGATTAGGAGGATTAAAACACAACTGAACACCAGTCAGGTCAATCTGTCTGAATAACTATGATTAATTGGTATAATTCATGTGAAATTGTTGTTTTCCCCCTAATCAACAGCTAAATAGCTAGAAGTATTTTCAATTAGCAACGAATAAAAGAAAAAGCTGCCAATTATTCTACTTGAAAAACAAACAAACAAACAAAAAATCTTTGTCACTTTTGTTTGATAAATAAATTAATCATTTATTGGGCTGATAATTTCAATACAGGGCTGATGAAAAGAATTACAAGAACGTTGCATGTTTACTGCACTTTTCTAAAAGCAAAGGAGCATAAATCAATTTGGAGCATAAATCAACATTTTTTGACTGTCAGCGTGCAGTGAATGCAAGTGTTTTCCTTGTGTGATGCTGTCCTATGTGTTGATGTTTTGGAGTATTTGTTAGTGAATGTAGTGCCTGTGTGTTTTTGCTTTTAATGTGCACTTTAATATCAGCCACACTTCTCATGTTATGTCAGTGTATGTTGTATTGTGCTTTTGTTGTTTTTATATCTAATGTAATCAGGGCATCCTTGTGAAAGAGAGCTTACTCTCAATGGCCTTCCCTGTTTAGATAAAGGTTATAATAATAATAATACCTCAACAGACAGCACAGGTCTCTGATGTCAAAACATTTTGCCACATTAGTGATATAACCAAAATATAACATTCATAAGCTGAAATAATTTACAGGTAGATTCTTACAAATCAATACTGCTACTGAAGAAATACAAAAGAAATGTTTATACTCTCTGACACTTTTACCAGCACACTTTTACCAGCACAGCCTTATTTGTTTCTGCATGGTTCAGCTTTTCCCGGCCCTCCAGCACCTCCAAAAGTGGTTAGCGCCTGTGACGACTGCATCAACATTTCCTGGGCTCCTCCAAGTAACACCGGAGGTTCCCGTATCCTCGGCTATATTCTGGAGAAACGCAAGAAGGGAAGTAACCTCTGGGCTGTTGTCAACGCCATGGATGAGCTAATAAAAGGTCTGCGATTTTTTTTTATTTGAGTGTAGTTCAGTTTGATGGCACTGAAGACTATAACACTGATGTTTGGTTGTTGTTTTTCTGAAATGATTTCTAGAGAAGACATATGCTGTGAAAGATGTTGTGGCAGGAATGGAGTATGAATTCAGAGTCACTGCCATAAACCTCTCAGGAGTCGGTGAATTTAGCAACCCATCAGAGTTTGTATTTGCACGGGATCCAAAGAGTGAGTTGTTTTTCATGCTCAACAATACATTGCTCCAAATATATTCATGTGTGCATCTTAAAATCATCTTATATGAAAAAGAACTAACTAATACTGTATAAGATCATATTTCTATTGATGAAATGTTAAAATGTACATATCTAATGTTGTGCATCACAGAGCGTCCTGGTAAAGTTACAGGCCTGAAGGTGACAGAAACTTCCTACAGCCACTTGGTCCTGACTTGGACCAAACCTGAAGACAAACCAGGGATACAGGATGAAGCAAGGGGATATTTTGTGGAGATTCGTCCTGCAGAGTGCATTGAGTGGTCCCGCTGTAATACCACTCTCATCATCACAACTACCTACAGTGTGAGAGGCCTAAAGTCCATGGGCATGTACTGGATGAGAGTGATTGCGATTAATGATGGAGGAGAAAGTGATCCCGAGGAGCTGGCCAACTATGTCCTTGCAATGCCCTCGCCTGGTATGTTGGAAATGTAATATGTTGCTGGTTAGTTGCAGCTATGTATTAATATTTTGAAGGGGTTAAAATTAACTATGCATTCTGTTTCTTTACAATCCCATAAAGCTCTTATTATTAATATTTTCTCAATGCTTTTCCTCATGATCAGTTTGATTCTATATGTTAACAGAAATATTTTACTGAATCACTAACCTTTCATTTCTAACTCTTTCAAATGAACCTTGTTAAGTTACATATTGTCCAAAGCACTTGTCATTTTTTTTTCTGCTTATTGTAGTGAGGCCAAAGTTCACAAACCACAAGATGAAGAGTTTCATGGTTGTGAGAGCGGGAAACTCTGTCAGAATCACAGTGAATTTTGAGGTGAGGTTTATACTTTATTTATTTGTAACATACTGAGTTAAACTATAATTATCCTGAACTATACAAGAGAGCAACCCAAAAAATAAAATCAGGCCAAAAATCCTCAAAACACGACTAAAGTTCTTTTTCACAGGCCTCTCCACGACCACATATTATGTGGCTGAAGGACAACGTGCCGGTGACAAAGCGAGTTACAATCAGTAACTCTGACGGCTCATCCCAGCTGCTGATCCCCTCATCTGAGCGCTCTGATTCTGGCATTTACTCCATTTTGGTGAAAAATCTTGCAGGGCAGGAGACATTCAGTACAGAGGTCAGAGTAACAGGTAAAAAAAGAGAAATTTAAGGTCCAGTGTGTAAGATTTAGGGGGATTTAGTGGCATCTAGCGGTGAGTATTGCAGATTGAGACGAGCTAAAACTTAGATTTCCTTCAGTGTTCATTTTTCAGGACGTTTTTACTGGGAGCTGAATTATTCACAGAGGTCTCTTTCTACATCAAACTAATGGACCAGCTGATTAGAACCAGTAAAAACACTGAATGAGGAAGTTTCGCGTTACGAATCCATGTTTCTCCAATTCTGTTCAGCCTGTCTGCGACAAGCATCTGCTAATACGTGCTCACAAAAAAAGTTATCAGCGAAAAAAGCTGATAACTTTTTTTTGTGCTGACTTTTTCCTCATCCAGACATTTGGTAGTTTTTAACCGTAAGTAAAGTCATCCGCAGATGACTCTTACTCTTGAAAATAAACTGACCCAGTGATTCAAAATAGCAAAAACACCAAATAAAGCAGTTTCACTGTCATGGCTGACGTGAAAACGTGCTCGGCCCTATAAGAGCCTGTGTTTGGTTTATCTGTTTTAGGCTACATGGTGATGCAAAATGGTGGATTCCTTAGACAAGGACCTGTTCCCTATGTAGGTAAAAATGGCTCATAAGGTTACAAAAACACAGCGATTCTTATTTTCAGGTGATAAAACACCAAAGAAAACACACTTATTTAATCATATTCCATTTCTGCCAATAAATCCCCCTAAATCCTGCACATTACACCTTTAAGTTGTGTTTTTTTTTATATCACTGACGTGTGTTAATGGATAAGCCAGTAAAACTGATCGTGGTTACAGATGATCCAAAGCCTCCTGGACCGGTAGAGCTGGAGGAAAATGTGCCCGGCACCATATCGGTGATCTGGGAGCCTTCTCCTGATGAGAAGCGCGATGACCGCCTCCATTACACAGTGTCCAAACTTGACTCCACCAAACGCACATGGACCACGGTGGCTGACAGGCTCTTCAATAACAAGTTCACAGTCTGCAACATCATGCAGGGGAGGGAATATCATTTTCGAGTGTATGCCAAAAACGACATGGGCATATCTGCACCTTCAGAGTCGCCAACCTGTGGGACAGAGAAGAAGAGAGGTTAGTGCATCTCAAACCACCTTACATAATCACTTCTTCAGGAAAATAATCGTACTGCATCTCTTCTCTTTGTAGAAAAATTTGTGGTGAGCGTACCGACCAGGAAAGACTGTGATTTGCGATGTGCTCCGACCTTCATTGTACCCTTGAAGCTTCACACTGCACCCAAAGGCTATGAATGTTATATGAGCTGTGCAGTGAAGGGAAACCCCACACCTCGAATCACGTGGTATCGGAATCACATCAGCCTAAACACTAACACCAACTACTACATCTCCAACACCTGCGGCGTCTGCTCCATGTTAATTCTACGTGTAGGCCCCAAAGACACGGGGGAGTACACCATCACTGCAGAGAACGCCCTCGGACGCACCGAGTGCTCCACTGTCCTCAGCGTCAGAGGTGAGAGAAATATACCTACAGTACACTGAGATTCAATTTAAAAAAAAACAAAAAAAACCTAATGACGCTAAATCATTTTATCTTTCTTCCATACAGAGTGAAGAAACTAAAGGCGCCAAAATATGAGCAGTATTTATTTTATGGTTTAGATCTAATGATGTTTGAGTTGAAGTGGTTGTGCTGCTTGGATGTAATGCACCAGCTGCAATAAGAAAAAGATGGAATATTGTATTAGTTTGACTGCTAATAAAAATAAAACCGTATCTCTCATGGTTTGACATATATTTTTGCAGTGGAGTTTTCTGTCTTGTGCAAATCAGATGATCAGTGCAGAGCAAGGACACAGTTTGATATCATTTTTTACTGGCTGATTGCTGTATCAGGCACAGTAGCTTGTGAGAGTATACCGCATTCATATCAAATTATCATACTGTGGCTGCTTGGTTTCTGTTTAGTTTTGCTCACGCTCTTCCGGCGTCTTCATTGAGCTTTTTATAGTTTTCATTGCAGCACGGTGGAGCAGTGGTTAACACTGTCGCCTCACAGCTAAAAGGTTCTAGTGTTCTCCCTGTACCTCCGTGGGTCCAAATTGCCTGTATAGGTGTGAATGTGAGTGGTTGTCTGTCTGTATGAAGGACTAACATCCTTTTCTACCATGCAGTGTGAGCTAGAATATGCCCATGCACTATTTAAACAATATCTGCATGTGAATGCAGATCAGTTTTTAAAAAGTGAATATGAAGCAAAATCATCATCAGATGATAGAAGCATGGGCGGATTATGAGACACTGGGCCCCTGGCCACATATATGCAAAAGGCCCAACACCTCTACAGCACAGAAGCAAGACACAGACGTTGCAGTGGTGGGCGTTTGCTATTCTACAGTTTGGAAAGAGAGGATGGAAGCCAACAATAGATAAACCAAGTGAGAAACTGTCAGAAAAAAGAGCATGCAGTGGACTCATTAATAATTGGTCTATACTTTTTTCCTTTTCTTTTTTTTTTTTTTTTTTTGGAGGGGGGGACAACATCTGTAATATAACAAAATGTCACAGGTAATCAGGTAATTAACATCATATCATGCATACTCTTATCGTGATGGCCCAGAAGTGGATGGTTTCATTAAATACAATGCTTGTCAGTGTATGTAATATTCATTAATTGTGCAAAATAAGAAAAAGACTTCAGTTTAGGGTTAATGTTTTGTATCTGGTCACTTTGGCAATAAAAAAAAATATTGGTTTGTGAATTTGGCAGAAATCGGCGTGTTGGCCGATTACAATATTTCGGCCAATAATCTGCCGATATTATTCTGCAACCCTTGAGATTTCGCCCCTTACTTATTCTGTGCATGACACTGAATGTGTCTGATGGCCACATTTTTAAAAGGATGCTGAGCTATTCGTACAAATGAAGAAACTATTAGATTAATTCAGGTTTTCCTGCAGCCAAGTCATGACACGTCACCACAACCCATGGTGGCCCTACACCGGAAGCCTCCACGAAGCTCTGAGCTCAGCTGCAGGAAAAAATAGCACAGGGGGAAGATACGTGTGGTTCCTCCATTAGATGACAGCAGCGCACATGGTGGCGGAGGATCAGCCACTCCCGGCAGGCAGCCCAGCCCCCCTGCTCCCCCCTGCTCTTCCTGAATGGCCGATCACGCTGCCTGCGGTCCACGCCTCCCTGCCTCATCCTCTGCTCTACCTCTTCATCAAGAACTCGCTGCAGCCTCTCGGTACCTTATTGCGCGGTGATTGAAACTAGCTCGGTTTGTGCAGCGCCGCGTTTAAAGGAGCCCCCTGAAGACAATCACCGCGCACACTTCATCGCTCCAGTCTTTCTGACCCACCGGCTCCTTGAGTCTCACCTCTCTGCCTGCCTAGAACATTGTGTCCTTTGTGGGGAAAATGACTGCAAAGCACCGAAGAGGGAAGGGCAACCACAAACACGAAGATAACTTTTTCAAAAACGATGTTGTGGAGGCAGAAGTTCGCAATGGAGTCAATAATTACGCGCTCCACTTGGTTTTATTTCTGCTGATTGTAATTGGCGGTGCCACCGGCGCGTGGTTCTGTTTCCAGCAGCACCAAAGTTTAACCTACTTAACAGACAATCTCATGGGCATGCAGATGAAAATAGTGAAGCTACAGTCCTCCCACGAAGAATTGCGACAGTCAAGTAGAGAGGTAAGGAATTCAAATAAGTAAGTCGCTCCTCTCTCCCCTGTGAGATTTGATTAGTCACCTGAGTTTGCAGCCATTAACCGCACAACACGCCTCCTGTGATGGCCTATATCTTATCATGAATCCACTTAAAGTCTTTTCAGGAGCTTCTAACTTACAAACTAAATACGAAAAGGCCTCAGCACATGCTCACACTGCACGTTGCAACTTACAAGCAAGGAAAGTAAGTGGCAAGACCTGCAGGCCTCTATCAGATTTCAAAATGCCAACAGCCCGACTGGAGTGAGTAAAAAACGCTGCTATTTCTAACATCCACACAGCTGCTGATGTTTGTAATGAGGATTATTCTTGACCTACTACTGCAGGGACTCATATCACTGACTCTAGTATCATTTTAGATTTATAAATCTTATTTGTGAAAATAAAATCAGTTATTTTATATCACCAGTCAAGAGCATGCTGCCAGAGCTGTGCAGAGGATGCTGCCAAAATAACAAGTAACAAGACAGTAGTGTGCCAAGGTTAATTTTAGTCTGATTTTGATATTGAACACCAGTTCAGAGGCTGTTTACAGGTCACCAGAGAGCAGACAGTCTTGATTGTTTCATCTACACTTCAGAACCCACAAAATATGTCTAAAAACTGTGTAGGATGGTATTGGTACTACTACTAGAGATATTCTTTTATTATTCTTAATTATTCTTAAAATTTTATGTATCTGCATGAATGAACACACCCCACACTGCAAACAGAGGTTAATGGCTGTCTTGGGTTATATTTCAACTACCTTTATGAGTTGCAGTAGGACACTCCAAGGAAATGAGCAAAATTTGAGAAGAAGAGTATTTTACCAAACAAAATCCAGTCCGCCCACTCCTCCTCTCTCTCATGCAACTCCACCTTTTAGTTCAGGCATTCAATTATGTGGCACAAACTTTCTTTACAAGAGCAGCTCTGCTAGCTCAGTCTTGTTACACACATATTTTCTGCATCAACAGTTAATTGCTTTTTTGTGACTCATGAGTTTGCCACTGCAGTTGTAAAGTTTGCAACCCAGTGCTGGTTGGCTTACTGTCCCTAGCTTGGCTTGTGAGAAAATATATTTAACTGAGAAAATTATTTGCATCTTTATGAAAATTCAGTTTGTTTCATGTACATTGTTAAAAGGAAACAAGAGCTGAGCTGTCCATGCATGATAAAGCCTGTTCAGACAGGTTGTTTAGATTTTGATACTGGTTTGACTGGTTAGTTAGATTTAATGAGAATTTGAACTGAGTCTACCAAATAAAAAAAAAAAAACATGCTGCTACAAACCATGCCTGCATCAGTGGCTTGAGTATTACAAAAAGTTGATAATTTCATGGACCCTGATATGGTCAGAAAATATTTGTTTTTGTAAGTTTATTAGTAAAACATCATATAATTTGAATATAAAATCATATTTGCCATGTCAGAATTTTAGTAACATAATGCTTACATAATACTTTCATAGTTTTAGAGTCCACTTTACACTAGTTTAAGAGACTATCGAAGCAGCAGCTCAGTAAGTACGTATTATTATAGTTCCTTGAAGTTGCCAGCTTGACTCAACATCCCTCTTGTTTGTCTCTTTGCAGCAGCATGTGTCAGAGAGCCTGGAGACCCGCCTGAATGCCCTGGAGGATTCATACGCACTAGCCAAGAAGCAGGTGGGCATGGCCTTGGCCACAGCCGAACAGCTCAAGACGTCTGACCTTCCTGCTCAGGTGTTATCGCTCCACACTGAGATGAAAGCCCGCCTGGCAGAGATGCAGCAGGCCACCGTGTCTCTGGACCAGCTGAGCCAGCTGCAGACCATGCTGAAAGGGAAGAGCGAGGAGTTTGAGGGTGTCAGGATTCAGGTGGAGGGCTTGGCCATGCTGAGTGCCGAGCTATCCCAGAAGGTTGAGGTGTTGACGGGGAGCATGGGAGAAGCAGAATCCAAGCTGGAGGAGAGAGCTGGACAGGTTGCCACGCTGAGCGCCACCCTGGACGGACAGGCGGCAGAGATGCTCAGACTGAAGGAGCAGCTGGACGCTTACCAGGCTAAGCTTGAAGCCAGCACACAGGAGATGGCGACAGTCAGGTAGGTTTCAGAAAAAAGCAGCAGCTGTTGGAGCTGTGGAGAAAATAGCTCCCCTCCTCTGACCCATAATGTTATGTTGACTTTGTCAAAGCCCTGTTGGCTGTCACTGTCTGAGTCTCTGTATGACTCTGGGCCAGTGTCAGTAGGCCTCATATTCACATTGTAAGATTGTCCTGTTCTGTATAAACATTTCTATTGTATTGATTTTTGGAGCCGAATGGTTGGCATACAGTCTGTATGTAAAATGAGCGCTCTTTGAAGCTTATGTAAACATCACAGAAATGTGGTTCGCAGGCTATTATTACACACAAGAAAGCAATGTAATGCAGCCACTGGTGCTAATAAATGTTCAGGCTTCATGAGGCAACACAATTAATTCTGCCTTGAACTTTTGTTATTATTTGGCACAATAAAAAAATGAGCTTGACTTTAGTTCTAATTATGACAAAATTTCTCTTCTTCTAGCTAATAACTGCATGAAACATTGTAAAAAAAACCCCACAGATTTTCACCTACAAACTCTCACCATGAGTATCTTCTGTTGTTCAGAGCGTTGCTCGAGAGTGAACAGTCCCAGCAGGTCCAGCAGGCCAGTGTGGAGGAGCAGCTTAGTGCGGTAAGTCAGAGTCTGCAGGATCTGAACTCAGCAGCCCAAAATCTGCACTCTGAACTCTGGGCTCAGCTGGAAAACAAAGAGAGGCAGGTTACCCAGGAAACACACAAGCTGACCAGATTTATACCTGATAACTAGAATGAACTTCCAGCCGAAACTGTTCTCATGCTAGACAATTTGTTGTTTTGCCCAAACCTATATGGTAGCAAGTATCTGCCTCATCAATGTGATTTTCAGTAACACAGAAGCTAAAGTAGCTGAAGCATAAAGCTTAAAGGGACAATTTACTGTAAAATTAACAATACATATCTTCCCTCTTACCTGTAGTGCTATTTATCAATCTAAATTATTTTACCAGCTGAAACTGTTCTCATGTTAGGCAATTTAGTGTTGGAGATATCGACTGTAGAGACGTTTTCCTTCTCTACATAAATGGAACTAGATGGCATTCAGCTTATGGTGCTAAAAGCACCAAAATATACATTTGAAAAAACTCAACAGTAAAGTGTCACAAGCCAAGTGCCATCTAGTCCCATTATATTAGAGAGAAGGCAGACAAATGATGTGTTTCAGATTATGGAGTGAACTGCCAATTTTACGTCTAATACATTGGTCAAAGTCAGATTAGTCACTGATATAACATAAATAATGAGTTATTTCTGCATGTGGACTGTGTATGTGTCAGTCTTTACCACACTTGTCACCTTCTGTGTTATCTTCCTGCATAACTTGCTCACTACATAACATCGACATTCTTAACCTGTCCACAATGCTCTGATTAGTCAGTTCCTCCTCACACAGGCTGAAATATCTGTCCACACTACAACTACTTGAATTGATGAATAAATGAGATATGTGTGACCAGACCAAAATCAGATTTCTCTTCTTTAAAAAAACTGATTAGGTCACAGATATAAAAGACAGTTTTAAAAGCGGTTGTGCATCATTAGATTATATTAGAACTATAATGGCAGAACATGTGACACATCTAGCACACATACTGTGTCAGCACACATGGCCTCTGTGTTATTTCTGTCCAGTGTGTCCAAAGGGACACATAATGTCATTTTCCTCTCATTACTGTGAAGGAGCTAATTGCCTGCATGGAGTCTCGGTTGGATTGACATCTGCACTTATATTCATACAGAATAGATTCTTATTTTGTTTACCAATTTTTCTCTCTTACAATTCACTGAGACATCTGGATGTCCACATAGACGACCCACAAATGATTTTCTGTCCAGACTCCGCTCTACTGTGAACTAATGTACAGTATTTTATTGCTTTCTATTACTGTAGGCGGTGGGACAGACAGAGGAAGAGACAGCTCCCGCAGCTGAAGAAGAGTCAGCTGCAGCAACTGAAGAAGAAGAGGCACTCCCTGCAGATGCAGAACAAGAGGCACCCAACACAGAAGAAGAGGAAGAGGCAGATGAGGGAGGAGAGACGAGTGAAGGAGAGGCAGCTGCACAGGATGAAGCTCCTGTCGAGCAGGAGGCCGCTGTGACAGATGAAACTGCTCCTGCAGAGGAGGCTGAGGCAGTAAAGGAGGATCAGACAGAGCAAGATGAGTCGGCTGCTCTATCTGAAACGACAGACGAGGGGGTAGAAGGTGAAGAGGAGAACCAGGAAGCAGATCAAGAGGAGAGCCACCAAGCGAAGGAGGTAGAAGCAGATGCAGAGGAGAGCCACCAAGCAGAGGAGGTAGAAGCAGATGCAGAGGAGGAGACAGCAGCAGAAGAAGAGGTGTTGTCTGAAGGAGAGACAGGACTAGGAGGGGAGGAAGTATCGGAAGGAGAGGAAGAACAGCAGGATGCAGCAGCTGAAGAGAAGGCAGAGGAGACACACGAAGCAGAGGAGCCTTTAGAAAATAACGCTTTACCAGAGGATGAATGTAAGTTTGACTATATCATGAAAACATCTATAAAAATAGCTGTGATGAAAATTGTCATATCTACTAACATTTTCTTGTTTTTTCATGTTTTGCAGAGTGCATATCACCAGAAAGGGATTTTTTTTTCCACACCGGACAAATCCGCCAAGGAGACTGAGAGCTTTCTCAGTCTAAAGTCACACTCTACAACACGAAAAATACTGTAGGAAGGCGTTATTGATTGCTGTTGTTTAGGTGCAGTATTCATTATGTGGTTGCTCTTTGAAAGGCAGAAGAAATCGGTCACGCTGGAGTCGGAGCTGAAACCTGTACCTCAAAATATGACATGGCTGTTAGTAAATGAGTAATTCAGGGTTTACCTGCCAATAACAACCTGAGAAGCCTTAAACCATAAATCTCTCTTTCTACAGAGCTTTTTCCACTCTTCAAAACTTGCACTTTTTTGTTTGTTAGGTTCTGTACTAAACTGGAAAAGCCAATGACATTAACTGTTTATCAATGCACTTGAAGCCATAAGTAACGCCTGTCGTGGTGACATTAAAATGTGTTTCTATTTGTCACTGACTGAAATACATTGTGAGACAATATCTTAGAAGGGAAAAAAAAACTTTTGCAGTAACTTGATGCATCCCAGTTGTTTACACAGGCAACACAGCCAACTAAAGAGCTAGCAAAAAGGAAAAAAAAACATATTTGATGAGATAAACAAGAATAATTCCTGAATGTTTTTAAAAGTATAGGACAAACTGTAGTGGGTAGATTTTTTTTTACTTTTTAAAGTACTTAAATACTGGAGGTTTGCTTTAATTAAGCACTTTTGTAACTGATTACAATTTCACTCAGACCTACACACCTGTAGTATTTTTAGATACAGTGGTCTAAAAGTCCTCTACCAAGAACTGGTTCAGCACATTATTCTATTGATTTAAAGTACCTCTCCAGGCATATAGTAAAAACTCATCTCTGCTCATCAGAATTACATATTTTTACATTCTTTTCCCATTAAAAAATTCCCTCATGCCTCAAAATAGTTTAGATGTAATTACCGCTGCATTCCAAATCGCATACTTCTTTATACTCTCAGTACAAGTAGGTACTGTTGCACTAAGTATGTATAAAACTGGGACATACTATTTCAAGAAGAAAGTGTGATTTTGAATGCAGAATACACCTTTGCATCATTTAATGGCTCTATGAATATGCAAACTAGCTCCACCCCCCAGCTTACCTCCTGCTGCTCGAGCGTACCTGCTCACCTTCAACTCTGCTCATCAAACGCACAAACCTCTTAACGGTAATAGATAGGTCTTCGGCTAGACGACGTTATCAAACAGCCAATAATGCACTGCTAATATTGGATAAACTTGTTTCCAATCGTCAGCTGACAAGTCGAAGTGAAAGTAAAACTTACATTTGTAAAATACCAACACCTAGTTACATTGGCTTCTCCTCTGATACCCCGACTTTTGCAAGTTAATGTGATTTGTTCCTTTGGACCCAGACACACCACACTGACATCAAAGAACCAGTGGCAACTGATGCTGAATATTTCATTGCCTCATTTCACCTGTGTCTCTGCCAAAAAGTTGCTTTGAACACATCTCAGAGACTACAATCAACAGCCAACTAGCATGTACATTCTGCAGCTACGTGAGAGAAAATAACTCTGCATACCAGCAGGCGGGGGTAGTCTATTCCTCATTCACAAAGGGCAACCGGAAGACCGACAGGAGGGATTGAAGTTGCTAGTTAGCCAATTAGCACATTAACAGCACAACCTGGTGTTGAAAGAACAAAGGATATTTACCGTGCGCTAGCGAACAATAACGCCACCATATCACAAACCGTTTCTGCAAAAGAGCTCAAAAGCTAAAAATGAAAATCTTGCCTAATTTAACAAGTTTCAATCTCATGCTCTCTCGACTTTAGCTGTCTGCTTTCCTCACTTCCGTTTCTTGTCTTGTGCATTGAGCTTAACCGCCAATTAGTGATTTCTTAACCAACATGGTTTCAACATGCTGAAGTAAAGACAAGGGCCAATGTCAATGGTGCAGGACGCAAAAACTAGGGCGACAGATGCTCATTGATGGTCCGACATTGACCAACGGCTGACCATTAGTTTGGTGTGTCAGGGCCCTTCGGTTTGTGACGCAACAATCCCTTGTGATCTGAGTCTGTTTTTGAGACTGTCTCTGGCACACTGCAGTTCTGAGGCAAAAATGCTTGTTTATGGCGGTGACTGCTTGGTATTGTCTTGTAGCATATAAAAACATTCTATAGACGTGTTCACGCAATTTCATCACCTGCATCACTTAGTGCCATACTTAGTCTTTAACAAATGACAGTAGATATTCTATGCATCATGTCACAGCTAATGCTTTCTTACTTTGGTAAAAAAAAGCAGTTTTTTACCAACAGAAGAGCTAAGTGAAGCAACTCAGGAACAAATAGACAGATGGAAAACTATGGCAGTGTTAAAGTGCAGCTATATTAAATCTTGCATTTCCAGCGTGTGAGACTTTCACAGCTAAGTCATAATCATCCAAAACAACACCAATTAGGCCAAAATTAATTGATCACAGTTCCAAAATTCAACTTTTAAAACCTGAAATTTTGATTATAGGTGAATCAAAAAAAAAATAAAAAAAAATAAAAAAAAAAAAAAATTTACAGTTGCAAATGAAGTCAAACAGAAGGTAAAATACACACATTCAGCTCCATACGAACCAAACAAAATGACAACTTTACGCTGCAGTCATGTCAGACTTTTTAGCTTTAAGGTCATGCAGAAGAGGACACTGACCTTAACCATGGATCTCAAATGTGCCACAACTGTGAAATCTAAAGGAGGAGCAAGGAGTGCCAGCGTTCACTTCCACAGTCACCAGATCTCAAACCCCACTGAACATGTCTGGGAACATTAGAAACACATAAAGGGCAAAACATAAGGTCACATCATAAGACTGTCTCTCTCAGATGCTCTGAAGACAACTGTAATAATGTGAATTCTCAATAACGTAGAAAAAATGTACAAGCTGTGATTAGGGCAAAATATACACATATCAGTTATTGTTACAAAATTACCTCTTTGGAGACATGACGAATGTTTGTGTAGTCATGCTTCACACATGTGGAATAAGTTTCTGATAAGTGGATTCAACAGAGTTCTTGGTAGTGTGGTAAGACTTTGACACCACTGTACGTTTTCCTGAGACTTTTTCACTTTTACAGAATGCACTGTTTCTGCCAAGGCTTTGGTTACTGTCAGAGTGACACTTCTCACAATGTTTTTAAAATAAACCCTGGTTCTTTCACTTTTGTATACTCGATTCTGTGCTCTTGTGTCATAGTTCATAGCTTAACTTTAAGTGCCATTGAGCTCAGTTGTTATCCGAAAACTATTAAAGACACATCAGTGAGCCATGTGGTTACACTGGCTGACAGTCTTTCATCATGATGATAATGCTCACCAGAGCAGTTTCTCAAATGGGGGTACTTGTACCCCTAGGGGTATTTTGGGGTACTGCAGGAGGTTTGTGAGATTTTTTTAATGTTAATTTTTATAATATCAGCTGTGCATCATTCCTGAAAAAATTGTTCTTTAGTAAATCACACAACTATTTTGCAGTGCTGTATTATTGTACCTCTTTATATATATATATATATATATATATATATATTTATATACATATTTATACAAAATTTATATCAAAAGTTATTTGCACTGGTCAGGTGGTACTTCAGCGGTTCCCAACCTTCTTAATTAAGGGACCCCTTTTCTATCATCGAGTTAACTGACGATCCCTGACCAAGTGACATATTTCATTAATATTTTTAATGATATTAAATGCATGAAAAAACAGCTGATAAACTGTACAATTTAATGGCTAACTGTTTCTGTCAAATGTGCGATTATGATGAATTTTGGGTCGATTATTTTCTGTGAATGTTGTTTCAGAGATGGGCTTTTCTAAATTTTGTAGGAACTTATTTGAAGATTCTCCATATTATGTTTTTGTTTTACAATCACACCTATTTAAAATGCTTTTTTTAAATTTAGAAATTCAGTGTTTTTTCCTCTTCCTTTTGCTTGGCAGTTGTTATATTAGCTCTTTGGTAGTTTTATCTGGATACTTTTCTTATGTAGAAAAAGGTTTTTTAGCAAAGAGTGAAGGCTCTGTGAATACAGCTTGTGTTCAGGTATTCACTGTGCTCTGTGATATTTCATTTTTAAAAACTTTTTAAAAAACTAACTAATAATCCTAAATTTAAAAATAACAATTTCACTTATTTTTCTTCACAGAAAAAATGTATAAAGTGCTAAAACAAGAGGCTTACTGTATGTATGATTTAAAGTTTTCACATCTTAAAATCAAGAAGGCCTTGTGATCTCCAGTGGTAGTCGGGGCCCTAAGATTTGGAACCAGTGCACTAAAACACCAAACCCACATGTTAAAATAGTCCCCAACAAATGCACTATTTACTCCAACTTACTGAATGTTTGCTAAAAGGTCCCCAGGTATTTTATTACATGTTCATCTTTTAAGTGGAAATGAACAGTGTTTCAGACATAAGATATGTAACGTACATTAATATATTGCCAAAAATCTCAGTGAATATTAAATTAAGTGTCTAAGGGGTCACACCTTTGTAAATTTAATGTGCTGAATTTGCACCGTTTTGCAGTTGCAACCTAAATATCACCCAAAGAACAGATGCCAACCTTTTGTTATTTGTTTGTTTGAACAGGTCAGTACCCCCTTGCACCCTGCAGGGATTTATCTTTCTTCAGACAGCCTAAGCGTGTCTGTGTGCTGGAATCGCCTGTCCTCCAAGGTGTGACTGAATGAATGGATGAATGACTGTGCCTGCCAGGTTTCAACATACTATAGCAGAAAAAGGCTACAACACACTGACATATTTCCAGAATGAAGAAATGTGTTTGCTGCACACATTCAGCTGAACTGGAGACCTGCTTTCATTAGACCACAGTAGACAGAAAGTCTGTATCGATTGTGTGCATCATTCAGAAAGACAGGAAGTCTGTCTCTCTCTCTTTCCCTCTCTCCCTCTCTCTCTCTGCACTCTCGCCTGTTCCAGAGTCACTTGGTTCAGCCTCTCCCACACATCACTGCTGCAGTGTCTCTGTGCCTTGTCTCTGACCTTCCACAGGGACCATGCAAGCATTTGTTCCCAGGTAAGTTTCAGAGACACTGAGTCATTCTGCTATTTCTGGATTCTTATTTAACCAATTTTACTTTCAGCCTGATGAGCCACTGTTTTGGCAAAATGCCAAGTTGTTAATGTGGAGAAACTATGTTCTGCTCTGTACAGGTGCCGTAGGCCTCTGTGAACTGATGTGAGTTTGTGGTTTGTTACTTTAGCGGCTAAAATTACTCCTTCTCTCTTTGGTCTGCTTGATCAGCTTTTTTTAATGTACATTAGTAATCGTTGGCTGAGGGATATTATTCTAAGCAACTATTTAAGGGTATTAATTATTCACATTTTTATGATGCAGATTAAGAGGAGCATTTTTCCTGTACACGGGCTGCAGATTTGGGAGATAAAATTGAAATTCAAATCATGATTTTTAACAGTTAATGAATCAGTTACTACGATTCTGCTGCTTGGATAGCTCTAACACGTTTTATGTTTGATCAGGTTACGGTGTCATTTCTAGTTTCAGCCTGCGGACTACAGTCTATATCCTTTGCTTTGTTCATGATACAGTAGAGTGTGCAGCTGAGCATCCCGTTGACTCAGTCAGGATTCAGGGTGACTCCACAACTGAGAGATCAATACCAGTAAAAGCTTAGCAGAGGAGGGGGGGGCGGCAGCTCTCTGAGTAAAACATGAGCCTCTTCACTGATGCTTGCTCAGCTGTTTCTGTGTGTCTGCTAAGCCTCTTGCGGAAGTCGTGCTCAGGACTCGAAGTCACAGTGAAAATGTATTTTCAGAGCATCTTGCTCTGCATCTGCATCTTGATGTGCTTAATTTATTTATTGTTGATATGAGATGTTGGGGTGGTGAATAATGCAGGGAGGAGTTGATGATGCTGATGATGTAGGTCGCAATTAAAGACACAGCTGAAAATTTGAGAAATGTGGCCTTTGGGCGTTTTTTGTTTTTTATTAGAAATATGAACATTTTTTATTTTAATTCTTATACAATTAAAAAACACAATAAAAGTGTCAAATCATACCACCGAGGATGTATTATCAACTCGGAAAAGCAGGCAAATGCCAGAAAGACACAAATATATAAAATTCATTACAATATTAACTAAAATGTCCTGCATTATTACTTAATTGTGTCACCTTATCTTTTCAGACCTTCTATTTAAAAAATGTAGATGTAAGACCATTTTGGTTCATGTTGTGCATTCATGGATCATATTACTACATAAATTTAGGAGAAACCAAATTACTACAGACTTGCGCTGCATTCAAGTGTTCCTCGGATAATCCCATTCCCCAAGTTGGGAAGACATTATTCCGATAATTATGTTCTTCAGCTTTAAAGCCGTAATGTGAAAGCAACACAGATGTCACCAAGAATATGTGTTGTATTTCATTGCTCAGAGCGTTTAACGTCCCAGTGAAGATTCATCTGGCTATCCAAGTATGGTGAAACTATTTAGAGCTTTAAATTACAAAAGGTTTTTGTCCCAGACTTGTTGCTGTACCTGTACTTTCCCTATAACCACTAAAATATTGCTTTACCTTCGTTATCAGGGTTAATGTTAATATATAACTTTTCTAACTAATCTAAGTCAATCTACATGGACATCAACCATCAGTTACAACCTAACACCATTTCACAAGTTACACGTGAACAAAATCATGCATGCAATAAGTGATTTAATTAAATGTTGCTTAACATGTACTGAACATTTATTTTTTCTGCCATGTTTCTGCATAATATGTGTACGTCATACATGTAATTCGTGTTCCAAAATTTGTGCCAACTTTCCGAGTTGTATTGACTTGAAGGGGCTTTCAGGTGAATTTTTACAATTATTCTGACACCACACAAATATGATGTTACTGACACACACACAACCAGGAGCCAGGTGGCATCACAATGGTGGGTCTTTGAATATTTGGGAGAATAGATTTTGGGCTTGGAGGGTCTGTGTTATTTTAAAATTACTTAAATTCAAATACAGCCCCTGCATTTACACGACCTGGAATTATAACGACAGCAATTTTAGATTTGTAATTGTATGCAACACAGAATATATACATATATTGTTTAATAATTACATAAAATTGAAAGTTTAAATGGTTTGAGTTCTGTTAGTCTAAAAGACAAAACTGTTGAAAAGTGAGCCTGGCTGTTAAAAAAGTTAAAGTTTATATACATATTGCTTTAGCATTTTAGGAACATTAAGAAATACAATAACAATAAACCATGTTTATTGGATTGTTTTTGACTGTTGACTATATTTTTAATTGATTTTGTTCCTTATAAATCCCACATTTGATCTGATTTCATCTTTCACTATATTATGTTGATTTTCATTTGCAGCCTTGTGTGAAAAGCACAGTGTAACATGGGTCTTGAAAAGGGCTCCACAGATAAAAATTGTTAATATTATTATTATTATTTTAAACAGTATATTTGCCAAGATCAGAAATGTCATTCTTTCCTCTGTTTGTGAAAGGTCTGCAGAGCCCTCTGTGTGCATTTCTGCGACAGCGCCCACTGAAAGCTTATTACTTCAAATCTTTGTGTTTACTGTTCCTCTGTCTCACTGACCCAGGTCGTATCTGACCCCGGTCAGGGATGAAGAAGCAGAGTCTCAGAGAAAAGCAAAGTCTCGTCATGCCAGACAGACCCGACGGTCTACACAGGTAAAGATCAAATGTCTGACAGAAGTTCAGGTTTTTATTGGATTGTGTTTTGACTGCTGACAGATATGGAGCTGTATGAATGTCCTGCAGGGTGTGACACTGACAGACCTGAAAGAAGCTCAGAAGACCAACAGCCTGTCTGCTCCAGACAGACAGATGGAGGAAGGAGGCACTCTGGATGAAAGGACCTGTCTGAGGAAAGGCTTGACGGATGACAGGAGAGTCAAAGTCGGCCTGATAGAGTCCACGGAAACATCAGAAATCTGTCCAAAATGGAGCAAAATGGACGAGGTTAGAGAGAGGAATTTGTGTTTGTAACTTTGGAGAATGTTTGTGATTTATCTAAAACTCTGTTTGTTGTCTCTCATGCATACAGCAGGGGAACATTGAACCCAGGTTAGAAAGTCTCGCCGAGTCTCCGATGCCAAACCTTTCATATTCGTCGATTGCTGGATCCTGTGGCTTGCTTTACTGCAACGACTCCTTCAGAGGTGAGGAAAGTATTAAAGGTTTTTGTTTTGTTTGTTTTTTCACACTGGCTTCTTTTACTCACTGTATGGGAAGCCACAGACTCCACTGCTGCATGTTTATCATTCATATATTAAAGTGCTAACCCTTCACTTTGCCATCAAAACTGGTGATATGACCGATGATATTCCATCTTTTATATATTAAATGAGGTTTGAATGTACAGAATGTGCCAAAATGCTATTTACAGATGAAGAAATGTACAGCACATTATTCTTCATAGTGACTAACTTATATTTAAGGATTATTAGACACTATAGAGGTCTCACTCTCTCCGTAAACTATTGTAAAACTTCAATGACAGAAATTCTGATAGACTGTGAAATTGACAGGGGAAATGCCATTAAATCAACACCAATCACAGATGGAAATCCTTTGTATTTGACAATGTTCTCCAGATTTTGAGATGCCAAAACAACCATTATCATCAATCATCCCAAACATGTCATCAGTTATAGGCATTTTTCATAGAATTACTGTAAGGGGGTTAAACAATTCTTATCATGTTTATATTTTTTTGGGGGGTGAGGTAGGGGGCGTTTAGCTACAAAGGACTGGTCTGGTCGCCCAAACTGATAATAAAAAAAGGCAATTAGTGTTGTTTCATTGCTCATTTTTAACAGAGAATAATAAATAAATATACAACAGAAATACTTACTTTATATGTACAGCTGGTGAGGGATGGTGGAGAGATGAAAATCAGAACCTGACTGAAGATGCATCACGGCTCACCTTTTCAACCCTGCAGCAGAGACGACAGTGCTGTGATGCTGATGGTTTAGACAACGACAGTACAGAGGTATGTGGGAAACTCTTTTGGCTCTTTTAACAATCACAGAAAAAAGATGATTTGAGCTGCTCAGAGCAACATCGTTTAGTTGTTGTTTTCCCTCACCACCACTAGATGGAGCCAAAAGATCTTTAAATTTTATTTTCATGGTAACAGGAGAACTGAGTATTTACAGTTCAGATGTCACAAACTACTGAAATATAGAGGTGTCAGACTCATTTTCAGTTAATTGGCCACATACAGCTTAATTAGGTAAGGTATTGAAAATTTTAATCAAGGTGGCAGTTATCAAATGCTGAAATTTCAATTTGACATCTTTTTCTACAACTACAAATCATTTCTGCACATTTACAAACTTCCACTTCTCAAGCAGATTTTTTTGGCAGGTTTAAAGGATGACTTAGGAGCACATTTACTGATCATCATTCAAAAATACCAAATTCTCAAAGCTATCGTGCTGTTCTCATACACTCTTTGTATGTTTTTCATAGGATATCATATAAATCTTCGTATGAGGATACGTTGAACCAGTTCATACCGAGGTTCACTGTAAACTGACTTATCAACCTCACCTTTAAGAAGCATAAAAATAACTATCCCTTTGGCAGGCCAGCTCTGGCCCACAGGCCTTATGTTTGACACCCCTGGTCTAATACAATGAGATCCCTAATGGAAAAGTTTTGAGTGAATTCATGACATTGGCTATTGTAAAAGTAAAAATTCTGCCTTACTTATGAAAAAATGCATCCAGATATCAGTTCCCAGCTGATAATCTTATGCTTCAATTATTGTTCAATATTCATTAGCGCCATTGTTTCATATTCACATCCTGTTTCTCCCTCACCCGAAAGCAAAGCATGCTTCAAAGGCAGCCAAACTCTGGTCCATGATGCAATATTTTGAGATGTACCGCAAGAGTAGATGTGAAGCACGTGTTCAGAGGTTCTTTTAACTAGATGTGCTGGTTAATATCACACAGAGAGACAGTCTAGGAGGACCGACCCCCCTCCTCCTCCTCCTCCTCCTCCTCCTCCTCCTCGCTCTAAGTCGCTTTGCTTCCTCACATCACATGGCTGAGGTGTCTCAGCATACCATACCATATTGGGCAAACTGAGACGCTCTCTGCGTAGTCTTAGCCTTGGATTCAAGGGGATTTACTTACTTTTCTTTTTCACCCTCTAAACTGATACTGTGCTCCCTCCACCTGTGTGCTGCATGTGAAAAACCCTGAACCTTCACCACTAATTCCTCCTACTGGCTGCAACATGGCGATCCACTTGAGTCTCAGTGAAGATATTCTATTAATCTGTGTTTCTTAAAGGAAGATAGTGAACAGGGAACAGAGCAGATAAGGAAATAGATTATAGATGATACAGTTTCCCTCTGAGCTGACTCCAGGTCAGCGGTTCAGCTGTCCCCTGTGGTGGAATCTGACACAGAGATCTGTTGGTAACATGAGAGTCCCATAGCGTTACGGAGGGGACTATATCTGTCTGTGATAATCATACCGAGCAGCGAGGTTTCATCGGGAGCATGACGGGCTGCCCATCACCAGAGCCGACCTCTGCATGACTCCATGATGATCTGAGCAGATTTTCCACAGTGACTTTCAGCAGCAGAGAGAAAGGCAGGTGTAGAGGAAATCAGCTAAGAGATTCTGCTGCTTTTGAGATTGTTGGTGATGGTAGCGATAATGATAGGAGGAATTAACAAGACATAAAGCAAGCAAGAGTATTTTTGCAGACAGTTTTTCCCCCACAATATCACTTTTGGGATTCAGTAATTAGATCTTACTCCAAAAAATTAAGTTAACTCTGGTAGCAGCTTCTGTGGATCATTTTCTGTATCCATGAAATAGACGAGAATAATATCCCATATGGAAAGTCCTGTAACTGAGGGCGAGGATCAGAATGGGGGAACTCCAGCTGGGATCGACTCTTAATAAAACTCTCCAACATCAGTGCCAATGTAGTTCACTGCCACCAAGTCATATTCTCCACAGATGGTCTCTCATGTAAGAACATGCATTACAAATATACTGTTTATACACGAGATGGCTACTTTTGCCAATTTCAATCCACCACAAAAGCCCACAACTCACGCTAATACAATACAGAATAAATAAGGAACCAAAGCTAAGATTATAAACCTTTTAAGAAGAGCTTAAGAGGCAACAAGGAGTAATTGAGGGTAAATTAGGATCTCCGTTTATGTCATTTATGTGGATGGTTGTGCACATAACATCACAGTCAGTGTTTTTGTTAAACAATCAAGTATTTTCCTCTTCTTTTCTCCTTTATATTCTCTCCATCGTTCTATTTTTCCTCCTCCTGTGTTTTTGCCTTTATCTCTCCTTTTATCTATTCGCCCTGAGCGAGTATGAGGGAGTTTAGGAACAGTGTGGTGCTGTGAACCTCTCTATAAAAGGAAGGTAGCGAGAGCTGGTTTGTGCTAAAGTCTTTGGGAAGAAGGAAAGGGGGGTTGCGGGGTTGTTTAAAGGAACAGTTCAGTACCTGTTCAAGGAGACTGGTCCCACTATCATGACTGAATGGTGAATATGAAGTTACAGACAGCTGCCTGTTAGCTTAGATTAGCACTAAGACTGGAAATAGGAAAACAGCCAGGCCCGGTCTGTTTAGGGCTGCAAGGTGTGAGGAAAAATATCCCAAAACCAGTATTATTAGTATTAAATGATCAGATATTAAAGTGAACTCAGTTCTTGACTCAGACATGCACAGCACCTGTGCTTGTGACATGTCATTTCTCATTTATCTGAAATATTGCTAGATGGCTGATGCTATTTTTTCTTTTTTTTTTGCCTCCAGTTCCTCTCTGGGATTCACACTTTTGTTGGCACTCATTGCAGCTACAATGTTTAATCAATTTGTCAACTAGTGGTCGACTGTTAAATTAACTGCCAACTGATATGATATTCTATTAATGAGTTTGAGCCATTTTTAAAAGGGAATTTTTTGAATGTGAATATTTTCTGGTTTCTTTACTCCTCCATGATAGTAACCGAACATTTTGTGGACAAATAAGGCATTTGAGACTGTCATCTTGGGCTTCAAGAAAACTTCATCAACATATATCACCATTCTTTGACATTTATGGACCAAGCCACTAATTGATAAATTGAGAAATAACTGATACATTAATCAACAATGAAAATAATCGATGAAGCCCCTACACTCATCTTGTCACATTCTCCTTCAACCACAGAGAGTAGTGCGACAGTACTCGTAAACCATGTAAATCCTACTTGCATGTGTACATAATAGCTACACAATAGTTAACAGTGAGGGCTCTGTCTTATTTGTTAAGAGTTAACAGCATGGCACGTACAAGATAAAAGAGCGCCAGCAGACAGAATGCAATTCAATACTACTATATTCAAAATGCAATATTTCAGTCTTTTGCCATGAATTTATCGATTTAACGAGTTTAAGATGAAAAAAAAAACTATATTTTGTGTGGCTCTAGTTCTTTCCAATCAAAAGATAGCAAAATCTGCCTACCAGCACCTCTAAGGCCAGAGGTAAACTTGCTTTTAACTATGCACTTGTGTGTGCACGATGACTGCTTCACATATACTACATTAGTTTGGAGCACATCCTCAGAAATTAATGCAACACATTCACAAGATGCAATACGCACATGACTGGTGAGAAAAAACACTTATATACCATCTTCTATGGTGCGCTTTCATAATCTCAGATTTAACAAAATAGTGATGCCTTGAGTGTCGTCATTATTTACATTATGCAAATCCATAAATCCTACACGGGCTGAGCGCTCTGTTGTGCCCTCTAGTGGAATCCCCCAGCAACACACGTGGTACATGGGAAATGTGAACAATTTTCGCTCATGACGCAGCTGTTTTCTTTTCGCCTTTGCATAAACGTGAGGTTAAAAATCAAGTAAATCTCCAGCCTAAAGCTTTCTAATTAATATATTATATGTTGTCTGTTTAATCTGAATGTTTAAAAAATTGCCTTGATAAATTTAAAAACCTCAAAAGGCCATAATATGAAAACGATTATCAGAGCTGTAGGGCAAAAATCACCAATGCCTTTAATATTACTGGGCTAAAATGTTAAATAGTTTAAAAATGCTTTGGTCAGAGGAGGCGCAGCACCACTGCTCCGTGTTAACACTGTGTAACACTCACACTAACAGCATCTCCTCTCCATCACACTGCGGGGTGAACCGAGTTACTTGACACTTCACGGTTGTTGATGGCTCCTCAGGTAATACTGTGTGTTGACCTTCCTGGACACAAACTGCTGCAGCACCTCTCCAACTCTGGCTTTGTGCTCCACCTCCCCCTTATCCCCCGTCCACATCAGTGGACAATTTTAGCCCTGAGTCCCGAGTCCGGCCATAGCAGAGCCTCTGGCAGACTGCCAAGGCTGAAGAGAGCAGGGAGAAGGAGGGGGTTTTGGGGGTAGAGGGGGGGACTGGGAGGGCGACCAAGCAGTGAAAGGAGAAGAAGAGAGAGAAAGCGAGGGAGGGAGGGAGATGGAGAGCGAGTGTGTGTATAACTTTGGGAAACATAGGAAGAGGCAGCAAAGGGAACAAACTTTTCTCTCTTGGCTACGTCCTTTTGGACTTTTTCACATTTCATCAAAGACGTCAGTGTTGACAGAGCGGACACAAGGGATGATAATTTGTTTGCTTTACTAGTTAAAGAATTATTTCTCTGTTTTCATGACAAACAGAAGATATGTCGTTTGTTGTTCTTTGCATTTTTATCTGATTATTGCTTCAATGTCTGAGCACTGAAGAAGGCGTGACCACACATCTGAAATCCCTCCAAACTTAGCTGCAGCTCTCTCCAGCTCATGGGAGTGTGAAGCTGGACTGAAACACACACACACACACACACATACATATACACACACCTGTTGTTGCTGAGGATTCCCCGGGAGCGCAGTCATGGGCATCTGCGTCACTGTTGCTTGAGGGAATCTGTGCGTCCGTGCAGCTGTTATCTGGTGGTGGCCTCGCTGAATGTTACAGTAGAAGCTGACCTGCCAGTCCAGAGAAGAGGGGGGAGATGTCATCCTACTACCCGCGCACCAAGGACCTGACTCGCACCAGGAAGTCAGTGACAGAGTCACCGCCGTCCTCTCCGTCCCCTACAGACAAAAACTACAGAGTAAGAACAGAAACTTTTCTAATAGAAAACATGCCATTTGGATTCTAATCTTTATCATCTCACCAGTTTAGCAGTGTCTAATTACATCTTTGTATGTGAAACTTATTTTCATTAAGCTGTTAAAAGTTTTGATATTAGATATCTTAGTTTATTTACCCTGAGTCCAGTCATGTTATATATTAATCTAAAGAACAAGAAATGTAAACAAGCACATTATTTTCTGTGGGTTTTTGTGATTGATCTATTTACCAAACATTTTTTGTCTGCATTTAGACTTAATTTTTAAAGACTTCTGTGTAAAGCAGAGCTGGTCAATTAATTCTTTAGTCGATCAACAGAAGACAATTGGCAGCTATTTTCAACAATATATTTATTATTTTAGTTATTTTTCAAGCAAATATACAAAATATTCTATGATTCCAGCTTCTTAAATGTCAGTAATGGCCACTTTTCTTCTTTATATATATAGTAAACTGAGTATATTTTAGTTTTAGATTGTTTGGCAGATGAGTCTTGAGAAAAGAAGATCCAGCACGCTGCTCTTGCTCAGCATCACAATTTATTGTTTATACTGATGTATCTGTCCCTCTAGACCTTCTCCTGCTCTTGGAAAAAGTTAAAAAGGACTGAACCGTTAGAATAACCAATATATTGTGATGCTCAGCACAACCAGCATGCAGGATCTTCTTTTCTCAAGACGCAAGTGATACTTTCCAACACACCTGCATCTGAGATGGTTGGATGTGCACGTCTCATTTAAAAAACAAAGACAGTCGGTCAGATAAAACCGAAGACATCTCCTTGATCTCGGAAATTAAGACCTTTTTTTTTTTTTTTACACAAAGCGATTACTTGGCTACCGAACTAGCAGATTAAGTGATAATGGGATTAATTGTTAGTTGCAGCCATTGTAAAATATTAGTATGTTTGGATATGTGCTGCTGTGAGCGTTTATAGTTAAACAAACAAATATTCCATAACTTCATTAAACGGAGAGTTATTTTCTTGGGTTCCTACACCTTATTCAGAATCAAATTCAGGGATTTTTCAATCACTTTCCAGGCCTAATTCCCTCAAACCTCTGTGTGTGAGGACGCTGCACGTTGTGATATGTAGCACTTAAATGATCAGGGGTGGACAGGTCTATAATAAGGGTGAGGAGCCTTGGTGTTGTTGTTTGGGTTTTTAGTGTTGTTGCTGTTGTCGGTGTCATTATGCTTGTCTGTTTACTTATCTGACAATTGCTGGTACACAGGGAATTCTCGAAAGGGCTTATCTATCTATCTTAGATACTGCTACAAAAACAAGAATTTTACAATGAAAACTAAAAGGCTTTACAGAACGACACAAACAATAATTCAAAATACTTACTTTACTAATGTAAAAAAAAAGCAAAAGAACTTCTATACTTTCACATAAATATATACATTCAAGCCCTTTCAATGAAACATGTCGATGTTTGTCTGTTTCCAAAATTATATAAAAATGTATTTCCCTAAAATGCAAATATTTAATGATTTAAAGGACCCATAAATCCCTGCATTTCTCATTTCTACACCATTATGTGCATTTGCATGGCCAATCCTCCACCCCTTTACCAGATTAGTTTATTAGAGTGATGAACCAACTTGTGAACCGCTCATCATCATCTCAGTTTATTGATGAGCAGTGAAAGAGAGGCGAGTATTTGCTCTTAGAGTCTGACCACACTTTTCTGGACAAGACTTTTGGACTGAAATGTTCCTTCTGTAATTTCCTGTTATGTTTTTTCAGTCTAAGTGGCTTATTCTCATGGGCGCTGTTAGACTTGTGTGTTTATGTCAGTGCTGCAGACTCTGTGTGACAGCCACATTTTAGGGGACAGAAAGAAATGCAGAAATATGACACAACGTGATTCTGTCTGCTATGAGATGCATACTTTTGCTCTTCTAATGTCATGCAACACTGCTGCTCATTATGGCATGGTTGCAGTGAATGCTACCAGTGCGGATGCTGTCAGTTTTCTGTCAGTCTCTCTGTGTGCTGTATCCATGGAGGAACTCAGGCAATCATTTTCCATGATGTCAGCCCAATCTGAAATAGGCTGAGTTTTCATGGGAGAGAAGATGCAATGCAGAGGAGAGGGGAGAGGGGAGAGGAGAGGGGGGCCAGGTTGATGCAGTAGCACTTGCTGTAATGTTTTGATGAGAAACTAGTCCTCTTTAGTACAAAAACAATGTGTGCTACAGCTGTGAGCAACAGGAAGTGAAATAAGCAGGAACACATTTGCATCATTGAATGACACCCATTATTTGGAAGATGTTCTCAGTGGTGGAAAGTAACTAAGTACATTTACCCAAGTACTGTGCTTAAGTTGTACTTTACTTGAGTATTTACATCTGATGCTACTTTAGATTTCTACATTTCATAAACCTTTTCATAAACCTTTTACTGTTTCACTCCTCCACATCTATGGGATGGGTACAATTGTATTTAAATGATTCTGCTTATTGATTCTGGTTCAAAATGATTATCAATTATGATTTTTATTTTTAAAAAGTTGTATGCAATGTATATAAATATTCACAATGCACTTAATATAGTTAATGGAACATGTAAATCAGTTTCATTCAGTTTAACTTGGTTGCTGTTAAAAAAAATAGAATTTAATATTAACCCTATGAAACCTAGAATGACATTACTTTTCTTGTACATCTTTCAGACGCCTTTCACAAGTATATAAACCTTTGAACCCTGAGCATATTAGTGGGAGTGCTTTCAAAAACATGGGAAAAAGGGCTATTAGCAACTTGGAAAGAAATGTCCCACAAATTCCAAGAAATTAGTAGATTTAGAAAATTAAAAGAAAAGAAAAGAAAAGAAAAAAGTTAGAGAAAAAAACTATATGTATAATTATTGTAAATACATGATTATGTCACAGAATTATTATAATTCTTTAAAGCACTTTTTCAAAGTATTTTTAAAAAAATTTTTTTTAGGTAATTGCCAATTTCTTGCTAATTAAGGGTCATTTCTTCTTTCGTAGCTCATTGCCTTCTTCCCATGTTTTCAAAGAAATTAGGCTAATTTGCTCAGGTTTCAAACGGTTAACCCATTTATTCTCTGGAACTCTTACACTAAACCTGTCGAAATTGACAACACAGCAACAGTCTAAAAAACTATTTAGTTTATGGAGCCGCAGCTAATGTGGGTGTAGACAGCAAGAGAGAAGGAACATCTGTGCACGATGCACTGGTATAGCTGCATACAAACCAAATAACAAATATACAAACGCCAACGCTGGTCTGGACTAGTAGATATGAAAACCCTGTAAATCAAAAACAGTTCTTGTTGAGAAAAATGAGCATATCTATTTTTTTAGGCATTATGGACGTGTTCAGCAGATTGTGTTCACTAGGTACAGAGGAGAACTGGACACGATAATATGAGAACAAATTTAAAAAATAAAAACCGATAAAAAGTAAAGAGTAGTGAAAACAATAAATAGTGAAAACATCTATTAAAGGCATAGATCATTATTAAAACTAAAAACCTATCAAATATAATTTCAGAAATGGTGTACTTACATGCTCTTATTCCTCGCTCTCCGCTCCTTCCTCATTCTCTTGGCTTTTCTCAGATTGCACTGTGTCGCCACCATCTGCTCATGATCACTCTTAGTTAACTGCGGGTCACATAATTGGCATTTAGATCGAACAGTTCAATGACTGAGGAGGAGTCAGTATATTTTTGTGCATGAATGACAATTTTTACCTGCTCAGGCAGTCAACTTTCCAGCAAGTAACTTCCCTTGATCTGGTCCCAGACAGCGGCACTGTGGTTCATCTTTTGTTTGAGCTGATGCAGTGGCCTCTTCAAGAAAGTCGCTGATGTCATCCCTCTGTAAAACATGAATGCTCTTTAAACATAACATCACAACAGAATTGTTTCATGTTTTCCACATTTGCAGCTCTGACACAAACCCGAAAAATCGCAAATACATACAGAAATAAGATTATACTGATTTGATATGCAACTTTTACATATTTAGAATAATCTCGGCTGTGGATGACCTTTTCATCCACATGACGATGTCATCAACTGCGTAGGAACCATAATGTGTATTAGGCTTGTTATTGATGATTTGTTTAGGCTGCACACGTTCTTTTGGTTAGTTTCACTTCCGGTAGTAGTAATTGGCACAGAGGGGGTTTGATTTCACTTTGTTTACATGTTCATTCACCGCCACTGAGACAAAGATAGTGAGTTTGGCTCTGATATTTTCTGTTGACCGTTAACACCTTGTCACATTTATTTCACATTTCATCTCGTTTTGCTTTAGTTATTCCAGTTTCCAGTCTTTTGTTAAATTAACCACTTTTAAACGCATCTCTGGACTCAAGCATGAATTTCTGTAAACGTGTCACAGTTACGAGCCTACTAACCCTTTTTATTGGCTTTTTTATGGATATGAGTTGCTATACGCTGAGTCACTGCGGTCAACTAGAGACTTTGTGCTGCCAGATTGAGTGCAACCGAACCTTACAAATTGCAGCTTTTTTATGACCATCCACTGTGGTGGCCACTACTTTTGGGGTAAGGAGCATGCACCTCGAAGTCTGTAACCCTGCATGTTTTAGATGTCTCTCTGCCCCAACACATATATATATACATAATATTCAAATATCATGTATGACTCAGCTGCTTGATAACTAGGTGATCATGTAAATCAGGTGTGTTGGAGCAGAGAGATATCAAAAACATTCAGGACTATAGCCCTCCAGAACCACAACATCACCCCTTCTGTTGGCAGAAGACCTATGATTGTCAACAACCAAAGTTCAAAAAAAAATTTAATATATTTAAACATTTTCTCCATCTTTTTGCACACATTTTCCCTGACAACATTCAAGTGAGGAAAAAAGGCAATAGTTCTGAAAAACTGCTTTTAGTGTTGTTTGTTGCCTTACTTTTCACAGTAAACTTTTACATAAAAGAAAACCTTTAATAGCCATATGAAATAGAAGACATTATTAAAAAATAAAAACCAATGGTTTCCATTTTTTTTTTTTGCTGAAACTTTCTACAAAGAGACAGCCTCTTTGAGCTCAAATCTGCAAAAGTTGTGAACGTTTCAAATATTTCTCATCTGAACTTGGCAGATGGTTTAATTAAAATATCTGTTTGAGGCCCAAAGAGATTATTTTTTTAAAAATCCAATATTTCATTAAAAAGAAGAAAAGATTAGAGAATAGTCAAACAAATACATCAGTTTGAGAGGCAAAATTAAGGTTTTTCTTCTGTTGTACCGTTAATCATTTCACAACCCACTGTAACCTTTTGGAGGAGGGCCTGATCTCTAGGTTGGGAGCCAATTGACTGAACAAACCGTATTTAAAGTAATTAAAATGAGCTCCACCTCGAACGGCTTGCAAAGGTAAAATAACACTGATGCCTTTTTGTAGTACTATTAACAATCTAAAAATGTAGCAACTATGAGAGTCAATAACAGGCAATCTTTCTGCAGTGAGTAGGCGTACATTTATTTTGGATTCTAAATACTGCAAAGGCCTTTTACTTGTAATTAAGTATTTAACATTGTAGCATTAGTACTTTATTTTGAGTAAAGGATCTAAGTATCTTTTTCACCAGTGGATGTGAAGCATTTTTGGTAAACGCTCTTAAAAAAAAAAGAAGATGCTCTCAGCGCCCTGACTCAAATACTGCAAAGAGTAAAGAGAGAGAAGAAGTAAAGTGAGAAAAGGTGAGTGAATATGGAAGAAACGTCTTTTATGGTTATGTGTGCAGTGTCAGTTCCAGTAGTGGGGGTGAAGAGTGTACGTTTGTGCAGCTCAGATTTTCCTACTGCAAAATCCAGTGAACTCTGAAGGAGTGATGCTGCGACAGAGCAAGGGGAAGTGGTGAGAGGGAGGGTTAAGAGTCTCCTAATGATGATTTCATTGGCTCTTGCAAACTGCTGTTAACATTATCCTTTATATACTGTAGCAGTGAGCTCATGAAGGCAGCCTGCATCTGTGTATCCCCGGCTCCCCCCCCGATGTGCATGATGTTGGTCCTGGCAAACCATAAAACTGGAGGCAGTTGTGTTTACAGAGCGCCCGCGGTTCATGGATGCACCCGTTTCCATCAGCCTGACACCCTGTTGTTTTTCTCCCCCCAGTTGATTGTCTCCTCCTGCATCTGCTCTGCTGAGCCACATGTGCCACTTCTGACTCCCTCTGTTTTTCCTAACAAGGGAATCACATTGCTGCAGCTGCTATCAGAAGCAGAATTTCAGTTCAGTTTCTGGCTTTGGCTACATTTGGACAAAAAGTATTATGATGCAGACATACATGTAAAAGCCTGTATTGTTCTAAGGAATCCCTCTTTCACCAAGAATCAGGTGCTGTGAACCCCACTGGGCTCGCTTAAGATTTCACTGGAATTAATTCTTTTAAAAAACTCATTTCCCCAATTTGCTAATCCTTTAGTGTGAAATAGGTTTGCGTACAGGAACTTATAATCTTGAAAGAGTTCGATGAACGGCTATGTAACACTTCATATCCCTAAAAGCAGACTTCATGATGATTTATTCATAAAAACCAGGGGGGCAATCATTCTGGCTGATTAATGACCGCACACCAAATCCGATCGAGGAATCTCCTTAGCATAACATGAAGAGATCAGAGTGAGAGAGAGAGATCTTCATGGCTCCATCCTTGGCCCTTTTTCATCTGAGGTCACGGAGGTCTGTTTTTTCCTGGATAGCTCTGCTAAAGCACATGACCACATAAGGACAGGCAGCGCTGGCTCAGTTATGTAAACACTTGCTGAGGAATAGCTCCTTTGACGCTGCGTGAAATATCCCCCGACTCTGTAAATGTGAGCGCAGGAATAACTGTGCGCTCTGTTCCTTTTGACAGGAATTGTACTCCTATAAAGCCCATGCTTTTAATGCAGTACATCTGCTTCTTGTTTCAAACAGATTGGACCACCACATGAGACGTTTACTGGTGTTTATTCCTAAATGGAGGTGTTTAAGGCCCTCTTTCACCAGCAAGACAGAAACTCCAAATCTTTAAATCTAAGAGTAAAGTTTACAAGACTGCATTTGATATTGTAAAGACATCATGGTCTGGAGTCTGGACTTACAGTAACAGCCTCCTCTCTTTCCCTCCCGGTCTCTCTTTTCCAGTCTCTGACTGATCGTAAACATCTCCAGTCATCATTCTGTCATGTGCCACATTTATCAGCTGATGGCAGTGAGTTATCTGTTTGTTCAGTTTGGTTTGGTGCTGAAGAGGGTCTGCCTGAAGGTCTGGACAGATATGAATTCTGATATTGGATACCCTGTGCACACAGTTTATGACATGTATAGCAGCATAGGGAGGCAGTAGATAAATAAACTAGACCTAACAGTAAGGGTGTATCAGTTTACAAAATTTACATTCGCTTCAAAACAACACAGTGATGTCATAGTTCAGTATGTTTTCAATACAGCAAAAAGTATAAATGCCTGAGAAATTTCCTTGATTTCTTCCATTTCTATTCTATTAAAACTAACATCATAATGCACGATCTTTTTTGAATTTGAACAACGATGGAGCCGGAGGGGTTTTCTTAGCAGCATATGAGACAAAAACAGCTCCTTGTAAAATATGAAATATAGTATTGTAGTTACAAACAAATACAAAAAAAGAAGTAATTCTGTTTCTGAAATGTGAGAGAAATTTCCTTTTTTTTTTTTTAAACGGGGCTTAATAACATCAAGCATGTTGGTAAAGTCTCCATTTTCCAATACAGAGTTGGATCTCATATCAGTGATTTTTTTTTCCTTGTTTAAAGTGTTAAGAATGGCTGCTGAAATGCTGCAGTGATAACGATAGCTTGTAGCTTGTGTTGCTCCTTGTTTTTGTCTAGTTCAACCAGTTGACAACACTGGGGTGAAGCCAGCGTAAACGAGTTAGGGGGGACAGCATGATGACTGTTACGTTGTGTGGGCTGCCTTACTGAGCGCAATGGCACTGAGAACACTATATTTCACATAATGTAAAGAGTATATTTTGTTTTACAGGATTAGTTAAAAAAAACAGGATTAGTTAAAAAACGGGATTAGTTAAAAAAAATCATTCGGTTTGTAATGTGCCTCATACCGAACGGTACAATACAAATACATAAATTGTTATACCCCTAACTACCAGCTAATTAGCGTTGCAACAGTATGAGGTTTTTTATGGTATAATAACCATCTTAAAAAATATCATGGTTTTATGGAATCACAGTACATGGGCTTACACAATAAGTATTATTACTATTATCAGTAATCCTTAACGAAATAAAAACATTTTATAACAACCGGAACTTGACACCATTTTTTAAATGGAAGAGTATGTAAAAAGGCAGTCAACGGGGAAAGCAGATGCACATGCACAGGGAAGATTCTTCGTCTGATTAAATCTTTTTCAAGATCGTAGATAAGAAAATTTACACGGCACAAACAACCATCTTTAATACCACAGTATATCTTGAAACCGGTATATCGCTGCAAACCTTGAGCTAACGAATTATAGGCCAATCTTTGAGGTAATCTGATTTCTGAAAACAGACTAGTATGAAATCCAGCCAGAGAAAAAATACATAAACAACTGTGAACGTAGCACAATACCCAGGCTCCTCGGTGAAGTGGAAACAAATTCAGTATGTGATCACCACAGGCAACTTGGCAGCCATGTAGACTGGACTAGTCATAGCAAAACCCTGCCAGGACAGCCTGCTATCAGTCTGTTGTCTGAGGTCAGACATCGACCCGTCACACAGGAGATACTTAGCTTCTGATGTCATGATGTCATCTTTATGCTGCTGGCTTTTGCGTGGCAGCCGCCTGTTCTAAAAGATTAACCGGGGCTCACCGGGGAGGTTTGACCTGTGTGAACCCTGTCAGTGCAGTGTTTGGGTGAATTATATCTCACTTCTGCATGCATTTCTTCCCCCTGGGACTTCAGGTCTCTGAACACGCTGTGATAATTCACTTGGAAGTTTTGTTTTTCTTCTCTGTTGTCTCAGAACTGAAATGGAAATGGGAAAAAAAAATCCCTGCCAAGCCTCTGTTTGGTCTTATCAAACAAATAAATCTGGATCTAACCACAACAGAACATTTTTTACACTGAGTTGTTCCCACACTGCACTGCTGAGTGATCAAACTAACATGGCTTGTTCTTTGTTTTTCAGCATGACAGATTGTCAAGGTAAGGATTTAGCATTTTTTTAATCTCCTGTATCATGGAAGTGTATTTCCTGAGATAATCAAAAATAAATGCCCTAAATAAAGTGGCATTGTGGACTGAATGTGTTACTTTTAGATATGACTCCAGTGGGGAGAGTGCAACAGACAAACCACTGGGCCGCACCAGCTCATACACTCGGAGAGAGACAAGGCTGGCAGCTCTGAGCAGACAAGAGCAAGACTCCAGTACCAAAGACTATAAGAAGGTAGTAACTCTTCAGTTTCAACAAGCACAATCCCTCCTGAATGATTCATGTGGTGCAGAAAGCTGTTGGATCACTAGGCAGATTTATCTATTTTAATAACATTCCAGTGGGGGCAAGCAGATGGAGATTTAATTGGATTTAAAGAAAATAAACAATATCTGAATTTTTGGAATCTTTAAATAAAAATTAACATGGCATTTACCAATACATATATATATAATGTCTGCATTAATTAGTATATATGTATTATGAGGCTATGAGGCTGCTAGGCCACTATACAATATGACTTTATAGACAGATTAGCATTATACTAGTACAATGTGTTTTTAAATGTTCACATTATAGGTTTATTTATTTATTTTTATTACACTGATAAGGAAACACCATGTCATATAGCCATGTCTACTATACAGTAGCATAGTACATTAATCAACATTATAGATTAATTTTTGTTAATAATTTGTTTTGGTTGCCGTAACGTTACATAATCTGTCAAGTCCTATTGAGTTATTGTACATATTATTTGAAATAATCAACTATCTAGTGACATAAATGGATGATCATACAAATAACTGTGGGAAGGCAAAGGGCTTTTAACTGTGGTGGAAGAAGTACTTAAATTTTCTACTACAGTAAATGAAGCAATACCACAGAGTAAAAATACTCTGTTACAAATAAAAGTCCTGCATTAGACATTTTACTTAAGGAAAAGTACAAAAGGATTTGCACCAAAATATACTTAAAGTACAACAAGTAAAACAACGTATTCATAATGACCCCTTTCAGAATAGTATAAATATTACTGCATTATAATTATTGATGCATTAATATGTTGCAGCTGGTGATTGTATTTTGTGGCAAATAAATAATCTGAATCTGTAGAGAAGCTGGTGACTAAATTTATCAAATAAATGTAATGGGGTAAAAGGTGCAATATTTGCCCCTACAATGCACTGGAGTAGCAGTATAAATGAGGATGAAATGTAAATACTCAAGTATTAAACCACAGTAGCCTATTTGAGTAAATTTACCAATATATTTTCCACAACACGTTTTTAATGTTCAAAATATAGATACGGTATTGGCATCGTCGTTCTTTTATTTGTTTGGCTCCAAAGGTGTTCAATATTTGATGAATAAATAGCTATGTTATAATGAAATTACCAATACACTGGGTGATATAACCTCTGTAAATTAATTTTAGCAAAGCTGCGGCTAATTGTTAGCCAACTCGGAGAGACAATGTTACGGTCAGAAGCTAGCAGCTTAATTAAGAGTCAACTTACCTCTGCGACGTTTTTAGTTCCTCACATGAAAAACACACAACACTGAAGAGCTGACACACACAGTCACACACTCACACACACACACAGTCTTGCTTAAACCAACGTTAGCAATGAGCTAACACCGCTAGCAGGACTTCACTCCTGCGGGTCTGATGCAGGCTAGCAAGTTAGCTGGCTAGCTAGGAAGCCAGCTAACTGTTAAGCGGATGTTGATGAGTCTGCGCAGTCCCATTGGTAGTTTTTCAAATAAATGTCTAGAAATGTAAATATCTCCTTGGTCTGGCCTTGCTAGGAATCAAAGCGGTGTTTTACAGATATCAGTTCCCAGAACTAGAGTCGACTTGTGCGTAAAATAAAATAAAACTTGCTTGGCTGCTGCTCTAAGCAAGCGAGCTATCAGCGGCTAACTGGCACACTAACGGCAAGGTTTCTCTGCTCAATTAAAGGAGGTCTTTAAAAAGTGTCAGAAAAAATACCATTATGAAATAAAAACACATTTTTGGTAATGCACATAGAAAACCTTTTTTTTTCTCAATTCAAAAATAATTTTAAAAAAAAAGTATTTCAATAAAACTCAAGAAATTTGAACTTACACTTCAGTTTAATTAGCTTATTATGTTATAGTTATTAGTTATATAGTTATTAGTTCATTATATACTAACAAAAATATTCAAAAGATATTCAATTAAAGCTCCATTCTCGTGAACTTTTAAGAAAATATTTGTCACAAATCTTGTTATAAAAAATATAAATAAATATTTTATATAGGATTTCGTCTTACATGTCATTATTGATTGTTTATTTAATACTGAACATTTTGTGGTTCTATAGCCTCGTTACTTGCCAATCTTTTATTTCTTTCTTACACTGGTTAATTTGTTATTTAATCATTGATTTGTTTTTACTTAAAAATTTAAACATATTTTGATTTTAAAAAGAGGATTTGTCACATTGAAAGAATCCCTGCAATAAAACTGTTTCTTATTATCTATCTTGTCTACTTTCAGATGTATGCAGAGGCTTTGCATGAGAATGAGAAACTTAAGTCCAGGTTGCAGGACAGCAAACATGAACTGGTGAAAATTCGTTCCCAGCTGGAGAAAGTCACTCAGGTACAGAAAAATGAAAACAGTCAATTCAGTCATCTTTTCACTGCTGCACCATCATCCTTTTTCCTACGGGTGTGCAGATGGAAGGTCATGCCTGATTACTTTATGAAATCAAAAATAAATACAATTCTCCCAGTGCCTCACAAATAACAGCACCATTCTATCTTTTAGCGGCATGACAGAATATCAGAGAGATCTACAGTACTTGAATCGGAGAAAAGGGTAAGTGCCTTGGCAACACTTTGGTATTTTATTTGCTCTCCTGCACTATCAAGATGGATGAAAGACCATGTCGTTTCTTGGCAATTTTCCCTACAATTTTCCTGTCTGCTTTAATCATAGTCGAATAGCTTCTCACTCTTTTTTCCCCCAAGGGAGCACAGACATATATTTATTTCAGTTGTTTCTTATTTGTTTACAGGAAAAACAAGCTCTTGAGAAAAGAGTGTCAAACATGGAGGATGAGTTAAAGGTCAGTGCATGCAAAAAAAAAAAATGTGCACACTCACCCTGGATTTAAATAGCATATTTTGTCTCTTACACAAGTCATGCGTCATTTATCACACTGTTTTTATCCCAACATTATAATAACACTAACAGTACTCGAAGGTACACACCTCCAGCCAAGCCCCTCTCACCCGTGCTAAATCAATCACAAGCAAAGCAAAACACACACATATAGCACACCCCAGGGCTGTAGTCAGCCAGGTGAAGTCAAGGAGAGGGAAGGTTAATGCTTCAGGCTCATTACCCACAGTGTCTGCTGGGCCACTTCCTGCCAGGCTAAGGAGGAGCCTGCGCTGCTGCTCCCCTGCTCCACTTATCCCACTGTTGGGGTGAACATGGTGACCTAGTTCCAGCTGAATACCAAACCCCGTCCAAGAGCAAAAGACCTGCTTTTGTGAGACATTCCTGCACTGCACTGTGTGTATTCTGCTACACAAAAAGAGACGGGGCAGAGCAGCAGAGAGATTTCAGGCCTGAGTAGACGTGGTCTGCGCTGTACGTGTGTGCAAGCAGCCACAAATGACACTGTAAGATTACAATTTGTTATTGCAATGTTATATTCCTTCAGGAGAGAGAAAATCATGGCTCCGGTCTGAGAAAGTGTAATATGCAGACAGTGACGAGGACTTTATAAATAGGACAGTGCTGTAGCAGATGTTTGACCCCCGTGTTGTCCTGGTTCCCTTAGCAGGACGCCCCACTGCGATTCCGCTGTGGGTACCAGCCCTGAGAGCAGGTTGTCTCAGGGGAGGGGGGATGGTGAGTGGTTGCTATGACGCGGAGGAGTGATTGACACCTGCCTGTCACCTCACATGATTCTGTCAGAGACTCGGGCATGTTTACACGTGTGGACACACATGTACGTCACATGATAATCTCAAAGTACCTGAGACAAAATGAAATTCTGTATTTTGTTTTCTTTAGATGCAAAGCACGCCAAGAAACTGGCTATTCACTCACTCACTCACAAAGTTTCTTGTTCACGATAAACAAACTACAGATTAATGTTCAGTCGTTTTCAGATTAGAGCCAACATGTGCCACCTACTGGAAAAGAAAAATGGTGGCAACACTTAACCTTTTGAAACCTGGAACAATTTTCTTACACTGTCTTCAGATGCCTTTCAAAAGTTTTTAAACCTTTGAACCATGAGAAAATTGGTGGGATTTCTTTCAAAAACATAGGGAGAAAAGGCAATAAGCAACATGGTGCGAAATTTTCCACAAATTGCAAGACATTAGTAGTTTAGAAAATTATTTTTTTAAAGCTATGTAAAATGTCTTGGGGAAAAAATTGGGAAAAACAATATTCATAGTTATTAAAACAACATATTTAGAATTATGTAACAGAATTATTATAATTTTTAAAGTATTTCTTCCAGGTCATTTCCTTCTTCTTTTCTTTTTTTTTAAATTCTTTTGCATCTTTTTTTGAAATATATTTTCGGGTATTTTTCTTGTTCTTTTTTCTGATTTCTTTTGAATTTCTGTCATTTCCTCTTACCTTGCTCATTGCCTTCTTTTCATGTTTTTGAAAGAAATCAAGCAAATGTGCTCAGGTTTCAAAGGGTTAAGAACTCCAAATGCAGAAATGTCAGTGCTGTCTTCTACCCAGCTGGTGTTGTTTTAACACTTACACCACTGTGTGTTAGTGTTACAACTGCTGCTGTTTTGTGTGTAGCTGATAAAAAACAACTACAAACATCAACAACACACATGCTGTAACACTTATTACCTGTGGATGGTGCACATAGATGTGACTTATCACCACTAGACAGGCATCGGTTAGACAACCCAATCGCTAAAATAAATGTTGGCATTGATCATCTCTGCAAACCACGGATACATTTCATTTACAATTTATTATGCTGCAGATTGCATTCAAACTAGGCTTCTTTATGTTAAAAAACGCTGTGGTTAATGGTTACATTTAGGCACAAAAACCACTGGGTATGATTACATGGTTTCCACACATTAATTTTCAAGGACCCTAAATAACTACTTTTCCTTTCTTGTCCCACTTGCCTTGCGTTTTTCAAACATATCAGATTCAAACTCTATTTGGACATAATTTCAGGTAGCTGGCATACATGAAGAGAGAGACAGAACGGAAAAGCAAATGAAAATGGAGAAACGTATGTGATGGTTAACAAAACACCACAAATCAACACATTGGACTGATGTTACATCGACAGCTTCAGAAAATATGTTTGCATTATGTTACATAACGTGGAAGGTTATCCACGAAAGATTACTGCCACAAATTCAATACACACAACAAAATTTCCATGACTTTTCCAAAAGTTTTACATTAAATGTTCTCCATGATTGTGGGGATACTCTGGTTAGGAAAAGGTCTTGTTTTGGTGTAAAATACCTACTTTTGATGGCACAAAGTCAGCTGTAAATGCAGCAATATCTCAGTGAAAAACAACTGCTTTTTCGTAGCCCTATCCCGTTTGAAACACAGTGATGTTGCAATGAAAAACAACTGCTTTTAATGGCACAATCCCAGCTGGAAAAGCATTGATGTCTCAGTAAAAAACAACAACTCTTGGTGGCTAAAAACCCGCTGAAACGCTGCAATGACAATAACAACCAGTTTGTTTTTTGTTGATTTTAAACCGTGGTCTGCAGCTTGGCACCCGTCTTGCCTTGGTGTCATGCCCCATTTATTTTTAAGAAAAGTACAATGCCAACATCTTTCTGGAGCGACTGGGCTGGGATAGATTAATTCTTACTCCTCAGGTCTGAACCTGCTGACACTGTGGATCCGTAGTTGAACAGTGCTGGTTTCAGGTGCTTCACATCAACAGCCCTGTGTGTCCTTGTTTTCCCTTTTTTCCCTTCATGTCCTAGTGTCTGATTCCTTTGTGGGGGTTTTACATTTCATACAGAAAAGCTGAATTATTCTCGACACCCTCTGAAACTTAATTAATAGCAACTGTGTTGAATTATCTGCAGGACTTGAGAGTTCGGTCCCATCTAATTTAATATCAAAGAGCTCGATATTAAGAGAGTGTAATAAAGGATACAGGTCATTATGCATTCTCGCCTCACTCTGTTCTTCTCTTCTCCCTCGCCAAGGGCACCTCTCCAGAAACTGCACCGTTTTATTCTAATACCAAGGGAACATTATATGCATGAACTGCTAGGTCCCAAACACAGGCTAGATTCAAATTGCTTTAATAATGTGTTTTGGTGTTGTAAGAAGCAGCTGGGTGTCCTCCTTAAACCTAATTTTTGGCCATATTCACACTTGTGTTTGGGTAGCCTGAAACACTGCAAGTGCTCTGTGTGTGCGCGTGTGTGTATGTGTGTGTGTGTGTAATGTGGTTTGCCCTCAGGAATCGCGTCAAACCACAGATGTTTCTGTTGAACCACATTGAGGTTCACCTCAAAAAGTCAGGCCAAGAAGAGACGGGAATTAATAACTTCTTTTCCTTTGACTTATAACAGACTAGGCTCTCACATAAAAGTGTGAAATAGCAGAATTTTAGGTTATGTGAATTTTTAGGAATTTTATATTCATATAATAACACCTGAGTGCGTCACCACTCTCTGAGCACAAACCTCGAGGTGAAATGGCTTCACAATTTCCTTTGCTCGTTGCAGCTTTTTCTGTTTCCTCTCAGAATCTCCCTGTTGTGTAAATATTCTTTTATATAAGTTCTGCTGATGAGTCCCTCTGATCTGTTGTTCTCCTCCCCTGTCTGTGTAGGTGTGTGGGCGCATGCCTGTATGAGTGGATATGTATTCAGTCTCAGTATGAGTCTTTCTCCTTGCACACGGCCTGCCTCCCTGCATGCTTTCTCTGTCGGCCCCTCTCTGTATCTCTCTCTTCCTCTGTGCAGGCTTTCCCTGCTCTGGCTCAGGTCCAGAGCTTGCGGAGGGTGAACGAGTGTCTCCTGGCTGAGAATAGAGCCATGCTGCGCGTCCTCGCCCGCCTCTCTGAGACGGCCTCCATGCCGGAGACAGAGGACCTCTGAGCCCCTGACATCATCTGCTCCTCCTTCCCCCTCCTCTCCCCTTTTCAGCCACATAACTTCTACACTCCCCTCTCCTCCTGGTGCCTCCACAGCCCCCCTCGTCCTCTGCTGTGTTCCTCTCAGGCAGGTCCTGCACCCTCCCGATGCTCACCCCCCCCCCACCCCGCCACGCCCCCCCCCCCCTCTTTTAACCCAATCTCTTTTATGGCCATCAGAGGGCAACCCTGCTGACCCCTCCCCTCCCGCAAACATTTCTCATGAGCCTCCTTTGAAGTGTATTTTTAGCTGCATTCATGTTGCATGGGGCTTCACATGACACGAACACTGCACTAAGAGGTTTTTTTTTCTTTTTTATAAACTAAATCAGGGATATTCAACTTGCTTTGCTTGGGCGCCACTTTTGCAAAATGACAGGAGGCCAGGGGCCAGTCGCAGGAGCCCGATAAATGTTTCTGGAATTTAAGGACATTTTAAGATTTTTGGACACTTCTAGGATTTCACAACGTTTCTGGTATTTTTGCATATTTCTAGGATTTTTTTTAGGATATTTCTAGGATTTTTTTAGGATATTTCTAGGATTTTAGGAAATTTCTCACATTTTAGGACATTTCTGGGATTTTAGGACCTCTGTTGGGGTGTGCAGGGGATCCTCCACTGACACCTTTTTTTATAAACAAGCTTTATTTTGATGTTGCTTCATGCACTTTGGCATCATGTATACTAAAAGTACCAAAATAATTCCTAGTGTGAATCAATTTACGTTTAATGTAAATTAAAAAATGTTTGGGGGGGCCACCTGGCACCCTATCGGGGGCCATGAGTTGAGTGTCACTGATCCAAATCACACATTCAGCGGCAGTCTGCACCATGAGGACTAAATGCATTTATAGTGGTAATTGATTTTGTGACAGTCAAATATATGTGGGTTCTGTGTAATGTGCTGTGAAATCAATGCAAAGTTGTTTTGCCAAGGAAATAGCCATTCTAGTCAATCTTCCAAAGAGGAAATGTAACGTGTGAGATCATTAAACTTCAAAATGAACAAGTGGATGAGACACTGGGTGTGTTTTGGACGCATTTCCCGAAATGTTCAACTATTCCTTTAATTGCATTTAAAGCATTAACATGATCATGCAATACATATACTGGGATTGTTATTCAGTACAGAGAAATTAAAATAGAAAGGCGGCTCCAAACTTGTGATCCGCCACATGCCAGGGGCCTTTGCTCATTCACCAGTTTTCGGTAATATGTCACAGCTAGAGAGCAGCGGGTTATTGTTTGTCTCTTGTAGAGGGGAAATACTTTGGCAAAGAGGGTGGTTATTTTTAGTCATCGCTCCTCATGAGAGACATGACCTAGTTTTGGGAAATTGACCCTCTCTCAGTTTCTCTCTGTTTGACTTTATTCTGTTTTTCTTTTCACATGCAGAACATATCTTCAAAGTCACTCCGCACTTGCATGATTGAGTACTGCACAGCATGTCTTTGTTGTTTGGCCTCAAACTTTACTGAAGGACAACTTGGAGTCCACTAGTTGTATATTATAGAGGATAATGTATCATTGTAGTCCTGGTGAACTGTGTCATTGTTCCATCTGAGGTTTTTAAAGGCCCACTGTGTAAGATTTAGGGGGATTTACTTGAGAAATGCAGATTGCAACCAGATGAAACTTCTCCTGGTTAGAATACCCTCACTGTTAATTAATAAGGATGTTTTGACCAGGAGCCAAATTATCTGCAGAGGTGTCCTACTCCCCAAAATAAACAGTCAAAGTGATTTAAATGGTTTAACTCTGAATAAAGCAAGTCTCATGTTTGTGACAGTCTCCTCCCATGCTCTAGAAGTCTCTGTTGCTCTCTCTCAGCCTGAGGACAGCACCCGGTTTGTTATTCACATACACTGCAACACACGCACATATGCATTTCATGACTGATCTACTGGCAGTAAAAGTTGTATTATTTGATTTAACCAGTGTTTTTTTTTTTGTAAAAAATTATTGTTGTTGTTAGCCAGCTCATTTTGTCACAGCTTTTGAGCTGGGCTTTGACAAAATCAGAGAAAAACAAAGCACACTGTGACTTCTACAAACACATTACACTAACCACCAGTTTCATTCAGGAAATCTCAGCCCCTGCCCATCAAAACAACAATTAGCAGAAATCTTACTGGTCAGAGGAGTGGATGAGCTTCCATTTGTCACAATGGAAACCAGATGCTGTCTTGCTGTCCTCACGTCAACAGAGAGCCTGAGACTGACGCGGGAGGGGCATTAATCACAGCTCACACTGGGTTCAGGTGCGGCAAAATCAGCAGACACCCTCCTCTCAGCTCCTGCAACACAGCAGATGAAAACCAGCAACAGAGACATCTAGAGCATGGGAGGAGGGTCATCGCACATTAAAAAATATAAATGTTATTCCGGCGCTCTCATCCTGAAGCGGCTACGATGGCCAACATGAAAAACATAATTGGCCCTGTCTAGAGCCAGTATTTGGGTGGTCTGTTCTGGGTTACTGTATGGACACAACATGGCCATCTCTGTGGACGAGGACCACTTCTTATGTAGATATAAACAGCTGATCCTTAGGTAACAAAAACACAACAATACTTATTTTCAAGTGATTATACACTGAAGAAAACATTATTTTATAATGTATTTCATTTCCGCTAATACATCCCCCTAAATCCTACACACTGAGCCTTTAAATTGCATTTTATAGCATCCACAAACAATTTAACATATATTTATATGTATTAACATTGGTTTCTGATATATTTTTTTCCGTCTGCTGTCTCAGATCTTAACAGAGCTAAAGTCAGACAACCAGAGGCTAAAGGATGAGAACGGGGCTCTCATTCGAGTCATCAGCAAACTGTCCAAATGAAAAGATGTCTGAAGCTCCTGTTCTGTGTCTGTGGACGCTCCAACCCTGATACGGCAGTTTAATTATCCACGACGTCCCGAGATGTGACTCCTCTCTGAGTTATGGTGATGGCTGATTTGCAGAAATAAAATTCCTGCTGGGACTTTTGAAGATCCAAAGAGAAGTATTAAGGAGTTTGAGTCAAATTTCACTGTGTGTTATGATGGAGTTACAATTGTTTGTTAGTTATTATTATTATTTTGTAGCATCAAGTATTTCACATTAATCAAATAGGGACCAGTTGTACTGTTTTGAATGACCTTTTAAGGCCCAGTTCAAACAGATCCAGGGGTTTGCATGAAGACTCTGTTTCTAATATTATACCCACTCTTCACGTCACGTTTGTTGCTACATGGAGCACTGCAGAAAAGTATTTTAATGTTGTCTTAATTGTTAAAGAAAGAAAGGGCCACAGAGTGGCATGGAGATATGTTATTATTAAAAATAAGGTTTGAATTAAATTAAAATATATAGTGACACAGGTAAAATAAGACCCAGCCAAACGACAAACAGGCACAATGGTTCCAAAAGCAAAAACTAAATATTTGTATGAATTAGGGTTATGTGATGTTATTTGATACCTTTAAGGTACTGACCAAAGTAACCCAGTACTAAGAAGTATTGAAATGTTTCCAGTCAAACAATATCTGCATTTGATCCTTATTTGCATCTCGGACTCCCTGCTGGATCAGCAGACTTTCGGTTGCTGCCGACTCCAGAGCTGCTCTCCTGCCGGCGAATGATAAGTTTCGCTTCTGCCCGGTTAGCACGAGCTAACACAGCAGCAGCTTACAACCAATAACAAGCCGTTTAACGCTCCCAAAAACTAACTGCAACACCAAAATGGCCCGACTCTGTCGTTATACCTGTTTATCATGAGGTAACAATAGCTGTGACGATAACAGTTAACCCTGTTAACTCTGGACCCCCCCGGCAGCTACAACCAATTCAGTCTATGGCGTGAAGAGATGCCACCAAAACATTCAAAAGTATGGCGATACAACATGCCTCTCCACTTACATTATGGCATTGAATGAAGTTCCCTGCTGGTATCAGTATCACTTTAAGGTTACTGGGTATTGGGTCTCTGGCTTCTCTCATACATTTTTATAAGAGATGTTGCACTAAAAAGGAATTATTTTGAACATTTTTACTCCACGATAAAGAAAGATATAAAAGATATTAAGGTTAAATAAGAGGCATGTTTCGCTTTGTGTTTGCGTTGATTGACAACATTCTCAGGTTGGTCTCTCAGCTGTGCCTGCTCACCGCCCTCACTGCTTCTTTAGTTTTAACTTTATAACTCCAAGCTCTGTAAACTTCCCTTTAGCAAACCTGCAACTGGTGAAATACATTTTTCTTGACATCTGGAAAATGAAATTTTATGATAATGTCCCCACTGCATTAAGTATTCGAAGGGGGCCGTATGCTAGCCCTGAAAGGAAGAGTACTGAGTATGTGCACTTTGTACAGAGCGGTCAGTGCTGATCTTTCATCACTAGCAGCACTTTATTATCTCCAGACTGGTTTCAGTTTCTATGATAACATAATTTAGTATTTGCCAGATTCTGTTCTTTGTATGGCTTCGGTAGCCTTTCATCTTTCATGAGTGTCCTTTTATAGAGCATTTGTTTTGTTTTTTATCTAATGGCTTCAACAAAGCAGAATGGCTACACAGAGCAGACAGTCCGAGGATGTGTCAAAGAAAGTGTCCTATGTTCTGTAATAGAGATATATTTATTTATTTATGTATTTCTTAGTTCTAATCTTTATACTTTGTTTACTCACATTACTTTGAAAAGAATACATAAATTATTTTTTGGGTGTCTTGGCCATATTTCTGTTCGGTGATGAAGAGATAAACGCCAAAATCATTCACTGGTAGACGTGCTGGATATCATTTTGGCCCCCACGACATTGTGTGGCCTTAAAGGGACGATTCAGCCCCAAATCACCTTGCACCACTGAGCTAGCTCATGCTACAGCTCAGCTGATGAGGACGACAGAGTTTTTAGAAATAAACTCCAGCTAGCACTTTTCATTATATTGTATGTGTAGATAACATAAAATGTAACACAACTGTCTTGTGTGCATTATACTGTCACAATAAATTAGGTCAAAATAACTATTGCCTTAGTACACTCAGTTGCCAGTGTATTAGGTACACCTGGCTATTTCTAATCGAATCCAGTTCTACAGCCTGCAAACAACTTTATGACGATTATCAGCCTTTGTTCCAGTCCTTTTGGAGGTCATATTTTTATTGCATTATATTGTAACGTTCTTCATTTTTTGGGGTCTATAAAATGTTTAAATAAATTAGAAAAGTTGCTACTACTTAACATAAGAAATACAAATAAAACCATGCAAAAGGCTGCGGCCTTGTAGTGGTTCTTAAAGGGGCTCATGGTGTGCTGTCACCCTCAGTATATGCAGCTCAGTTGCCAGAGAAAAATGATGGTATTGTATGTTGCTGCTGCTGTGTGACATTTTTACCTTTTTAAAAAAATGCATCATTTAAACCTTTCTGAACTGCATCTAACGTATAAGTTGACTTTTTCATCAGGAGGTGGAAGGGATGGTGGATGGTGTGACATCTTGGCAAGATGTCTGCCAAGCTACAGGCCACTGTTTGAGACAAACAAGCAGCAAAAGTGGTTGTGATGAAGTGAATCAATGCCGTGTTTACAGCAGCTTTTTTACCAACATGTTGCTGCTTTTCCTGCCAGAATCCAAACAGGGTATTTTAAGCCAAAGGAATGATCTTTTCCTAATTATAGTCAAGTGTTTTTGTACCTAATCACACAGTGTTGAAACATGAAGTTATAAGGCAAACCCTACACAATAACATGCAAATGTAATGTACGCATGGTTTGCAGAAATGTACAATGCCAACATTTTTTTGCTGTTGATCAGGTAACTATACTACAAAAAGAAAATAGTGAAGGCAGATAGAGTCATCCCTGGGTCAAAACATTTTTGTCATTTATGTATCTTATCATACTTAATATAGACTCAGCTTCACATTTTCATTAATATTCCTGTAGCTGTGGTGTGATAAATGATGTGCCCGAGACATGAATAATTTTGGTATCTGTCGTCCCATCACTTTAATGGATGATTTGACCAAAGCGTTGTATGATGTATTTCTTTAACAATATGACGGTTTTGGAGTCCAAGCGGGGCAGCGTGCTGTGACACCAGTGTTATCTTTGGTCACATTTACTCAAAACTACAGAGCTGTTTTTACATTTGCTGTAGATATAATGAACTCTGTAGAATATTGTATTGATGATAATGTTTGTAATGTGCTGATGATAGCTTAATGTACACACATGGGTTAACTCACTTTGCTTAATAAACTGTAAAGGAATGGAAGTGTTTCTCAGTGTGACGTTAATATATTATGCATCACAGGCGGAGACATTATTAGGAGCCAGCTGAGCTGAACGCTCGGCGTATTAAACACAAACAAGTCATGGTAATTAAAAGGCCTTTATTTCCTATTTGTTTTTTTTTGTTTTTTTTACAGAACTGGTAACACATATGATAAATTTGTAATAAGTTATTTGGTTCCCTTGATAACTTTATAAGGATCCCCAACGTTTGTCCACTTAAGGGTCAAGAGGAGTTTGTGAGCAACGTTTGTGTCCAGTCAAGGGCTAAAGCATGCGATCCACAGTAGGCACAAGTACTGACATGAACACGCGCACCACGACACTAGACACGAAGAAACACAGCTAGAGGACACAACCTGACTGTCCTCCGACGCTTTAAAAGATGATGAAGAAGAGAAAGAGGTGGGAAAAAAAGAGTCTTGAGAGTACAGTTGCATCAGGGATGAGAGGTGGGGGACTAAGCGCTCAAGAGGGGGGGGGGGGGGTTTGGTACGGTCCTGCATGTTTGGCAGTATACGGTATGTCCATGTTGTAAACATGAAGGCCGGCATTCTTTACGCTCAGCAAAAGCAGATTCAGAGGAGAAATCGACGAGCCCACTTTCCTACTCAGCGTAATGATACTGATAGCTGGTTACACATAAACAGGACAAAGACACAAACAGAAAAGCGAACGTGACTTGATTCAAACACAGTCCTACATTTCTACATTAGAAGTACACATCACACAAACAAATAAGGACAGAAGGAGTGTGCACAAGAATACAAAGAAGAAATACAGCGAGTAATAGAGGAGACAAGACAGCATGTTTCAAAGTGGTGTCTTTACCCGCTGAGAGGCTTCTCAAACACATTTTGACAGGGTGGTAAAATGATCTGCTGAACTTTGGATGGTTTCCCTTTTTAAATCCCAGCGTTTGTTCACAAAAAAACAAACAAGAAACTAGTTGTGTGAACCAACGGTGCTCTAAAACTGTCTCTGCAGAGCTGAAACAGCCCATAGTTTCAGACGCAGTTGTGCATAAAGTACATCTACAGAGCTACCGACAGAACTAAACAACCCCCATATTTAAACTAAGATTGTTTGAGTATTACGATCATACACACAAAGATGTACATTTAGGAATGAGTAATGTGTCCCATGCATGGAGACCTGTACTGTATATTGTAATTATATATTCTAGTGCTGTGTTGTTGCACCATGTCTGCTAAAGGGCCTACACTCCACCTGTTTATCCCACATATACAAGCACACACACAGCTCTCCCATAGAACTCAGATGTCACGTGACCATGGTGTGGCAGTGAAAATAAATCTCTTAAATGTGCTATAAATCGACCTGTAATCACATTTGCCTCACCGTCTGATGTGTTCTGTTGTGCTCTGCTTGAATTGTTTTGGCTTTGTAGATTCAAACAGTGTTGACGAATGCAGGCAACTGTGATCAGGTACTGGCAGTATTTTTTGTGATTTTTGTGTGTCTGAATTGTTCTCAGTGCATCATTTGGTCACAGTCAGGAGCATTAATGGGACGGTGGGTAAATATAATATTGCATTAGACGATAAGATTGTTGTCAGGGTAGAGATGGCAGTTCAGTGTTTACCTCTGAGAAAATTCAGCGACTGAGGTCAACTTAAAGGAATAGTACAATAGTTTTGGGAAATAGGCTTATTCGCCTTCTCGGCACCAGTTAGATGAGATACCGCTCTTATCTGTCCTTTAAATATAAAGCTGGAGTCAGGAGACAGTTCGCTTAGCCTAACACAAATACAGACAGGGAGCTTACATGCATAGTAATGGAGTAAAAATAACACCTTTGATAAGCTTTGATAAACTTTTTTGGAGGAGGAAGATTTTGCGACAGCCTTTTAGTAAACTACTACTGTTTTTAATTAACATTTGAGCAGCTGTGTTGTCATTAGGTGTCGGATCATCTAACTTTTTTTCCACCAAGATGTGATTTCAGTACACCAGAATGCCACCTTTGTTAATGTGAATTGCATGGTCAATAAATGTCATTTATACAGACAGAGCCAAATTAGCCATTTTCTCGTGGAACTCCCTAAAAACACAGATTTCCACCTGCATCACACAGTGCTGTGCACATTCTTGTCTGCCCACACTGGGTCGTCTCATCACTTTATTGGATGAGTTTTCAATACAGTGACCTAAAAAGTCGTTTATCAACTTCAGTCTCTCTGTGAGAAAGCAAATAAGTATATTTCCCAAAATTTGGAATTCTTATAATTTCATATCATGTGCATGACATAATATGTATTTTTATATTCTCAAAAAAAAATTTTTTTATGTGTTTGTCAAAATCATAACTCTATGCATAGTTCTATGGGAGGGATTCAGGCCTAAAACTTGGGTGCCACTGTTTTGAAATTTCTCTCTTTTTGCTTTAATATTGTTGGATCTCTCTTCTACATTGTTTTGAAGCTCGAGCAATAGACGAACCAACAAAAACCTCAGCGTGAGCCGCAGATCACCAGCAGTGTGTTATTGATTGTACGAGTACATTCTGCTGTGAAACTGGAAAAAGAGAAACTTGAAGAGCGACCCAGTTTGGTTCAGAAATTGCACTCAGCCCAAGAATAGAACACACTCTTGTATATATATATATATATATATATATGTATATATAATTTAAGCAGTATTATTGAGAACCTATTGTGATATTCTTATTTATACTATCAAAACAAGGCATATACGTTACTAATCACAATACTGTAAAATCAGCTACCTCTATGAAACAAGGACATCGACAGCTCTGAAAGTAGAAAAAGACACACTCACTCTACTAAACTCACAACTGTTCTCAAAGCTCACATATACAGAAAAAAGTGGATTTTGCCCTCTTGATGAACAAAGACCTCTGAACGGAATGTAAAAGAGAAACACTGGCCAAGGAAAATGAAGACATGTCAGATACTCTTTTTTTCTTCATAAATAAACTCTAGCTACTCAGCTGAGCTCTAAAGAGTTAGTGCTTGAGTTTTATGGCTTTAGTTTTATCTTATTCATTTATCTTGTATACACGTACACATATTGTATAATAAACACAGTAAAAGAGACACAGCCGTGAAGGGTTTCAGGTCATTTAAATACTGTAGAAGTGAAAAATAAAAACTTCCAAGTAAAGAAAGAGAGAAGACGGGAATCCAAGTCGTTTTGTGTTCGCTGGAATGGGATTAGTCATCGTTTTGGCCCTTGGAAATGCGTTTTTACAAAGATATGATCAAACAGACTTTCACTACTGGCACAAATAACAGCTCCTACAATCCACCTACAGATTGCAGAATTATTCCATCTTTTTTCGAGTTATTTCAGAATAACAACGTGCCAAATCTGTTTTTAAAAAATAGTAATAGACTTGGAGACCCCGACATCCCAAACATTGAAAATTTAAAACATATTTCGCTTCTTTAAAAAAAAAAAAAAAAAAAAAAAAGCAACACCAATAAAACAAGTCAAACATTGGCCTTCAGATAAGCGCTGAAAAAATGTATGGAAGATAAATGGTGTCAAAAAAAAAAAAATCCGATCACAAGGAATTATATAGCAAGCATGCGGCTACATTTTCATCCTACATGAACTCACACACAGTACTGGACGACACACTTGCTTAAGAATTTCAGGCGTGGAAAGGTTCTTATTAGTAATAGTACTCTAATATTTGTATGACATTCTCTCCAATGACCCTCATGGAAAATAAATACACATTTGTTTCATTTAGAAAATATACAGTGCATCTTTTTTTCCCCCTTCGTTTGTGTTATTAAAATGACAAATGACACCCATTTACGTACACGAGATATTTTTGCTTTGTCTCTAAAACATGCTCCTATGTACAGTATTTTGTATAAACATGCAGTATCAACGTGTATGAACTATGTATATAGGCAAAACTACACACCGATGGGTTGCTTGATTGCTTCCATGTTGCCTTTTCTTTAGTGCTGCTTCGTCAACAGAGGAAAAAAGATAATGTGCGATGAAAAACTGAATGTGGGCTATGTCGGTTATAAAAAAATCAAGAGTCAAAGTTTCCAACAGAGGAAGATACAAGAGCCAACATTCATAAAATTCAAAAAAAAAAGTTGATTTACATTGACTTTGCTTTTTTTCTTTCTTTTTTTTTTTGCACACAGTTAACGGGTAGTTTATGCTGATTTAAATTAATAAGTAGACCTGGAAGCAGGCACACAAGACCTGATGCATATTAGGAGTTTGATTACTAATTACGCATCCTCCAATTTATTCAGGGCTGATAAGTTTTGGTCATTTTGGATTGTGTCACTAGACAAACTTCCTCTTTAAAATTAATCTTCAGCAGAATATTAATTTACAAAACTGAACCAATTGCATTCTGCGAAGGAGCCAGGGAGCAGCATTAGATTGTGTCTCTTTTCTTTCTTTTAGAGTTTTTTTTTTTGACACACATATGTGTATATAGTATGTAGGAGGAGACCTGTCTGGTGTGCCACAGAAAAATTCAATCTCACAACATTTCATCATTAAAAAATAAAATCTACACAGATCAAAAAACAGCGTCAAATTACCACAGAACAGAAACATACCCAGTAGTGCAATTAAATTCAACAGTTTGGTAAGCTGTGTATAATATACACATGATCAGTGCCTTCTTCCAGACCATATCCTTGCAATCGAGAGTGAGAAACGTAATATTCAAACAATCAATACACAAAATGCCCAAAAAAAAGCAACAATAACAAAAAAAAATACATAATGCACTCCTTTGCTCTTTTTTCTTCATAAAACCAGCAGATATCAATGACATTAATAATTAAAGCTCTGGTTTCTGAGGGTACTTAACGTAACATTTGGATTTAAAGTGCTTGAGGAATAAAAGTGTTTGAAGTTAAATAAAATGGATAAATGAACAGAACAAGAAAAATAAAGAAATGAAGAGAACAACACCGCTAACTGGAAGGCGTCCCTGGTAGTTGAAAATTGCTTATTTTGTTACTTTGAAGGCTTGTCTCCTTTATGACTGTAAGACGGTTATAGGGATTCCTTTGAAGTAAAACCCTTGTGTCAAGTCCATGACTAATGGCAGTAGCACTGAACAAGTGAGATACAGAATCAGAGGCGTTGGGAGGGGAGGTGGTAGACTGCAGGCAGTAATCGACACCTTGTAAATATCATGTCATTGGTGGTTGGAATCAGTCTCTGTTGTACCCACTCTGATAATATTTCCTTGCTTTTTTGTTATTCAAATGACAGCCTTTTTGTCAAAAAAATACACAAATACCCCTTTTTTTCTGAAAATCCACCACTCCCTGTTGCCTACCATTTCATGGATAAACTAGCACTAGTCGTGAGCCTTACGTCACCGGAAAATAAACAAGCGCTTGGATCCGACGGTCTCATCAAGAGGAGTATTTGAATAATAATAACAACCCGTTTAGAAAAAAAGGCATGGAGTTTCAGTTTCCTCTCAGTTTTCCTGAGACGATGGGTGGAAGGTTAACTAATCAAAAAAGGCAGTGTGTTTGTGGGTAACTGGATATATGCCTATCCCTACTCGCTACCCAACTCTAGGAATGTACTTCAAACGAACAGAATCATCTAGTATGATAACTGGCAGGTGTGGAACATGGTGCACAATACACCTAAGGAATGGACCTGCTTGTGTTATTTCTCTATCATATGGCAGTATAAAGCATTTTATTATTAAGCACTATTCTAAGCAAACTGTGTCACTAAGGGGAAGGGGTGAGAAGTACAATATGAGTGAATGTTAATGTTTTATCCCCTCTATCACCAGATTCCCATATAGCACTCTTTGTAGTCTACTCTGTATTCTTATTAATGGAACCACAACCCCAATACAAAAATAGATCTAAAGGAAATCAACGGAGTATCTGTCCATCCTGTAACTTGTCTTCTTTTTTCAATGACATGATTTCATATAACATGATGCTTTTTTTTTAAACTAGATTTCCCATCATGTTGAATGTATGGATCTTTTGAAAGGTGGCAGCGGGAGAGGAAGGGGAGGAGGAGGGAGCAGATGAACAGTTGGGGTGTTCTTCTGGAATATACACTGATACGTGGGGCCCGGGGGGAGATGGTCGAGGGGGAATGCGTGGGTAAGGTAAGGTGGAAGGTGGGGGACGATGTGTTCAGGGGGGAGTTTACTTCTTGGCATTCAGGGCTGCGATGGCAGCATCCACCTCCTCCTCTGGCTGCAGTGGATGCCACTGGGCGATGGGGCGGCGGGGGTTGGCCAGCATGTCGGACCAGTGTTTCAGCCCGGCCCCCGTGCACTTGCTTCCCACCAAGATCTTCCCAATGGCATCGTTCTTGCCAATCTTGTCATAATCCAGCACTGTGATCACAGCTAGGATTTTCTGGGGGAGAAAGCATTACAACAAGGTTCAGAATGCCACGATGATCACAACGATACGAGGGGGGTGAAGGGTGCAGAATTTTACTCAAATACTGATGTTTTGTGTGTGGCATTTTTGCCTTTTATTGGTTAGGACAGAATTTAAGCATGAAAGTGGGAGAGAGAGAGAGAGGGGTTGTCATGCAGCAAACATCACTATATTATTACGATACTTCCGTCACAATACAATATGATTGCAATTTTAAATGTTTTGCAATATGCCGAGTGCTGCAATAATTCATATTGTTATTTATTGCAATATTTATTACCTTTTTTTCAGCCGTAAATTATGTCCCCAAGGAAAAATTTGTCAGCAGCTGTTTTATCCAATAAAATAAAGTTTCAAAGATAAAGTTTCTCAACTCAATCATTTTTATTGCAGCAAAATGTATCTAGTGGACTGATTTGTATATTTGTATTTATATTATTAATCACTTTTATTAATAAAACAATCTGTGCTTGGCGTACTTTTATCGATACCATATTGCCACACAAAACATTGCGATACCATGTTACTGTATCAATTTTTCCCCGCCCGACTATATTCAGTTCAATTCAATTTTATTTCTAAAAACCCATTAGTGTAGCATGAGAAAACTGATGTCCAACCAGGTTTGAATGGGTTAGAGGAACAGTTTGACATTATGGGGAATAAACCTGTTTGCTTTCTTGCCGACAGTTAGATGAGAGGTTTGATACCACTGTCACGTCTGTACAGATTACGGATTATTTCTTGGAAAGCCGCAGTGACTTCCTGGAGTCTCTGCTAGTTGCCTGGCAGCCTCACAGTGATGTCAAGTCTTCAACATTTTATGCTAAAGTAATCTAAGTGGATGCTGGCTGGAGCCTTTAATTTACCAGACAGAGATGAGAGTGGGATCAATCTTTTGATCTAAGTCTCAGCAAGAAGGCGAATAAGTGTGTCTTCCAAAATGTCAAACTATTTCTTTAAAAGCTAAAATATGGTGACATAGCTCAAGTAGAGAGGACTCGTGAAGTGAGCAATCATTCTCAGTAATGGTAGTTACACAGCACTTTCTAAAGTTTTAAAGGTCTTAAGGTTGCCAACATTAGCCACCATACGCATGCCCGCTGCAGCACCGCTATCACAGTGGGAAGTTGTAGTGACTCTGCTGAGTCTGCTGCTTCCTGCTGACAGTGAATTGATGACTTTGGCTTAAAATGTAGACATTAATGACTGTCTGCCAAATAACAGTTTCCCCTAGTTACAAAAAAATCACTCCAAATAAACAAAGGGCTGCTGGTGTTCAGTTTAACGACCATGTTAAAGTTCCGCCTTTTTGTGTTTTAAACAGCGACCAACACTATGAGTGACGCACTTGCGTGAGTCACCGGTGAATATGATCATTTGTTAAACCAAACACTGTGTTTGTTATGCTGACTGAATTATCTTTACTCTGTGGTCATTTGTTTGCTAAGATTATATTTCACAATAACGCGACAGTCAGTAGTTGCAGTGGTAGTTACCCTTGACAGTGTAATGTCAGTAAAGGTGACAGCAGAAAATTGTAAACTTCGTCAGACTCTTACATTTCAATGCGCATGTATTGTTGGGAGATACTAGTGCAGTAACAGCAACTTGTTTACCTCCAGTACTTCCCCAGATTAGTGTTTACCAGCAACCAGACTGCAGAATTTGTGGTAAACTTTATAGCTTAGTGTAAATATTTAAATGTACTTAGTACCATGGATACGCATTGCTACACTTCTAACCTGCTTGACAGTTTGCCATGGTAGTGACTTGTCAATCACAAGGTAGCCACACGCTAAAGCATACCCTGCTTTATCGTTTATTTTACTCTAAATGGGACTGTAATTTACAAAATGAGCATTATACCGTAGTGAAGAAGACTCTGAAGTAGCAATTGAGACCATAAACTCATTAGGATGATGTTTAGTGGGGAAAAAAATCAAGTAAGAATTGCAACCAGTGGAGTCGCCCCCTGTTGGCCATTAGAAAGTATGCAGGTTTAACACAGTTTGCATTGGTTTAACTTTTCAGACGCAGAGACTTCGACCATTTTTTCACGCAGACAGTTTTAGGCTGAAGCACTAAAACCCAGTAGTGTAATTTATTATAATTTTATTAACTATGAATTCTCACATGCTCTTTACCAATAACTTAGTTAAAGGTCAATGTGACAATCTAATCAAAAAATATTCATTTATATACAGGTGTGCTCCTGTCTTCAGCTTTATCTGAAAGAGACCATCTATGGTCTAACTGTTAGCAGTCATGTTCAAACAAAATAATATAAAAATCTGGGACAAAACAGCAGTGTGCAGGTATTATTTGTGTCATGTGATTAATGGATTTTTCTCTGCCTGATGATAGATAGTTCGGTAGGGCACATTGATATTGATCTATGAATACATTTACCTTTTTATAAATCAGGGTGTCTACTGATATCAGACACTCAAATTTAATGCTTTTTCAGACCTTTTCAAAATCATTTTTAACCAAATTTAGGTCAGATTTTTTGAGAAATAATCTTGGTCTTATTCAAGCACTACAGGTTAGTATAAAGGTTAGTAATGAACATGTAATTTCGTGCAGAGGTAGGTTTTATGCAGAGATATGATTATTAGAATGAGTTTGATTTATCTACATTTTGCCAACAAATAAGTGCAAGTATAAGGTAAAAAGTTAAACTTAGTTAGACTTTTTAAGGACGTGCAGTGCTTTTTAACACCTGTACTTTCTTCAGCGAGTCCATGTCCTTACCTGCATTTGTTCAAGAGGAATCTCAAAGCTGAAGGACTCATTGTAGTACGGATTCAAAGTGTTCTTCTTCACTGTCGTCTTCTTCTTCTTCAGCCTCTTTCCATTCTGCAGGAGGTTAATTTTCACGTAAGGATCTGGAAACAGAGAGATTAAGAAGAAAGCGTGATTAAAAAAAATGCCTTGCACATGCATGTTTGGGTTGCAGTGCTGTGATGCACCAACAGATGGGGCCCATGCTGAAGCCAGAGGGGGGAGCGAGAGCTGGTGCATGGTAAGCACTGCAGCGTCAGCACGTGAGCAGAGCAGGGCCGACCTAATGGCTGTGCTCACAGGCACGTTCCTGTGTACACTGCAGTCCCACTGCAAGCACCCACATTTCACATTAAGCTGATGTATCTCGGCTAGACCGTGAGCACTGAAATTGTGTCAGGTGTGATAATGAAATGCACTATCTGATGCTCAGCTCTGTGCATATACCTGACAGCCCACCCACGTCCATTTTCTTCAGGTTCTTGGCCTCCAGGATACAGATGGTAAGTTTGCCAGCAGTGGGGACGTAACGCAGAGAGATGCAAATGTCACCCAGCTTCTCAGGCTGTGAGGAGGAGGGAGGGGGAGAGAAAGTTAAAGGAGGTCTGACGCAGAATTTATATCTTCTCTCTGATGTAAGGCGCACGACACAAACACACAAACTGTCCCTCTGGAGTCACGTTTTAAATATGCGCCGTCTGTGCAAATAATTCCTGCTGCCATTAGTTTTGTTTTAGGAGCAGGAATTACTGATATTCTTAAGCACATCTCATTGGCCTTTTCAAAGGTAATAAAATATCTGAGACCGCAAGCAACTGTAGAGTGATTATTCCTTCTTAACATGGCTCTGGGGAGATTTCACTGATTGATTTTCATATTCTGGTGCGGCATTATTGTGAAAACACCAAATTACAGACTGCATGGATACAAAGGATGCAGTGCAGTCGCTTAGAAAAACAAAAAGTGTGTCCTTCAGCGTTCTGTATCTCACCAGATGAAGTTGCCACCTTGTGCCCCTGGTTATTTTAGTATTATGTCATCAGCTGAGTAAACTGTTCAGGTTGCTCTACGTGAAAATAAGTGTTTTTGCTGATGGTCTGAGGAAATTTACTTCAGTTTGTCTAAAACCTCTCTTATTGGTTGTATTATGATTACAGTCTGCAAAGAGAATAAGACTTCTGTTGCATATTAGTTACTATTTAAACATCCAGCAGTTACAGAGCACACTGTGTTTTTGGCCACCTGGTGAATCTAAGTCCAATATTCACTCTCTTTTAGCTTTGTTCTGTGGTCTCAATAAACTCCTCAGGGAATTTTAAACTGCAATTTGCTCCACTCTGTTCACCAGCAAGTCTCTAACTATGTTTGCTGCTGAGCAGGTAATGTACGGCGGTTTCTTAGAGCTGCTGCACTAAAAGCAGCTGCCTCCTGTGGCTGAAAACAATGCTCTGAGAGCTGTGGAAGTGAACTAAAACAGCACATTTGTGGGCTGGGCTGCTAAAAACAAAAGATGGCCCGAAATTCAACATAAAGCAGATTCAGGTGATAACTCTATGTAGGTGATTCATTACAATTGACCCTTTTGCCAGTACAGAAATATAAATTAAATCCAAACAGTGGCGTTTTTGTGATGTCAGTCATTACCTTGGCCATGCCTAACAATTCGAGGTCACCAGTAAACAGGAGAGTGAAAAGGGAATGACATTTTGTGAGGTGATCTTCATTTCTTTGGCCACATTAACATTTACTTGCAATACTAGCAGAGACCAGAAAAAACAGTACGTTGCTTCACACACTAGTGAGTTAAAGAGTATGTTAGCTCCACCTACCCTTTCTGGTAGACCAACTACTGCATGATAAAGGAAAATGCTTCACTAACTGTGCGTCACCCAGACACCCAATTCATAATAATACAAATGCAATGGCTTTCTTCAGTAGGCTATAGGCTCAATCTCCATAGTTACCTCATTAAGAAATAGACAGTGACTTAACAGACATTAAAAGGTCCAGTGTGCAGGATTTGGGAGGAATAATATTGGCAGAAAACAACTATAATATTCAGAAATGTGTTTTAATTAGTTTATAATTATGTGAATATATTAGAATCAGTGTGTTTTCATTTCCTCAGAACGAGCTGTTTACATCTACATACAGAGAAGGTCCTCTTTCAAAGAGCCTGCCATGTTGTTTCTACTGTAGCCCAAGAGGGACAAACCAAACACTTGTGCTATATAGGGCCATTTGCGTTTTCACGTCAGCAAACATAGGTCTCCTTCACGGTTGACACACGGGAGATGTTTCATTTGGTTGCAATATGCAACCTAACAGCTAAATACCACTAAATCCTACACACTGAACCTTTAAATGAAATCTCTGAGATTATTACTTCAAAGGATCTTTATTATAATCTATGCAGGTATTGGCCTCAGATATATAGTAAAACGTGCATAAGTAATAGACATGAGCAGCAGCGTGCCGCATGACTCTTACCTCTTCTTGATCTGCGCTGTCCAGGTCTCTCCACTCCTCAATTGGCTTTGCCAGGTCAAGGGTGTTCATGGGTATTTTAATCTCTCCGATGACATCATGTTTAGAGAAGCGATCAAAGTCATAGACTGACATCACCAGAGTCTTTCCTCCCATCTCTTGGAATGGAATCTGGGAGACAGAGGTAATCCCATTTTCATGCATCACTTTCAAAGACCGATCCTCAATCCTAAACTTATAGAGCAACTCAGATCAGAACTAGCATTATTGGGTTGTGACTTTGGCCTCGAGCTCAAAATGGCCTGACGTAAAAGCGTGCACCCTCAGCAGAACCAGCCTGACTTTGACAAGGAGAAGGTGTTGGTATTGTTTTTTATAGAGCTGTGTCAGCAGCAGGCGAAGTGCACCAGAGGTGGCCCTCTCCTCTAATTTGATTCTCTGCCACATTCTCCTTGTCTGACACCTTCAATATGTCTGCTGCTTTTTTATCACTGCTGGGCAGAGGTGTTTGAGAAATCAGATTCTAAGCAGCAGCTAAGCCCTCACAGACAAAAAAGGACGAGCGTTTCACCTTTACCAGGACCCTTCTACAAATCAAACAGCTTGGTGAACTTGTTGTTTTAATAAGTAATAAGTAAAAGGTGACCACGAGATGTTACAGCTTACCTTGAAGGTAAAGGTCTCATTGAAGACAGGATTGAGTGTTTTCTTGTGAACCTTTGTGTCAAACTTCTTCTTTTTGTCAGGGAGGACAAAGACCTTGACGTAGGGGTCAGAGGTGCCTCCGCTGTCCATGGAGAGGAGATCAGCTGCTTGCAGGATTCCCACAGTCAGCTGGCGGAGGCAGGAGAGAGGAGGTACGTGATTAAAAGTCAGTGTGTATTTTCTCCTTGATCCTGTTTCTCTTTTTTGATAATCGACCGTGAAAAACAGGCCAAAGGCTCCACATCTGGACAAGAAAATGTAAAATAAGCTTGCCTTGTTCTCCTGGAAGTCATAATCAATGGAGTACTGCAGCTTCCCCAGCTTCTCTTTCTCCTTCACTTCCTCCTCTTTCTCGTCTCCAGTCAGTCCGGGTTCGACATCATCTTCTTCATCATCGTCATCCTGTTGTTTCTGCACAGACAGAGGGGAGGGGCGGGCGGCAGAGGAGACCAACAGTGAGAGGGCGTTTGTGAGGTGGCGGCTGTGCTGAACACTAAACCTCGGGCAATAGCAGTCGGGTTAGCCACAGCACCTACCTGCCACTTACCCCCGCTCACCCAGGTGTTACTAGTGCAATCTGTTCATCGATGGCCACGGTTGCAACCTGACTTGATTTCACTATTTCTTGGGTGACACCATTTGCTGTTTTCTTTTTTTTTCATGAGTGTTACAGGTGGGTTAAAATCTACATTCAGATATGGGGGAATTCTCTTTGACTACAAAATATTGTAAAAAAAAAAAAAATCCATTTCAATAGAACTGTTTTATTGTGGAAAGTGTGGAGAGAGATAGAGAGAGAAAAGGAGAGAAACAGCAGAATAAATACAGTCAATATACACGGGGTGGACAGAAAAACAGGCACACCTTACAATATGCAGCAATCTAACACATCAACCATGCAAAAAAAAAAAAACAAAAAAAAAAAAACTCCAGAACATCTTCCTTTTCACTCAAAAAAGGTGATTGTCAAACCTTTTCAAATCAATATATCTTACTTGTGTAGCTGCTTGTAAGTGTGATATTACAGGGGTGGACAAAATATTGGGAACATCAGTTGAAACAGGTCTTTGAAGGAACTGCATTGTGGCTACACAAGCAGCTGCCCAGATCCTAAATATGACTCATCCCTAATGAGTCACATTAACTTTTTAAAAAGTGTAAAGAATCGTGACTGTATATCCCACACAGCAGAAAGCTGCATCAGCTGAAATGAGCCAAAGTCACAATTAAGCAGACTGAAGGACATTATGGGATATTTTCTCAAAAGGGTTAATAAAATGAGGTTAGAAAATGCATCCGGTTACTTCCTATAACTGTATATATATATAGTTTTATTAATGCTCCAGGGATGTTTTTACATGTTTTACCCTCTTATTGCTACTTTGTGGAAATTTGTAAATGGTCTTAGGTTTGACTGGGTTGAAATATGATCCCAATCTTTTTCTCTCTATTCTAAAGAACAATTCATGTTCATCAATGTAGACTGTTGTCTGCAGCCTTTATAGCTGCAGGATAGACAGTTTCACAAATGTGGTACACTTTGAGGCTCTCTTTGAGGTCACACTGGATTCATGGCCTTTAATAAAATAGCGAACTTGGAGTCTAGCCTAAAGCAGCTGGGATTAATAGCGTGCGCCTTAAGCCAATAAGGGCACGGATGGATATTGCAGCTGCCCGTGATAATCGATAGACTTAAATGCTTTGACCTCAGCTGGCCCCTCAGCCCTCCGTCTTTGGTTGCTGTACTTGTTTTGGCTTGTTTGGTTATTTTTTATTTCTCAGAGTGATGCATTGATCTATCAGCCTAACACTGGTATCAGCCAATATCCCTATCAGCCAACAAGGTGACATTCCAATGGTGGTGCCCATTGGTTGTTTTTTTTGTTTTTTTTTTGCTGAGTCACATAAACTTTGTGCAGGCTAAAACGCAGGGCTCGACACCATGGTGCTCCATTCCCTGAGACAACAGAAAATACGTTTTGTATGAACAGAGGTCTTTCCAGGGACATCTTCTGGACGAAATGACGGAGTAAACTCACTATTGTTACGTCAGAAGATGCCCCCTAAAGTGTTCCCGATAATGCTGCATTATGAACAACAAATTATGAACAGCTGTTCGCAGCTGGTGGCCAGAACTAATAGCTAACTGAGGTTGCATTTAGTTACATTATAATTTTTGCAAGCTCTATTCAGGAAAAATGAGTATTGGGCGACGGTAAATTATTATGCTGTCTTGATGGTAAATTCTAATGTTGCATGATGTGGAGACATTTATTGTTTTCACAGCAATATAAAATTGATGTTGAAAAGAAAATTATGATATATTATACGCTGAGAAAAAGACTTTTAAAGCAGTTAGTTGTTTCATAAATTTGTATGATTAAATCTGTGCTCATTCAAAGGAAGTGTAATGAAGGGCTGAATGACTTTAAATAATTAGGTTATTTTCTATAATGAAGATTACTTTGTTTCTTTTGTTCCTGGCATAAAAGGGTAAAAAATAAAATAAAAACAAAGGCAAAGGCAACAATGACAAAAAATAAATTAATTAATTTTAAAAAATGATATCAGCACCAGCTTTTGGCCAAATTATTATTAGTATTAGTATTAGTATTAGTATTATTAACATTAGTATTGTAGTGGCCCAGAATTTAAAATCAACAAAGTTCAGTTTTTTTTAAAACAAAAACGAACACTGAACAAACTAGTTTCTATTGCAGAGCTATTACACTGCATTGCACAATAGTGAAAGGCGTTCTTGTTATATTGTCCACCCCGTGTACAGCATTTCAAACACAAGCTGTCACAAGAAACAGAGCGTCCTTCCTGAGAGGAACTGAAGAACGGCGCTTTGAGGAAACGCTGTGATTTGATCAAACTCCTGACGCAGTGATTCCTGACACTTTTCTCCAAAAGCTCTCAAACTTAAACTGCAGACGAAAATCCTCAAACTGATGCTGTAAGCTTTTTGGCAAACAGGTTTATTTCAAGCCAGACAATATTAAATGTTTGCACTTTATCTCCTCCTGACATCCCAAAGTCTCATTAATGTGTTTACACTTGTATTGCTGATCGGATTTTGCTGCTATTATTGTACTTTGGTCTGATTATTATAACTGAATTGTGAATATATTTCAAAATTTATTCCAAACAGAGTCCAGATTTTTCCTGCTGATACTCTAACATGAATTATTGTGACTCTTGATCACATGCTAGGACAAAAAAATCAGTTCAGTTCAGTGACAGTTTAATAGCTCCTGAGATAATCAACAAAGAAGATAAATCCATCTTGACTTTACACTACACCCGGTGTTTCGTCTCTTTAGAGGCGGCTGTGACTAATCGAGTTAAAGCAATCTGATCCGATATGAACATTAAAGTAAAGTAAGTAAAGTCTCATTTACGATACTGCATGGATAATATCTCAGTATGGCCTACTGTCCTACGGCTGTCTTCTTGAAAAAACACTGATGTCTTCGTAAGACTGGAGGGTCCAGCTACTCACTGATGAGCTGGAAGAGGAACAGGGCACACACACAGATAATACACACCCACTACACACCATACTGTACTATCAAACACTCACACACACGTTTGCTTACATGCAGGCTCTCATGCATGCTTTAACACTTTCTCTCTCTCTCTCTCTCTCACACACACACACACACACACACACACATTCTCACACAATAACCTTATATGTGGCATTCTCTATCTTTATTGTGGTAAATGCTTTTCATTCAAGCATGCCAGGCCACACAATGCAGGATCCAAGTTTCCTTCTGACGGCAAATGTAAAATGAATTACCTTTGAATTTCTAAAGACGGATTAAAGTAATGTTTTTTTTTAACTACCTCTGCAAATTTTTGTGAAACCCAAAAATTTCTATGCATGTGTTCTGAGTGAAATGTACACATCCATGGAGGGATCATGCTATAATGAGAATTTCCAGTTATTCTCAAACTTCCAGTGAGGGTTCAAAGATGAAGACATGGTTTGTCTGAATGTATGCCCTTTGGTGAACTCAGTGGGGTGAATTGTGAGCTCAGTACTGAGGTTTTATCTTTTAAAACAGCAAGTAGATTGTAGTTTTATCTTTACATTGACTGAAATCAGGCCAAGTGGAGCTTGGGCAAACATTCTGGCCCACCATTTCTCCTCAGTGAGACCCGAGTGCTTTCAGGGAGAGAGGAGGTCAATGACTTGTCACCGAGTATGTCAGCAGCATGGGTCATCCAGGAAAGTTACTCTCAAGTCAAGTTGTGGCCATTCAATGGTACCTACTGCAAGGGAATATGCTGGTCTTTGTCAAGAGATACAAACAGCTTTATCTGTCGTGGAACTCAGAGCGTGTTTGCACGCAGGTGGGGCGCAGCATGTGAATTTCAGACCCATGTCAGTCACCGTATCTCTGGAGGGAAATTGTTTGTAATATGTTTGTTGTTTTTTTTGTTGTTTTTTTGGTTGTGTTGCACATTGTAACGGTGGAAACATGCTCAAAGCTCTCAGTTAGGTAAAGTTCCAGCTTATTATTTGACAAATATCCAGCTTACCCCTTGCACATGCATGTTAGTGATCTCTAGTGAGTTGCTGAGTGCACTCGTCATTCAAAAGGCTCAACCATAGGATGAGTTTCATGTTCATTTCAAAACACTTTAACACGTCTCTGTTCTGTTTTTTTTTTTTTTAGCCAAAAAAATTGCAATCTCTGGATATTCAAGACATAGCAGTTGGTGCGGCATATCAGTTCAGTGGATTTTGCGAAGCAGCTTAAATCGCTCCCAAAGATTCCTCAAGCACCCGCAGCACCTAAGCTTGCAAAAAACTAAGGAAGCCATAGCACTCATAGTCATCATCACTGCAATCCAACCCCTCCAAGCCCAAGCCCAGCCCCCCCACCACCACCCCCCAACCACCGCTCCCCCCCTGCCCTGGTCTGCGCTTACTCAGAGCGGCCAGAGAGGGGCGCCGCGTGCTATCAGACCTACCGTAGGCAGAGAAGTCCACCACAGTCAAGATACACGGAGCACACATAAGACACAAAGCAGGAAGGAGGAGAGCAGAGACAAAGGAAGAGATTGAACTCACAGCAGACACCAAAGAAGTGTAATCACAGCAAATGTAGTCAGCTACACTGTAGGGAGCGAGGAAAATGACAGATAGAGAAGCCTCCTCATTAGCACAATCATATCTTGTGCAGCAGGGCCGTCAGCTTTTAAAATAACTCCACGTTTTTTTTGGATATATTCTTATTGTCAAATCATCCATCACATATGTGGAAAAAAAATAATTACAGGCCCAAAAACAGCAGCATTGTGCTAACTACTAATTTTCATAATTACTCTTTAATGACTGGGGAAAACAATGGTTGGGTTGAATAGATAAGAGTCCTGTCATTTTCCACTCAAATCCCAAAGCACAAGTGAGAGAAAGAGCAACAATAACATTAATGACAAATACATTAAATAACAAAACAAAAAGAAAGAGAAAAATGAAAAATAATCATGGTGAATAAAGAATGCAATTAACACCTGCGGAGAATACACTGACTGGGTTAGAAAGCCATCATAGAGTTAAACAGCCTGTCTAAATAACGTGTAATCTAATCAAACAGGAAACGTTTTACTAGAATAAAATGTGCAGCACGAGGACTGCTGTTATAGAATTAGCTGTGTCAGACTACATGCATGTTTTTCTTCCAGTACAAAGCTATATTGTAATCCCCATAGATGTTACATAATCAGTCCCTCCAGGATTTCGCAGGATTGTTGCAGCCTGAAATGCCTGATTTCAGAGCAACTTTTCTAAAAGAAAAATTGATGCATGTTGCAATGTTTATAGGCATTTTCAAATGGAAAATTGACAAAATTGTTGCGGTGCTGTCTCGTATTAGGAACTTATAATTACAAGCATTCAATGTTTCCTTCAAAATTACGATGTGTTTGTGATGGTGGTGGTGAGGGGAGGCAGCAACAGCTGATTGATGACTGTGTGTCTGTGACTCTGAGGGGCTGAGTTAATACACTGCACACGACTCCACAATGAAATGAGATGCTACTCATTTTCAAGTGTAAAATTTTTCGTAAAGTTATGCTGATTGGACAAAATTGCACGTCCTGCAAAATTCACAGGGATCGGCTGAATTTTTATTAATTGTTGTGATCAAAATATTGCGACATCCTGGTGGGAATGCATAATAGGCTCATAAACAGGTTAAAGTTAGCTGTGATGTGGCTCGCTTCATATACAGTACAAGTGAAAATATCCCCGGCTGTGATGCGACCTCCCGCGGAACAACATACCTCTCCCCCTTTCAGGTTCTTCATTCCCATGTCCCCCTTCCCCTTCTTGCCCTTCTTGTTCTTCTTCTTCTTGCAACAGCATTTCTTGATGATGCAGAAGCAGCATGTTAGAATGAGTAAAGCAGCGACCACGGCAATGGCAATGATAGCCCAGGACGGCACTGAGGGGAACATACAGACCGTAATATAGAATGGCACATCCACACCAAAAGAGAGAAGAAAGAAGTAAAATACTTTGACATTTGACCAACCAATCATTTAGCCGACTCCATATCATGTCCTGGGCCAAATATATTTAGTAAGAGGGTGCTAGGTTAGCAATTAGATTGGGTGAAAATTAGATTTCTCTGCCATTAGGAAGGGCAGCCAGTGATCAATACTGAATAAAGGCATTATGAGGCTGCCAATGCCTGCAGCGAAACAGAAAATCTAATTCCAAAATCATTGCTTAGAGTCACATCAATACAAGTTGGTTGATCAGGACAGGCTTGAATTTTGTCCGGCACTCACGTGGGATCTTGTCGATTTCATTTAGGAACTTGTTTTTGATCTCGTCAAAGGCATCGTTCTTGTTGACCGGTTCGGTGGTGTTGTCGGCAGAGACTAATGCGACGGAGGCTGGAGTCACAGTCAAGGCACTGGCCCCCGTTGGCTTAGCAGCGACCATGGGCGTTGTCTGATGCCTGAACAAGTTCCACTTCGTCATTTAAGCTGCACACACAGTCCTTGAAAAACAAAAAAAAAGAAAACACTGTCAGTAAGATTATAGTTAAGTTATGAAATTCATAATAATGCATGAAGCCACCAGAAAACAATCAAAATAGGAAATAATTTATGGTCTATTTACAAAATACCACCTGTCATGTTTTGTTTAACTTAACAGGTTAAATGGATAAATAATGTCGGTGCCTTACATGTTAATAAAGCTGTTTTGAGACTGGCATCCAAATCAAACACAAAGCAGAGCCACTTCACTCTCAGTCTTGTGAAAAGAAAATGAAAAAGGAACAAAAGGTGGCTGTAGCTCAGGTGGTGGAGAGCTGATATAAGATATTCAGTTTGTTCCCCGGCTTCTACCTTTATGTATAAGTGTCCTTGAGCAAAACACTGAAACCCAAATTACAACTTATAAAACGGATACTTGCAGGCCTTGATTGGCTGAGCCATGTTCAAAGCCAATTTAAAAATATTCTTTTATCAAACAGCTGTGACCACATTACAGTTTCAGTATTACTGTGGCAATTATTAACATATAGGCTGAATCACAACGTTTGTTTACTAATATATCAGTATTAGTTTACACTATATTTAGATTTTCATCACTTGCACCCTAACCCCCAGCTCTTTCTGAAGGGGAAATGAAGCTGCTATCTTCAACCCATTAGACTCCAGTGACAAAAGCAGTAATTTTACTATATATATCGTATATCTTACTATATATCTTTAAAAGTTAAGGCTGAGGATGACAACAGAAATAAACAAGTTTGTCAGTATCACAAGTCTCCCCAGTTGGTTATTTTAATATTTATGTTTTCCTAGTTTATCTTCCTCTTTTTTCTGTAAATTATAATGTAAAATTGTTGATATTTAATTTGCATTTTCTCTTCTTTCTTTTACATGTTCAAAATAAATGCCAGTTGTCTACCTAAGTGATGTCATGGTGATTCGGTCTATTGTCATATGGGATGCAGAGCTAAAGGGGGCAGTCTGAAGCTCAGATGATTTATCATCCCCCAGGACGAGAATGCTCAGAAATAAGCAAAGCTGTCATTCAATGAATTCACAAAAAAGACAACAATGCTGCAAAAGTGACAAAGAGAGTTTACAGGGATTTAAGTTTGAGCAGCCAGGGAATCCACCATGTCCTGTCATTTTGTTTAAGAAACACCGTCCGCCCAATCCAACGGCCTATTATCTCCATCCAAAGTGGACAAACTACACCAACAATCTATTGCAAGTCAACGATGTAATTTTAGCTGGCTCGCAAGTTTTCATCTGCAGTATTACACTCTCTTTCCTTATCTATGTCGTTAATTGCTAGTGACATCATGGTTGTTATAATGTGGCCTGGTTATTCAGATAGTGAGCGGGATACACTGCAACAAAAGCAATATTGTTGGAAAGTGACGACATTGAGAGGAGAGTGAACATAAAAGTTGTCAATTTCATGAACTTTTCTCTTCTTTCTCCTAATGTGAGGCTCGAGAGCCCATGGGAATGAACCTCTTTGGCTCCATGTTGCGAATGATTTGTAAGATCTGTGTGTTGCTTGGCAACGGTTCTGCTAAATGTCGTTAAAGAACTACATTGCTAGGAGGTAGAATGATTATTTGTTATCAATAAATTATTGCATTTTTTTGTTGCTGTGTGTTAATTGTATGAAACATTGCCAGGTATATGTATATATGTAATAGCCATTTTATGAAATCAACAGGCCACTTGAGGCTGTTGTTAACACAGATTTAAAACAGCTAAGGAGCACTTTGCTCAACTTCCCTTAGCTGTTCCGAAATCAGTGTAAACTTCGGCCTCTCATTGCTTATTGTTTTATTACAAAAAAAGTCACTTTTGACAAATGAAATATACTATAATGTGACTTGGGAGCACTGGCACAACATACAGATTTATATCAGTTATATTTTCTGCATCTGTGGATGGTTTTAAGCGAGTACATCTTCAAAGGTTCACACCTGAGGCACTAATACTCTCCTCTACATCTGCCACGAGAGCAAACATGACAAGCAAACTGAAACTGGTTTTGCTAGATTTGCCACTCATGTGTCTGCTGTTCAGAGAATGCAAATGCTGGTGAAATAAAGGAAGAGCTTTTTTTCATCTGTCATGGTGTTAGTTAAGCTCTATTTATCCTGGAGGTTTAATTGAGATCCTTTTTATAAGATAGACTTGAGAACAAATAACAAATGAAAAAATATCACATATAAAGACAATTCATTCAAACAAAGCAGTCATCACACAGTCACACTAGTTAAGATATTAAAACACATTATTAAAAATATAAACAAGCATAATGTGTTTATACATAAATCCCCCAGAGGAATGAGTGTCACTAACTTCTATTTGTTTTGCATTACAGTATAGCGAGGTGCACATTTGTAAAAAAAAAAAAAAAAAAAAAAAAGAAATCCAGCCACACATTTTGCTGTTACACCCTTAAACTTCAAGTTAATTTTTTTTTCTTGATGGCGCAATGCTCACTCACTCCCTGTTAGTTGGATAATTACGGTATGACTCAAAAAGTGTAATGTCTCATACATCCAGTTAAAAACATGATCAAAGTAAAATCTTATTTTTTCTTTGCCAAAGGCCTTTTTGTCAACCAGCGTATACATGTATCCATGTCAAAAACACAGAAAGCACAAAGACAGCTGGAAGCGCATGGCTTGCAAAAAAACCCCATAATTTAGAAAAAAATGATGTCATCTTTTGAAGATTCTGATAAGTACACATCACCCTTAAGCACATATTAAGCGCACATGGTGTGATGGAACAAAATGTGAACAGAAGTAGCTCTAATGCAGTGGAGCAATGTCAAAGACAAACTGCATCTTAATACCACATAAAAATGTATGTAGTTCATGTTCTACGAGAAACTCAATGCTCACAATTAAAAAAAACATCCTATTTAGCAGAAGAATGACAGTATAATTCTTAAACAACAATAAATCAGTGATGATGGATGTGATGACTCACAAAGGACTTATGTGCTGAAAATCATGCATTAAGTAATTAAAAAATATATTGGACATGTTGTCCAAAGAATGAGAATATATCTACCAGTATTACAAAACGACTGCAGTGCCTGCTTGTTAAGAATGGGCTGATTGTTTAGCCCTAAGTATTGCTGCTTGCGGTTTTCTTGAGAGCTGCTCATCCAAACAACTTCACACTCCACACTGCGCTGCCTTGGGTCCTGAGCAATATACCTGCCATGACATACAGTAGTTATGTCCCCTAGCAATGCTGGAGTATGCGTGTCACTTGGGTGCAAAAGCTCTCGTAAATATCTTATGGCCAAAGTCAAAGCCTGGCTTTCTACAAGAACAAAAGCTTTATTTTCCAAATGTTTAAATCTGCCACAATTTAATATCTCTTTTCTCTTTCTACATCTGTTAAGTCAAGTCAAGTCGAGTCGAGTCAAGTCAATTTTATTTATAAAGCCCATTATCACAAAACACGGTTTGTCTCAGAGGGCTTTACAGCATACGACATCCCTCTGCCCTTAGACCCTCACATCACCTATGGAAAAACTCCCCAAAAAGAACCCCTGAAACGGGGGCTAAAAGAAATGGAAGAAACCTCAGGGAGCGGCAGAGGATAATGAGGGATCCCTCTTTCAGGACGGACAGACGTGCAGTAGATGTCGTAAATAACAGTTGAATTACAATAATGACAAAAAGGAAAGAGAGAGGGGAAGAGAGAGGAAGAGAGAGAGAGAGAGATGCACAGTAATTATGGTAACAAACACGTCATATTATGATAATAATAGTTGTAAAATTACTAAATGCACTCTATGATAGCATGTTCTGTTATGTGCAAATAACTTTTGTGTTGATAAAAGTCCTGTGCGTATATTGATAGTGGTTCTGTTCTTGAATGTGGCCAGACACAACTTCCACGTCTGTCACATGATGCCATGGGGCCCAGAAAAGCTTTTCTTCACAGACTTGCATTGTGAAAGAGATGTCTGTAAATCAGCTGATTGTTTTTCCCCAAAGGTACATCAATACTTAAATAGCCCTTAATTAAATCATTATGTACTAACAGTTACAGTAATAGTCACTAACAGCCGAATGCATAGTTATTATTATGAACTTTCATTCATGTGAGCGAGCCTGAGACCGAGCCGTGAGGAGGCAGTTTTAAAAGAAAAACGCTGGTTCTGGCTCTATGAGCACATGGATGCAGGTTATTTTAGACCCACAACTGTATCCAGCTGTTTCCAGTTCTCTATTAACATCCATGAGTGTAGTGAGCAACAGAGAGCAAAGTGTGCCCAGCATGCCTTTTGGCAGTGTAACAGTTAATAGGGTCCCCTCTCTATATAATACAATATCTCAATATAATACACTGCACAGTGTGTACATAACGAACTACCAATAAATATGTCATAGATCTCAAGAGCTCTGCCTCAACACTGCACTTCCTTGTGTCCTCAGCAATTCACCCGCCAAGGGTGAAGTCAATCGGATGAATGTTGTTGAGAAACTCGACATAGACGGACAGACAGACAAACAAACAAACAGAGACTCCTTCTGCTTTAGTTAAATGAGTCTCACATGCTTATCTTAAAACAGAACATTCTCTTTAGCCAATCTCTGGTCTCTGACTATTATCATATCATCAGATACATCATCGTAACTGCTTTGTGTTACTGTCTGTATGTCTGTCCATTACATCTATCTTGTTAATCTTCAATGTATATATGTCACTTTTTATTGTGTAAGGTCATTTCACCAATAAAGGTTAAAAAAAAGGGACAATACAGAAAGGGCAAAACAATTGCGAAAAAGTTTTGGGAACATATGAAAAAGCTATTTTTTATGACTCAACCAAGGTCCGAACCCTTTGGCTTTGTAACGTTCAATTCATCCCCACTGAGGAGGTGCACAGGAATTCATTTAATAAAATGATTGATTACGGCAGTCTACACCACAGTCTGCCACTTCGTACTGTTTCTAACACTTTTCACAGAGTTGCGAGGGTCATGGATTCGGGATCAGCTACCGACAGTATTTATGAGAAATAACTATCAATTCTCAATTTATCGCGTTTTTGTTTTGTCTGGACGCTGCCCTGTACTCAAGCCAACAGTGCCTGACCGGCGAAGGTGTTTGACCGTAGAAACAAAACAAAATGAACAACTACGGGCTGTTCTCCGGTGGTGTTTCCACAGGCCAAACAAATGTTCAATCAGAGCTCTTATCGGTTCCAGAAATCACAGTGTGACAAGTGCAGCTGAAAGCAGCCTGCCGACAGAGTGATGAGTGATCGGGCGAGACCTCCGTTCAGAAAGCAAAGAAAGATGACAAGCATAACGAGAGGAGACTTCTGCTGTTGATTTTTTTTTTAAAGTCATGGTGATACGGGTAAAAAAAGACAGAAAAAAAGAGGAAATTCCTATTTTTCAAGTTCCAATTCTCCAAGTTGGTGCCAGAGATTCTGCCTCTATTTATTGCCATGTATAAATTATTTAAATTGAAGCTGACAGCAGGATGGATGAGCTTGTATTATTCAGGGGCCAGAGCCAGTTCATACATCTTAAAATATACGTATCTAAAATAACTGCTGCTACAGGCTGATGTTACAGACAACCAAGATCTTGTTATGATATACCGGGATGGAAACTGAGCTATTATACATACAAGGTTATTGAGAAAATTGAAAAAATGACTCGGAATCATTTCAGCCCATCACACATTTGAAAATGAGTGTGTTGCTCAATAAAACAGCAATCAGGTGCCTCACTGTCCCCGCTCTCTATTAGACACCACTGTAGACGTTGTGACATGTTAAAAGCATCCACTTTACACCTGAGCTTTATGTGAAATTTATCCTGTTTGCCCCACACATCAGGGCAAGCCAGACCAATTAAATTAACATTCATGGATATGTGCTACAGCATTTTATCTCCTCAGCTCCGAGGGCGACAGTGAGGACGGACAGAGAGGACACAGACTTACGCTATTGTTTTATGACAGCCATTAGTCCTGCTTCACTGCCAGCTCACAGCGCTCATTCCAGACAAATCAACTATATAAAAAGCCTTTTCTCTGGTGAAGGAAGTCTTTTACCTTCTTTGGTCCTTTTTTTTTGTGAGGAATCATTATTATCTGTTGACTGAGGCTATAAAAACTACACAGGATGTTTAGTTCATCAAACTTAACCCCATGAATAACAAAAAGGTCACAATGGCTTAATCCTGAAATCTCCATATGAACAGAGGCAAAAATGCTTCATAACAAATCTAGTTGTTCCAATAATTCAAATATATAAAAAAACAAGACCAAACTACAGCCATGTAAGCAGCTTTTTGAGATTATACGTAGGTACAGCCATGATTTGAGCTTACGTCTTATGTCAGTATGCTAACATCTCACAATGTCAGTGCTAACATGGTGATGATCAGAAGAATTATTGTTTACCACCTTAGTATAGTATAGTTAGCTCTGTCAGCAATGTTGCCGTGTTTGCACCCTTAGCACGGCTAGCACTCGCCACTGTCATTTCAGCTCAGCCAACTCCATGATTGCATGTTACATTAGACCGGCTACTACATATCTACTGGCTACTGAGAGACGGCCCCTCGCTCGCTTTCTGTTTACACAGAAAATACGTAAATATGCAGAATCACATGACACTCTGCCAGATGTTTCAGGGGGACACTAAGGGGATTCCTGAATGATTACAATGAATCCTGATTTCATCAGTCCATCTGATAATTGTTAAAATATCTTATGCACTGTTGGCACTTAAGGAACATTTGGAGAAGTAACATGATAGATCCTCTGGGAAACATAACTTTCTGTATAAACTTCTGCACCAAATCCATTTTGTGTATGTTGAGGTATTTCTCTTGATAAGTCAAAATGTTCACCTGCTGGTGACACTAGAGTAAAAGGCAGAGGATCAACAAATTTATTAGGATTTACCCTCTGAGAAGCATGAATGTCTGCACCACATTTCAGAGCAATCCGTCAAATAGTCTGGACCAAAGTAGCAGGTCAGTTGGGACTGGTAAACAGACACCCCACAGCTAAAACTCAGAGCGACCTGAACAACATATACTCAAAAATAACTAAATATGTGATAAGTAGATGCAAAAGTTGCCACACTAAAAAGATTGTGTTAAATTATAATACAGGTGGTTGGTGGTTAATCCCTGAACCAAAAGATTACATTTTAGAGAGGTATTAGAGCACGGATTGCCCCTTGCTTGTTACCACCAATGAGATGCCCTTGAGCAAGACTTTTAACCTCTATCTGCTCAAGTGGTGCTCCACGATGACCAGTTCAGACTATGGTTGTACTGGGCAGCCTCCAGGCGTAAATGTGAGTAACTGTGTGTGAGTGTGAATCGGGGTGATCCTGCAGTATCAGGAAACATTCCCTGTGATGAATGCAATGCAAGTTAAAAATAGACCTCTTATCCAATATGCATTTCCTATAATACTCAATTACTGAAATCTGTGGGAGTTTTGAGCTCCATCTCCCAACGTGCGTCTCATTTCGTTAGCGTTTGAGTCATCAGAATTAGCTAAAACAAAATGGCTCGGCTCCCCGGCCCAGAGCAGCGCAGCCATGGGCATGATCCGGCCCTTATCACTAAACACACTGCTCCGAGTTGGATGGGGATCAAGCACTTTTATCTTTGGTGCACAAACAAACAGGGTGTAGCAACCACACGTACTCACACAGCAGTTTGACTGAGAAATTAACTGTGATGCATGAAGGTTTAACGTCTCTCTTAAAGTCTATCAGGCGAGACACAAGGTGAAAGCAGATGGCTTCAATATTTGTAAAAAGAAAGATCACTACTGTAGACTCTGAGGAGGAATCAGTGAAAGCTGGGAGAAGCTGTGTTGTTTGCATCTTTCATTTCAAAAGAATTCAGCTAATTGTTTTTAAGAACATCTTCAAATGGATTCAAAAAAATAATTTGCTTTCATATAGCAGAAATAAACAAACTGCTGTTCCATGGTAAAATCATTGACTTTATGTAACCAGAATCAGAAATACTTTCCCCATCACAAAGCCATGGCAATTTGTGTTTGATGTGGCTCACACGGTATACACAGAGTACACAATTACTTAATTATAGCTGATATTAGGAACGTCTTCTCAAAACAGCCAAAAGATTCTCGAACTTGACTACATGCACATTCTCTTATATGATCTGTGATATAGATTTAATAACTGAATAATTAGAAAGAGATGATAACTTTCATCTTGATTCTTACTCTTACAGTATCATGACATATTTTCACTGCTTTCACATGATGTGTGTCTTGCAGCACAGGTGTTTTCAAATCAGAGATGAAGGCTGTGTATTGGTACTGATACCTTTAAGGTATCAACCGAAATAATATAGTACCAAATAGTATCAAATCTTCTCCAGTCAAATAATACCTAAATTTGATCTGTTTTGTACCCTGGTTGGCCCTGTTGAATGGTCTGTGCATATTGTCAGCATGATGTTTATTTGGCCATATTTCAATTCGATGTATTTGTTTTTCTATATTCATGTTTTCCTATATTAAATATGTTTATACTTTCTTCTCTTAATATATTCCCATTATGTAACCCTTTCTCTATTGTTTATTATGGCTATTTGGTCTTTGTGTTGCCTGATTCCCATTTGGAGCTGTGTGTGTGGGTTGGCCTAGAAAGAGGTGTTATTGTTATTATTTTGCCATGAGATTTGCCATTAGCCTGACTTCATTGCTGACATGTTTGACATGCTTTTCAAAGGATATCATTCAAAGTTTACACAGATGTAGCTGTTGCCCATAATTATCAAATTTGACGGTGGTAGGTGCCTTCTAATAAGCTAAATTCACACAGACTGTGGGATGATTGTAAAAACAGCTAATGCTTCTGATTGACCTCACCTGAGGAGGAATTATCTACATATATTTTGACATGTTCTTTGTTTCTACACTTTTGAGGACTGAAATGTTGCATATTTGAATAAAGTATATTGCAAGTAATAGGACTGTATGCAGGAATTCTCATCTCTTCTCTGTACCCAGATTTAGAAAAAAAGACTATACGTATGGTTTTGCTTGCAGCCAATTACCACAAGTGTTCTTTGATTTAATGCTAATGTGATTGGCCCACTACTGCAGCAGCTGCAACTCATACAATCTGTGGTCAGGTTAAGTCAAGCACCGTGTATTGACAGTTCAGCATTATAAGATGCCGCAATAACGTTTGAAAGTATGGCCACTATACACACCACTCCATACACATAACTGGTTTTGAATGAAATGAAATAAAAAGTTATACCAATGAAGTACTGTTTTGGTATTTGTGTCACTTTAAGGTATTAGTACTGGCATCATCATTTTTGAAAACACTGCCCAGCCCAATCAGGAACGTTGTGGTTTTGTGGTCGGCGTCTTTCCCCCTAAACTTTCGGGGCTCACCTTGCAGTACATTTAATGTGCTGAACTGAATACGTTTTATGCAATAAATAAGACTATAAGAGATAAATAAGATTAGTAGCAGATTTTTTAATCACACTCATGCACACTAATGGATTATCACATCATATGTTGTCTTCATCATCATTAGAGAAAAATGAGTCACTTAGAAACGCTAAGATATGCCTACAGGCTAACTGCTTTTACTTAATTGCCTCCCACCTGTCAAACTCTAATAATAACAACTACATCTCCATACTCTGCATACACATGACTAAGACATGCTGCTTCCTTATCTAAAGTCATGCGTTTGATGACCGACTGACCACAGAGTGTGACATCCTCCCCAGTGACAGGAAACCCCAGCTGCAGATAAGCAGTGTGAGGGGGAGGGTTGTGTTTATTGAAAGCTTATTAGCACCCAGGTCAGATACAAGAGAAAACAACCTAAGGAGAGGGAGCTAAAAGTCATGCAGCTGTTTCATTACACGACAACAAGTACCCCGAACACTGATTAATTAACAATCTACAGCCAGACGGTGAAGTCCTTTAGTTTCCCCCGGCCCTTACAACTTGCCTTTAAACCAGATCACAGCTGTCTGCCAGTGGCCAATCTATATATTTGTTAAAATCTGAGCTTCTGTGTGCTGCATTAGTGATGGAATACAAAAGGTCTTTCAAAATGGCTTCTGTAAAAGGAGAGAAAACTGGTCATGGGGTCATACAACTGCAGCTCGGGGCAACAGTCAGAAGCAGTGGGGCGGCAAATTAAGTATTGAATATTAGTCACAGTGAAAAGGTTGTCGTCGTCAAAGAGAAAAAACGGCAGGAATGGCCGCTCGGTTGTCACCGGCCACCAGACGACCGGGGTCCTCCAAAGGTAAAAAGTAATCTGAATAACACAACCCCAGTGAAATCATTCAGCCTCCACTGAGGCCCCTGCCATCTGTGACATTATGGGTTATGCGTGGGCGGGCGGAGTGCTTGGCCTCCAGCTCTAGTAGCTGCGCATCCTGCGCAGCTTCATTTCCTTCAAGTCTCACTAATGTGATTGCTTCAGTAAATTCGGTTGGATTATTTAAAAATATACAAGAAGTCAGTAACTTTCTCCAAGCACTAGAGAGACTCTTAATTTGATAATTTCAGATATGCGTAAATGTTACTTTTATGCAAAGTGGTATGTCTTTCACAGTGGGGCAGATTATCTCCTTCTGGGAAGTTGCATGCGTATGTGCGTGTGTGTGCTCTGAGTTTTTATTTGCTATGCCGAGTGACTCTTTCATCTGAATCCCACTGAGCTATTTTAGGTGTGAGCCAAGTTGTGCAAGATTTCGAGGATATCATTTAAAAAGGTATTGGTTCAAAGACATCATGTGCATCTTGAATTTATGATAAACACACTTGAAGGAAATGGGAGGAGAATATTGGCTCGGCTACCGCTGAGTCACAGCTGACCTCTGAACCGTCTGGACTCGATTTCAGCTGGAAATATGCACTGGAACATTTGGAGAACAGGGGGGCATAGTATTTTATTAGATCCATCAGACAGAGCATTACTGTAGTCGGAAAAGCCGAGCTGAGATGGTGGAGTTGTTTCAATTAGAGATAATGTGCAGCTTTGTTCCTGAACTCTTGCTACTCTATGGTAATTCACCCCTGCTGAAATGGACTTGGGGCTCCCACAGTCATAATGGTCTCATTTTGGCCGAGTTTTAATAGGATTACAGGGGGGATACTGATGGCTGCATTGCTTGTTATTTACCGCTGAAGAATGAGATACTGTGTGGAACTTGGCCTGAGCCAAACCTAAGAGTATATTTAGCTGTATTTAAGGAAAATTCATTCAAAATGATGAATTTATTTTTTCTATTATTTCTCATTAACTGAGCTCATTATTGATAAAAATTTCAGTATGCATTTTTTATTTCAGTGTGAGTGAAAATATTGAGCTGAGAGTTTCTCCTAACTTAACAGCATCATTAAAGGTTGTCTGTAAGTTTTTACATGTATTAGCCCAGTTTATTATTTTATTTCCAATAGTTGAACAGGTTGTAACGTAACTAAAAAACTGAGATTTTCCCCGACTTTTTTGGTTATCTCGAGCACACTGGGAACTGACTTCTGTGCAAAGTACTCAGGCCGTTCTGGGAAAATCCAAAGGATGAGATGTTACTCATGTTCCAGAGGGTCTAGTCTCTTTTCAACTCTGCTATTGTGCAACAGTAGCTAATGTTAACTCAAGGGCCGATCACACTGAGAAGTGTCGCTGGAAAAACGTTGACAGCAAAACCATAGAAACAGCGTAGCGCTTCATTTAAAAAAAAACATAATGGGAGGGCTCTTTTATAAAACGCTGGGACCGTGGTGTAGGTTAAAGCCTCATATTAGCTTTTCACTTCTGGTGATTGCATTTAGGTTTCAAAAATTCTGAAAGTCTGGGTTACATACAGAACCTCTAAAAATGCAGTTTTTATAGCTTCTGCTGGTTGTATCTATTAGGGTTGTAACAGTATGACATTTTCATGGTACAACTGTCTCAGAAAATATCACAGTATCATGGCATTACAAAATTATTATCATCAGTCACATTGACCCTTAAAGGAATGAAACAGAGGGGTCAGTTTTGGTTGAACAAATGTTTTATCACTATAATTAAGACCTGAAACCATTTTTTAATGGAATTATGTGTAAAAAGTCTCTCTTTTGAAAATAACTGAAGGGTGTGATTTTGCACCCAGCTGCATTTTTTTCAATATTGTAGATAAGCACAAGTACACAATATGATAATCGTCATATCATCTTATACCTTAAAACTGGTATATCACTGCAAACCTAGTATCTTTCTGTGCTTCTTCATTGCTGCATAAAGATATCTCTTCGACTTTGCTCGTGCACACATGTGCAATGTCATTGTATGATCCCGAACAGATCTCGGCTGGCATGCACAGTCAGATAAACGCCAAGTGTGTGGCAGAGACAGATTCCTGCAAGGTAGACCACTGTAGTTGCAAAACACTCCCTCTTTTGTACATGGTGGAGAGCCAAGAGACTGACAAAAGCTCTGGCAAATCCAAAAAAGCAGCACACGGTGCACAGCGTGTGCCAGAGCCAGATTCTTGACCAAGAACCTTCAAGTCTCCTGCCACAATACATCTATGGGAAAGTGCCAAGCATCTGTCCGGATGCTTTAATGTGACTTAACTGTAATTAAGCCATTAAATTCAGCTAACAAGGCGCTAGCTTCAGTGATCAGCAAAAATCCTGCTAGCCATTTCTCTTTTTGAGGAGTGCATGTCTCCTGATTTGGGGTTAATGCGGGTCATACAGCCTACAGTTAATGTTTTCATTTCTTTTACAATAGTTTCAACAAATCTTACAGTTTAAAAGCTTATTTCACTAGTGCCAAACTAACCTAAGATGAACTCTATTTTTTTAGGCCAGCTCTGTAACTTTTTAGTAATATCTGTGCCAAAACACAACAGACTGAATGACATTTACACATTCACTCAGCACCCAATCTACAACACAGTCAGCAGAACTGCTTATGCAGCCGTCCAGGACAGGCCATTTACAGAGGCATCAGCCCCCCGTGTTCAGCCTCAGGATTTCACAAACATTCAGAATGCAAACACACAACACAAGCGTCCACAAGAAAAGACCCTGACCATCAATCACAGATGTCAAGATGGCAATTACACCTTTTTGTCAACAAAATGCAACTGCATCAGGAAATCCTGCTGGTGCCACAGCTGATGTGAGGGCAACTGTGAAGATAAGGATGTCAAAAAGGTGCCGTGCACATCATCTCGCAGAAGAGAATTAGAGAAAAGCCTCTCCCTCATTGTGTGCTGACCTGAAAGGCAGTCCAGAGAGGCTCATTTACAATTCTGCTTGTGTAGATAAAACAATGCTTATTCTCACCTGCAGCTGAATGTGACTCAGCTATTATCAGGAGAGATCCTTGAAAAGGAGGTGGGAGGCACCAGGGTTTGAATGCTGAGCGAGGAGCTGCAGGGATCATTTACAGCCAGTTGCCATACATCCTCCCTCTCCCCCTCAGCACAACCCCTTTCCCCGTCCCCTGATAGGTCGATTAATCATTCTGTCACAGAGATAGTGACCCAATCTGCATGTAAGGCTGTGAGGAAAAACTGTAAAAGAGGAGTGGGCCTCTGCAGCACTGCAGATAGGACAAAACTATCAGGGTTCTTGTTTGGAGAAGGACAATATGAAGACAGCAAGTACAAAATATCTTTTTAAGTTACAGTATAGTTTAACATTTTGGGAAAGATGCCTCACTGCTTTCTATTGGAGATGATAAGATTGAAATCAATCCATCAACTATATAGTAAGCTACAACCAGTTAGCTTAGCTTAGCATAAAGACTAGAAACAAGGGAAGACAGCTAGCCTCTGAAAAGATGAAAATTCACCATGTTATAGAGGGGTGTCTACTGGACTGTTTCTATTGTCTATGAGCAGTTGCCAGGCAACTAGCAGACTTCAAGAAGTTGCTGGTCCCAGCCAAGAAAATTCTGAAAGAAGGAAAGGTCGTGATGTCAGTGACAACATTCGAATTTTGCACTGGAGTCAGACTTTGGTGCCACTTCTGTTGGAGTAAATGGGGCCGGCATTGCAATCCTTTAGCTCGGCTACGTTTTGCATCGTGTATATGTAGATCTAAGGGTGTGTACTGTGTATTGCACTTTTTAAAAAATATTGTTTTATGTATTGGTGTGTTTTTCTATATTCAAAACCCAATACAAATATTTTATTACTTAATCTGATGGAAGGATTTTTCAGTCAAACTTGAAGCAGCAAAGATATGATGTTTTATAGTGTGATTTGTCGTGCCCAACCCACTGACCTCAATAGAAGTGGTACCAAAGTCTTGCACCAATACAAAATTCAAACGGTGTCACTGATGTCAAGACCTTTTCTTTTGTTGTAGTTTCCGTGTTCCCAGACAAAAGATAGCTTGGCGGTTTTGGTTTTGTACCCTTTCGTTTCTGTATTGATTAAAAAAACAAGATGAAACATGTAAATTGGTGAGCGTTGGTAGTTCTGGTAGGTTACTTTGGACAGAGCCAGGCTTACTGATACTCTCTTCTTGCAGTATTTGTGCTAAGCTAAAGTAATCAACTGCTGGTTGTACATAAGAGTGGTATGAATCTTCTCATCTAAACTTGCCCCAGAAAGCAAATCCACATATTTCCCAAAATGTCAAACTGTTCCTCTAAATGAACTCCTGCATATTTGTCCAACTTTTGACACAAAAAACCTCTGCATAATTCAAAGCTTTTGCTGTAACTTTGTGGGCGTTACACAAAACATCTCCAGTATGATGAAACACACTGAAAATATTTTCACTCATTCTCTACAGCAGAGTGTTACCCTGCTCTGTAGTACGCTCCCTCTGACCATCACAAATCTTCTCCTCCAGTGAGAAAACAAAAAAACGCTGCTTGAGGTCTTGCAACAAAAATTGGCATGTTTTTCTCCCTCTGAAGATTAAAGAGTGGTGAAAATGCCCTGTCAGCGCAGCAGGGTGCCGTGACTGGTGACAGCGTCTGACCATTTAACACTGACGCTCCCTGCCATCCTCTGCCAGCAACACAACATCAAATGGGCTGGGGCCAGAACTGGGAAGACTCAGCTCTCACCTGGTGTGGGAAGCTGACAGTGGCTGAGCAGTCCCAATGATAGTTGTGCTAATGTGTCAGAGAGAAAATCACTGACTCATCCTCAGAGTGCAGCAGGGGTTGCCACTTTGAACACACCTCTGCTTGCAGAATACTTTAAAATATGACCAGCTGAAGAAATAATGAAGCAGCAGGAAGTGGGAAAACAAGGCTGATGTGGGTGCAAGAGGGCACACCCACTCAAGCAAGACACTCTGGGAGGCAGTTAGAATAAGCCTCTTTTATTTCTCCTCTTCTCTGAGCAGTCCTCTGCAAACGGGCACCAGCTGCCTTCTTGGAGGGAGCCAAAAGAAAAAAAAGAAATAAGACCGGTGAACTTCAAAGCGTCCTCTCATTTTTTCTGGTTATGTATGAGAGAGTCGGAGAGTATTTCTCAGTGTGAGAGCCAATGGGAGCGGCAGCCTGAGGTACGTACTTAATGAGCCTGCCTGAATGTTTTAGAGGCTGACAAAAAAAGAAACCTTCAGAGCATGCTCAGAACAGTCTCCTGCACTCCGGATATTGGAGGAGTAAACATGTATGCAAGTATAGCATACACGCAGCTGCATATACATATAATATGACCCCTCACATCCCATACTCGGGGTTTGTTTACCACACTCCTGAAACCTGAGTGATCATGTGACCACTCTGAATACAAGCTATTGACTGTATCTGATAATTACACCAGGGACTCTCAGGAGAATAAACCTGGTTTATATTTCGGGATGTTACTTCAGGACACGAAGCAGACATGAATAATCTCTTTGCGCATAATGTGAGAATTATTGGATTTGTTTTAAACTGGAGGAAATGACACCCTATCTATTCACAGTCAGCTTGTTATCATTAATTTGAATTTGATTTCATGAAAACTCTGTTTTGCTAATGATGCAGACCTGCAAGACTCGACATGAGGAGGTTTAGCAGCCCAAGATGGGTTTTGTCCTTGGTGCTGTCACCTCAGCGCTGCCTGTGCTATATGTCCCATGAGAGACAGCAGAAAAAAAGAGCATCCTGCAGCACTTTAAAAAATCCCCACCCCTCTATACTCCTCAGCACAACTGTCAGCCTCTTTTCATGTCTTACTCATCACTCTCAGAAGATAAAGAGCACCGTGGCTTGTGTCCGTTTGGTTACATTGCGTTTATAACACAGTATTGATACAGTGCGGTGGTTTAATTTGCAATTTTCTGGCTCCGGTTGTTTGTTTCCGTGTGTTTTGGGGAGGTCATGAAAGATGCCGATGTGGCTACAGGGGTAAGCAGAGCATCTGTCAGCAGGGCAGCCTCCTGGACACTCTCCAGGAAAGAGGTACTACACCCGTCAGGCAAGCTAAATGAGGCATGATCAATGAGAATAATCTACATCCAGAGCTACATCTCACCCCCTCTTCAAAAAAACCTGATGTGGAATCTTGATGGATTGCACACAAAATGGGTGAAGACAAGGTCCAGAGCTGGATCCGAGAGGCAGGATGTTCAGTATTCCCTTCACAAGGCTCATGAATTAAAGTTTGGACCACATGCACCAGGAAGTAACATGCACACAGCACCTGCATTATGAAAACCAACAAAAAAGGAAACGCCAAGTCAGACACAGCCTGCAGAAAGCAACCCCCAGCCTTGTAACTCTGATCCAGATTCCTCAAAGGAAGTGTTCAAGCAATGCTGAGAAGAGAGTTGAAATACGCCCTTACCAGCACTACCGTAATTCCGTAATCCTGTTCTCCACAAAAGGCTAACCCATTCACCAAAGAGGCACTTAGGGTTAATGTTACAATGCCTTAATAATGTCCCTCGACCGCTCTCCCATCAGCACCAGAAACTGCAGTCCTCTTCGCACTGTTTCCACTGCAGCACTACTTACTCTCCCGTACACACACACACACACATACACACACACGCTCACACATTCTCTCGGTGACTACCCCCACCTCTGTTTCGCTCAATCCCCTCCTCCTCTCCCTCGCTCCACTCTTTCTATCTCTGTCACTGAAAGGATCCCCCTCCCCTCCCCTTTTCCCCCCCCTCTCCCCCTTTCTCTCCATCTTCCATCTCTCCCTCCACTCCAGCTCTCACTACCCTGGCCGGCTGATTTGTGATGCTGCTCACAAGGTGCTGTATGCAGCAATCTGTGCCCCGGTCCAATGCATAAGGGCACTCCAAAAGCATCCATATGCTCTACTGTCCGACCGGCACCCACACCCTCGTTCATATAGCACAGCTGCACGGGAACTCCGCGGGGCTCAGATATGTTCCTGAGCTGCTGCTGCATGAAAAAAAGAGTGAATGTAAATAAGTAAACAAGGGTAAAAATGCCATACTGTATATGAGACCTCTAGATAATAAGACAAGAAGAAGCACGTCATTTGCTGTGTGCTTACTGCAGCAATAGTCTGCTGCTGAGTCTCTTTCTCTCTTGCCATCTCTATCCATTTATCTGAATTATGTCTTTAGACTTGCACCACTCCCACTGTCATCAAGGAAGATTTTAATCCTACAACAAGCACAAGGACTAGCTGGGTATTGCGTATATAAGTGTGCAAATATATTGGTAGGATTTGAAACATTTTGCTGACCTTGCACAGCTTTATTAAAGCATCTAAGCTCAGTAATGAGGCTTTTGGGTGTGCTCATGTGATAATAATCGCCAAAAAAAGGGTTACAAAAATATATATATATTTCTAGTATACTAAAATCCTCAGCATCGCTGCCCGGGCCCACTTTAACTCATACTGCATTTTTTTTCCCTTCCAGTGGGCACATTACTGTGTAAATCTGCTTGTTTAATGACGATATGTGACGCACTCTTTCGCTTTACACCAACGCTGAACCAGACAGTTTGGAGCCCTTTGGGTATTACTGCGTGTCACCGAGAATTATCATCGTCATCTAAGTGAATCACCCTTCTTACTGGCCGGCAATGAGCACTTGAACCAGAAATCAATAAAGTCTCAATCAGAGAAAATGGAAGGTAGAGAGAGTGAGAGAGAGGGAGATGACTTTTTGTAATTTCAAAACATACAACTGGAGCGAGAGAGGAATGTAATTTGTTTCCTGTCTGTGGTAATACCATTTCTCAGTGTTGGGTCCAGGCTGGATGCATGGTTGGTGGTTTTGAATTAGAAGTGATCTGGTAATTATAGGGGAGGTGAAGCTGTCCTAATAACACCCACATAAAGAAAAATGAGAGCTCTTATCATCTTGATATCTTCACCTTCACCTTTGCTAGTGTACAAACTAAGCGGTAAAGCTGGCGTTACTCAAGACTTTTTTTCGTCAACAAATTCATCAGAAGCACCATTCCTGTCTATCTCCAGCTGCGCTGTCATAAATCAAAAGCGTGCAAAAAATAATAATTAAAAAAAGATATACTATGCAGAATTTTGCTAAAAAAAAAATGTATTGACTCACGCTAAAGTGATCTCTCTCAATTATCACGTATGACCCACAAGAAGTGTGTGGTGGTGTATTTATCTATAGAATACCTGCCCTCTGCCTTTATTTTCTTCTTACTTTGCAGTGTTTGAGATGTTCCTCGCACAGCTGGAAGTTGTGAGTTTAAATAAGTTAGCAACCAGGTGCCACATTATAAGGATTATACATCAAAGAAGAAGCAATGAAACCGGCGACACAGAGCTGAAAAAAAAAAACGCAAAATAAAGTGAACAGGAGTGAATTTGGGGTTGGTTTTTACTTTAACTTTCACTGGTTATACTGTTTATAGACAGAAGAAGTATGAATCTTAGTCACATGACTTGGACTCGAGTCACAAATTTGATGACTTTAGACTTGACAAAATCAAAAAAGACTTGCAACTTGACTTTAATGCCAATGACTTGTGACTTCACTTAGACTTGAACCTTTTGACTCAATAGTACTTGACAACTTTCCCCAAACCAATCTGCAGGAAATTTAAAGAAAAACAAGACTGGACAAGAATATAAAAAATTGCTGTTTTGGTGGATTACTTCTAGTAGTGCTATGTGCTATGAAAGTGTACTGTCATCACTACTTTTTTATGATTAAGATCAGTTGCACTCGTTCTAGCAAACCTGTTTTTAAGGAAAAACAAATGCTAATTTTTAAAAAGAAACATTGAATTTTGCTCATATAACATATTTTTACTCTGTTGTTAAAATGTCCTTACATGTGGTGAAGCAGGCATTAAGACTTGTTTATGACTCAAAACTAAAAATTTAGGACTTGGGAGTTGTTAGTTTTGACTTGGGACTTGACTTGGGACTCGATTGCAAAGATGTGTGACTTGCAAAACAATTATTTGGTCCCACCACACACAAGCAGTAACCAACAATTCCTGCATAGTACACCTATAAAAATGATCATAAATATACAGTTTCATTTTGAGAAAAGGCTTACTATTGTTCTTTAGAAAGCTGGGCATTGTAGTTTTTTGGATTAACTGGTGTAAATAGTGCATTTGTTAGGGACTATTTTCTGCAGCGGATTGACACACATTTTGTTTCTAGTAAGTATTCAACTGCACTATATGTAGGATTCACTCAAAATAACAGTGCACATTCATAATGAAAGACCATGCAGTGCAACAGAGTGACAAAAATGGAGCTCGACAGCACAAATGAGGCTTTGGCTACACAGAATATACTCAGTAGCATGATAAAATTGTCACTGTTTTTTGTCTTTTTATGGGATTTACTGACTACAAGAACAGAATATTTAGGGTCACAGAGTACAACCATACCTGGAGGGTGGCTACTTCAGCTTTTCCTGCATCTCACTGCCTCCATATTGTTTTGTGAGGGGTGAAAGTAAAATGGCAGCCTTCACAATGCGATTTGTGCTAAATAAAGCCCAATAGTTTATATTCCCTCCTCATCAACAATGTGGTTTGACATTTAAGCCTCGCTATTGGATCCATGAAAGCTAGTGAAGCCTGTATTCCTTTGTGCACTGTGAGAGATATCTCACAGCCCAGTGCCCTGAAACTCAGGCAGGTCTGATTCAGTGTCTGAGTGGGAACAGGATATTGATCCACCCGAGATTCATGGCATGCTGGGTAAACCCATGGTGAACAACACTGGCACCTGCCCCATGAGACATGAAACACAGAAGCAAAGTGATTTGTAGTGACAGATGACAAATATAAACGCTCTCGTCATAGTTTTACACTGCTGACTACTGCTGTACACACCAAAATATGCTAATATTCTAGTAATTCAATTGACTAAGAGAAAGAAAAACTCCATCAGACCTCACTTTGAACTAAACAGGCCAAGTCTCCAGGGACATCCAGTGCAACTTACAATGCATATTTAATAAGGCGTGCGTGTTGTGGAGACTAACTGCTTGCAGCCATGTATTCAAGCCATTCAGTCAATGAGTATGGGAAGCCATTAAAATGCATCGCCCTACCCAGTCTTTTCCGAAAAAAAAATCACATGTAATGCCATGTGTTTCTATGCAATGAGTAAAAGCTGTGCTTTCACAAGGTGACACTGGAGATATCCAACACAACCTCGACAGAAAAAGACAAAAATAGAAATGCAGGATGGCAAAGAGACAGGAGTGATGCTTCTTTTCTCTCCGGGTGATAGGAGAGCAAAAAAAAAAAAAAAACATAAAAGATGTGTCCTGATGCCTCATATACGGCACAAACGATCACATCTAGTGCTTCTTTTTATCAAGTGAAGTCGTATGATTTATGTCTGCTCTAAACATGAAGCAGTGAAGCATTTTTGCCGCTTCCCCCGATCTTCAAATCTTTTTAGCGAGCGCAGCCTTCATGTATTTGTGGTAAATGTAAAAAGCCGCGGCTGGCGGTCAGCGATTAGATCTGCTTCTGTGTCTGTGCTGCGATGTGGTGCTGCAGATGTGAGGAGGTGCAACAATGCAGCACTGTGTGTTTTATTGTGTTGGCCCATTTTAGATCTGGCACAGCTAGAGGGAAACCCCTCTGCTGGAGACATGTTTCCATTATGTGTTTTCACACAGCTGTGCAGAATCTGCTGCGACAATGTGTGTTATTTCAACGGAAGAGTGAAATATTGTGGGTGAAAACACCAAATTTAGGACCTAATGGCAAATTTTTAGATTTTACCTGTTTTAGTTACTACTGTGGTTTTGTAGGTTAAAAATAATCAATACTCATAAGTATTATATCCTCCATCATATCACTAGGTGCATAAAATGGTATATTAAAGCAAAAATCTTTGAAACACTGAATATATAAGCCTTATATAAAGAGCTGATTTTTTAAAAATCATTTTTCAAGCAAAAATGTTTTAAAATGTGACAATTTGCTTTCTCCTCCCTTACGTTGTAGCTAATTAAATTTATTTGGGTTTTTAACAGTTATTCAGAAAAAGCACCTTGGGCTCTATAAAACTGTGATGGACATTTTTGTGTTTTGTTTTGGGTTTTTTTTTGTCTCTGATGTCTGTGGACCAAACAATTAATCGAGAACACTGGGCGGATTAATTTTGTAATAAATGATCCTACTTATGAGTAACCCTTTATCTTTTTACTTTAGTTATGTATAAAGCCATTTCACATGGTTATTTTTAAAATATTTGACAATTTACATTTTTCTGTTTTTCTAAATTTAATTTTCTTCTGTGATATCATCTTGGAATATTTTACATGATCCAAATTCTGAAAAAATGAACAGATTCTTATATACAGTATATAGTGCAGAGTAAATCAGTTATTTAAGAATTCCTTCTTATCATTATTTATTCAATCAACTGAAATTCAAATCCAATCAGAGTTAATCCAGTAACTGATTTTGTGCAATTTAAGTATTTTTTTGATATTCTGCAATTAAACAACATTCAAAGCTTTTATAACGGACAACTAAATAGGGTTGCTCGCAGTGACGAACCCAAAGGGAATTATCACCTGACCCTCTACAGAGCATCTTTGAACTTTATGTTTTGGTTCACTTTTCCTGCTCATATCATCATTTTTGTGAGCAATAGGCAGCTGTTTTCAGCTGTCTTTTAAAAATCTGCTGTATACAGCATTTGGCAGTATGAGAGCTAGATATTATCCTTAGGGGTGTAAAGAATGATTATTTTGCTGTGTTGTGTTTCAGCTGCCTCCCAAGTGGCCAAAATTTAGTTGATGAGTTGAAGTTTAAAAAAGTTCTTTGTGTTTGAGTTCTTATTAAATTTCATCCTGATAAGAAAAAAAGATATTTTTTTTTGGTGCCTCTTGCAAACCCAGAGATGAGGAATTTATGCTCCTTCCTCAGTATGCATTTAGTACAGACCCTAATGGTGCTGCATATTCAAACACTTAACTGTGCAGCAGCAGTCCCCAGGGTAAGAATTCTCATTCAGTGGATGTTGAGCTGATCAATGTTAATAACAATGAGGCTGACACAGGGTAGCGAGGGCTGAATAATGGCAGATGCTCATAGTAACAGAGTCGGAATAAAAGCGTCGGCCAGTAACCGTCCTTCAAGGCGTGGCTGTTGTCCGCTGGGGATTATTAGCTTTCTGTAGCCTCTGAGGCACTGGAGCCTCCATCACTCATGGAAATGACTCTGATTAATCAGCTGAGTGCTGTAGTGTGCGGGGTATGCTGGAGACCAGACCAGTCCGACAGTAAATCATGCTTGTTCACAGTGGGCTGCACCTTCATCCTCACTATGCCTTCCCTGCTCAGTGCACGCTGCAGTGGGCTCCCTCCTCCCTGGCACATGCAGAGCTTTCTCTAACAACAGATGGAAGAGCGGGGAAAACCCGAAACACGACGTTTCATGCTGACATCTAGCGGAATTCAAAACATGTGATTACGCAACTCTATTTACATACACTGTAGCACTGTGCTGATTTCATTGTTGGACTCCATGTTTAATATTCTTCTGGAATAATTTGATATGAAGTATAAATAACTGCAGCGCTCATCAGAGTGTTATATTACTGGACAGTTTGAGAGAGCACCCAACCATAGACAGTCCACCATCTGGGCCATGCCTTCAGTGGACAGTGGGGACACAGAGCCAAGCAGGATTTCTCATAGGATGAGGAATGGATGATATTTCTGAGAGGGGAGCTGCAGAGGATGGAGGCATCTAACAATGTGCAGTGATCTGTCTCCTCCTAAAGAGGACGGTCACGGCAATGACACTGGACTGATCTGATGGAGTGGAGAATCTCCTCCTCCCTGCTTCTCTCTCCATCTCACAGCCTCTGAGTTCGCAGCGCTGGCTCAGAGCCTCAACTCGTGCCACACATAACATGTTTGCTGGCGGGGTACTCACAGCCAAATCTTGATTTCTTGAAAAGTGGCCGGAGGTAATCACAGTGAGAGTGCTGTCAGTCAGAAACCCTGAAAGAGAAAGACAGTGTGAACTCAGAGAGGCACATTTCACTCTTCACTCTAAATCAAAGAAACGTCCATATTGTATTTATTGGAGAAATTTAATGTCAAAGTTGACCTGAAAGTCATTCCTCTCTGATCATGTAAATATACAGAGTTTGATAGATTTGAAGGCGGTTAAATAACCCAACTGGCAGAAAAATGTTGGCATTGAACGTTTCTGCAAACCATGGATACAATACATTGAAACTCTACATTTCAACAAAGCTGTTGAGAACCTGGTTATGTTTAGGCAAAAAAACACTGATTATGGTTAGAAAAAGATAATGCTTTGGCTTAAAATAGCCCTTTTGTGGGGCACAATCCCGGCAGGAAAAACAGCAGTGTCTCAGTTAAAGACAACCGCTTTTTGGTTCACAATCCGAGGCAGGAAAAGATGCAATGTCTTGGTAAAAAACACACACTTGTAGTTTCAAAAGCTGCAATGTCTCAATAAAAAAACGATTGCTTTTTGGGCCACTACCACAAGATTAAAAGCAGCAATGTCAACCACTTTTTAGGCCACAATCCCAACAGGAAAAGCAGCAATGTCTCGATATAAAAGAATCGCATGTTGTGCCTTAGTAGCCACAATAAAACAGCTACAGGGCGCTACAAAACACCCATGTTCGGTGCCTAAAAAGTGGCTGGAAACACAACAATGACTCGCTAAATCACAATGTCTTGTTTTTTATTTGTTGGTCTTGAACACTGGTCTGCAGCTTGGCAGGTGTTTGGCCAACATGTCACTCCAATCCACCACCGATGGCAAAGTCAGTTCACATATATGTAAAACATACAAATGTATTCGTGGTTTGCAGAAATGTGCATTGCCAAAAGAAAAATTCTGAGGTCTGGGGTTGGGTTAAACTGGTATTTGTATCTTTTAAAGATAATCCCTGGCATTATATCACCCTCCACTTACACCTAGTGTGTTTAGCATTCTTGACTAAAACCATGAAAAATGAAACTTTCAATTTGCACACAACAAACCCTTTGTTGTGTGCAAATGTTTTTGAGCCAAGAGAAGAATATTGATAGCTGTCTCGCTCTCACATAAACAAGCTGATATATGGCTGGAGCCAATCTTTGTTGATCCACAAAGCTGCAGGATGAATGAATCATGACTGAAAGCTATCTATTGCACATTACGACTCACCGGTTATTGAATCAATTCATTGTCATAACCGTAGTACCACTCTAATGACGGTCTCTTTGAAAACTGGCTGTGAACATAAAACAACTTTCTGAACCAACACACAAAGTTCAAATCTGACTTAAAAGAGCTTTGAACCTTTTATATTACACAGATATCCCCACAGTGTTTTCATGGTGAAGCTCCAAAGATGAATTCATCAGCCACGCATTAATATTTCATTTTTGGCATATTGTTTTATTGACAAACACAACAGGCAGGTGTTGACAAATGGTCATCACCTCACTAATGGCTGTATTGGACAAACACTGGAATCTGATCAAAGCAACACATTTCTAATTTCAGGAGACCAAAATCATTTTTGTTAAATAAGGATTTGCTCATTTCCTCTCATGGCAAAATAATAGATTCAATATTCAACTGACTAATTTCAAAGCATGATTAATTACTTATTTATAAAGAACCAAGTCAAAAGACAAATATCTGTACATTAGATGTGAAGATACCACAAGATAGTTAGCTTATCTTAGTTTAGCATAAAGACAGAATCTGCCCAACATCACCCTTCAAGCTTCAGTTTACATGTCATATATCTCGTTTGTTTAACCAATACAAAAAACAAAATGCACTTCCTTAAGTCTTGTTGTTGTATCTCTTGTCGGATTGTGGTTGACTTTCAGTTAGGTTTAGGCACACAAAAACACTTGGTCATGGTTAGGAAAAGATCATGTTTTGGGGCACAATTCCTGCTCGAAACAGCAGCGATGCCTCGGTTAAAAACAACCACTTTTCTGGCCATAAGCAGGAAAAGCAGCAATGTTTCGGTAAAAAACAACTGCTTTTGGGCCATAATTCCAGTAGGAAAACAATATTGGCTCCGTAAAATAATAATTCCATTAAAAAAAAAGCTTTAAAGAGCAGTGTTGTCATGGTAAAAAACAGCCACTTTTAGAGCCTAAGAAGCCACTGGGTTCCTTTAATATACAGATTTTTTTTTTTTTTGCCTAAAAAGCTGCTGGAAACACAGCAGTAATTTGCTAATCAGGTTTCTTTTTTTTTTTTTTTTTTTGGTCTCAAACAGTTGGCTGGAGCTTGGCAGGCTGTCAGCATATTGCCCACTCCATACAGGGAAATAGGAGATATAATGTGTTAATTAGTGAGCTTTAGAGGTGCCAGGACAGGCTAGAGGTCAGCTTTTTCATCCTGCTCTAAGTGTTTTGGCTAAGCCAACCATCACTTTGTGGTAGCTTCATATTAACCAAACACATGAGAGTGGTATCGATCTTGCCATCTAACTCTGAGTAAGAGAGCGAATGAGCTTTTTTTTCTCCAAATGTCAAACTATTCCCCTCGGGTGCGACAACCAGATTTAAGTCACTTTCTTTGACTCATGACCGCGACTATCTACTGTGCCCTTTCAGATGCTTGCAAATAACAATGTGCTGACGACAGAATGAAAGAATTTTGTCAGTTTTCTTGTGCAGACCTTTGAGAATATTCTATTTGTGGCCCAATTTCCGCCTCCTATTTTAGCAAAACAATCCATTTCATGATTCACTGGACTTAATTGCTTTATTGTAATTGTATCATGAAAGACATCCACAGGGAGAGATAACCAACTTCAATTTGCGTACTTCAGTGAAGGAAAACAGTTCAAACAATTCCGCCATCACCAGCATTTTCTTATGTGAATCATATAGATAATATAAGGATTTTGTTTTTCTGAACACACTCAAAGCAGTTCATTTAAATTGCTATTTAATAAGTAACACCCTTGAGATTAATCCATCATTAGGATCTGCTGATGCCATAAAATATGAACACTGTCAAACTGCTGAAAGAAATCGTCTTCTATACCTCGTGCATGTGACCTTTTCAACAGACAACAAGACGGCTGATGAAAAATATCTGTGTACTGAAGAGTAATTTCATGGTGCATGGATGACAGTATAGACTGGGGACTCTTAATGTTCCTGACTTCCTGCACAAATACCTGCAGTCCTCATTGAAACGTTATGAAACTATCAAAGTGACTTGTTTGCAGCCGACTGAGGGGCCACAGTGACAGGGAGGAGAAAAGCAGCACATCAACACTGCTTCACACTGCAGCACTCCAAAAATACAAGTGGCATTTTATTTCAAATGGAAAGGTCAAACGACAAGGACTGAATTCAAATTTATAAAAAAAACAAAAGCACTCAATCAAAGCTGATTAGAATCTCAAATATATAAGTGCTTGCCTGTTACACACTTTGATAATAACATGATCCCACAGCTGAAATAAATACTATCCTGTGAGGACAAATTTAAGGTCGAATCTCACTCCGAAAAAAAGGAACAAATTGTTGAATGATCATAAATTGGCGAGCTGACAAAGGCGACAGGCCCTGATGTGCAGATTCTCAGATACAATCACGTTAAAGGGAATTGCCTCTTGGTGAACATAATTGGATCGTTCCCACACCTATTTATGTCCACAAGGGACCGCACTATGTGGAGGAAAAAGGAAAGGGAATTTAATGAAGACTCTGTCCTTTCGTTTTCATGACAAGTCCAAATCAGAGAAGCACCCTAGCAATGGTGTCAATTCAAAAATGTACAGTGATAAGCCAAATCATTCATGTCGGTATCTAAGTGTTACCAGATGTGAAAATATTCCTAGCCCTTTAGAAAGCAGGTCTGAATAATAAAAAGTCTCACTCAAGTGTATTTTGGCATTTTTGTGATATTTCATATTTTTCTGAGTCATTCTCTGACAATGCTGATTAGCCACAATGTTTGCTAAATATTTTTGACAAATAATTTTGCGTTTAAAGATAAAAAAAAGTTGTTGCCAAAGCGGGAAGATGAAGTATGACTATAGTAAAAGCTGCAGATCATACATCTTTTTCCAAGCTTGCGCAGGTGCACTTTCCTGCCTCTTCGCATCTGACCAGCAAAACCAACATTGTTATGAGCTAACTAGTCAATTTATCTTGCGTTTTGGCTACACTGAAGATGTAATAGATGCGAGCAATTTGCAGAGCGGATGAGTCATGTTTTTTTACTTGCAACACCTTCAGTACACATACAGCGTTGGGTTGTTTGAGACACAGGCATAACAAGACGATTATCTTTCATTTTGGCATTGAGTGGGATGTTTATTCAGTTTTTGGACCCAGCACAGCACGGTGAAACTTCAGCCTTTTCACCAAGTTTGTGTCATATGGGTAAGTTCACTTCTACAGACTACAACAGGCCACAGAAAAGATAAAGTTATTAAGCAACTGCAAGCCAGTATTGGCAAAATAAATGCTGAAAGGCATGAACCCTGTTTGGGTAACTGACCTTTCAACAACACTGACACTGTTTGCTGTGACTTGAGATGACAGATATTTTGCCTTGTTTTAAGGTTAGTCTACACAAAATCATTTTGTTTCTTAATTTATTGTAACATTGTGATATACTGTGGTGGAATATCTTTTAATGGTCTTTAAATGCCCTTATCTATTCTGTATAGAATAACTATTTTCTGCCAAAGTTGCAACAACTTTGGGTATTTCACATATGAGATTTCTGTTTTTTTCCTCTTTTTGTTTTTCTTTTTACTGGTTTGAAGGGGGCAGGGCTCAGTTGGAAACAGGTGATGTCACACCAATCAGGATTAAGCAGAATCTGTTGTCAGCTGTTGGAAAATGTTTGGTCACTGTCAGTCAAAAGTGATCAAAACACACCCACATAGTCCTCACAGAGAAGATTAGCAATTAGCAAATCATCCCCCAGGGACAAATAAACTGTCTTGAATCTGTACAGCTGAGTTTTTGACTATTAATCTCTTAACATCACATTTTAGCATATTCAGAAATAAAGCTATAATGTTAAATAATTAAGATGTGAAGCCAAGTTTTCAGGGACTATAGGGCTGCACTGTCCAACACATATGCTGTGTTTAAGATCACATAATAACATACTATGTACTTCCTATGATGTAAAATTGAGTAAGTGGTGCATTCACACTGCATATTATTGGCATTTTGTGTACATGAGAAATGCCCCGAAGTATACTATATTAACAAGAACCTCTGAGTGTAAGATATGAGTTTACTGGACTGAACTCACTTGACTGACATTGCATCTCTCCAGACTGCACACGTGGCACACGGCTATGACTGTGAGCCAGGCTTAAAGCTGCTAATAGGTCACTTTATTAAATTTTAATATTTACTTGGGCGAAAAACATTAGGGCGAGATAGGGTCCCAATATGTGTTTAGTTTATATTTATTAATTATGCCTATTTTGAAATAAAGAACAACCAGCCATCAGTTTTGTGATGCAGTCATGTTACTGATTATACTTTAATGTGAAAAGTTGGTTTACATAACGTGTGGGTAGAAAACCCCCGTGTGACGCAGATAAAATGAACCAGCGCCAAGCAAACGCAGCCTCAGTTAGGCCTAAAAAAATGTATATCAGTTAAGGTGAACACTAAATTTGGAGTTTTTTCACTGCTTTACCTTGCCATCAGCCTGATGGGGAACTGAAGCCGTTATCTCAAAGCTACCAAACTCCATTGACACAAACAGTCATTTAAGAATATGGGAGTTGCTGGTCTACCACTGCTTTGATTAGTTAGTGTGAGGTAAAGAGAGGAAATATTCCAAGTACAGCATACACTTTAAACTGATCTTTTAGGTGATTAAAATAGCTGACGTGCCAGAAGATTTGGTTTATCAAGATGTTAGCAAAGCAACATGGTACATAAATCACAGCAGAAACATCAAACAGGTCAGACAACTGTGTTTAACTATATATCTTTAGATGTACAGTAATGGATCAAATTGGCAACATAAAGAAACAAGTTTGCCGATATCACATATCTGTACTCACAACATCACAGTGATTCAGCCTCTACAGATTGAGGATGTAGCAGCGAACACGTTAGTATGCGATTCCAAACACGACTATACACACCAATAATGACAGTTGCTTGAAATATCTTCATGTGTTAATATCTTCTGAAACCATCAGTGGTCAACACACCATTGTTATCAAAGAGTTTGCTACAAAATTCCTCATCTTTTTCATTTTCTCAACAGCACAAGCTTTTGTTTTCAGCGTTTTTTGGGTGAAAATGATTCCCAAAGCTCTGTTTTAACTGCCTGTGCTGGCTGCTGGTTTTATTGACTGTGTCCACGGCTGTGAGCTTGTCTCATTGATTAAACAAGTCCACAGTCTGAGACTTGAAACAAAGCTTTCTTCTAATATTCCCAGTTACTAAAATCACACTGCTGTCCAAGAGAAAGAACATTCTCTGATTTATGTTCCCTCTTATTCCCCAATTGATCTCTGTTTGATGAAGAGGACCATGTAGTCCAAACAACTGGAAAAGTCACTCAGCACCAAACTACAGAGCGTTTCCATTCTTTAACAAAATTACTGTGCAGCTTCGCAGACAGTACTTGAATTGCAGAGCCCCCAAGGATCCCATGTTTTCCTTTTTCTCTCTCAGTCTCTCGTTCTCTCTGTCTGTGTCTGTCTCCAAGACACGTGGCTCTACATGACTGTTGCTCCCACTCAGACAGGGAGGAGGGAGGGGGATTCATGTGGGGCAAAGGGAGCCTACAGGAGACTTTTGGGGGCTCTCAGCTGCCCTGCGCTCTCTGGAGCGTAGCATATGAACACTGGAAGATGTGCATGTGTGAGCGAGGAGCTTTCCACGCAGGAGGGATCTGGCCCAAATTTAATCTCTCTATTGTGAGGATGGAGGTTGAGAGAAAAAAAAAAGGGCCGTGCCTGCTGAAATCCCACTGGCAGTGCTGCAATGCAGGGGTTTAACATAGAGCCGGAAGGCAGGCGAACACATTAAGAAACTGGCCCTGTGATTACACACGATACACACATTTTAACACAAGTACACGCAGATAGAGGAACGCATGCAAGCACACACACCCACACACACACACAAAAGCCTATTTGATCTGAGATACCTGCATAAAGAGATTTCTACATCATAAAATGCTGTGACGCCCACAGAGTTTTACATAGCAGCTCTGTCACGTGTAATATCTCAGTGCCCAGGTAAGTCAGGGATTTACAGCACTGCGAAGGACAGCTGACACAACTCAAATACCACATGAAAAGAGTAAAAACATAAATAGCAATCAACAATTTTAAACCCCTGAAAACTTGACTTCAGGTATTTAAGGGATTCTTTGCCAGTTTTCAACCAGCTTTGAATGTGAATGTGAACTGTGGCAAACTTCCCTCAATCTAACCAGTGCCTAAATATTCTTCCAGCCCCCTAGCAAAAGTCCACCAAATTACATATGCAGAGTTTTTCTGCCTCTGGGGATGTTGATCAAACTACAGGCTGTACTTCTGCATTTTTGTATTGCCTGCCACCCATGCCGCCACCGTGTACAGACAGAGTATAGAAGCAGGTCAAGAGACCTCCCCGCCTCTCTCTCTCCTCAAAACTCGGACCGAAATCTGATCAGACAGTAAAACTAGGCAGTGCTGATGGAATAAAAAACAGGATTATGTTACTGCACTGCCTATTTCTCTTCTAAAATGTCTTCAGGAATACATTTTAGTGCCTTGTTTACCTGTAATATGAGAGTTTGTGAACAGGAGGTGGGCGTCATGATGCTTTCTGCACAGTCAAAACGGAGACTGAAAAAACTGAGATCCAACAGTGAAACTAAGCAGCGCTGATTTAATATAAACTAAGATTCTGTTACTGCGTTGCATATTTCTTGCCTTAAATGTTTTCAAAGACATGTTTTGCCTTAATCTTAAACTGTGTTGTTTTACTAACCTCCCCCCAGTTGTCTCAAATGAATGAGTTTGCTTTACGTCACCCACTAGTGGGAGCGTTTATTGGTCTGGTATGGCGCATTGCATTCTGGCAGTTATAGGTTTTCTACCTCTTGGTCAAAAGCAAATGCCACAGAGCCTTTTCTCCATTTTCTCTGGTCATGTAGCACCAATTTCAAAAGTATTTGGATCTTTCTATGACATAAACGGCCTAGATTTGTGAAAAAGACCCTCTTTATATTGGTGAAATACTTCTTTAAGTCTTAATTATTTCTGTATAATTATTGATATTAATTTCTTAATAAGCAAGTCAACAAAACATATTTGGTAATTATTTTTTAATAACCGATTTATCATGACTGTGTGAGTGTTCAAATTGACTGACAGTGGCCAAACAGCCAATCCTCACATTTTGATTAAAATTTCAGAGTCCTGAAATCACCTT